>NC_072426.2:126712613-127018181 GCF_028878055.3 Symphalangus syndactylus | reverse complement strand
TGGTACTATTACAATGGGGATTAAGTTTCAATATGAATATTGGAGGAGACACTGCTATTCAAACTACAGTACTTTTGATGAACAGATGTTCTTATATTTTATATATTTTAATAGTGAGTTTTCTAGCCTATTTTTAAAATATTTCCTGTATTTTCATAAAGATATTCTCTTTGTTATTTTCTAAAATCTTTATTGCTTTGCCTTTCACTTTTAGATCTATAATCTACCTGGGGT
Source organism: Symphalangus syndactylus (assembly GCF_028878055.3). Lineage (NCBI taxonomy): Eukaryota > Metazoa > Chordata > Mammalia > Primates > Hylobatidae > Symphalangus > Symphalangus syndactylus. Next base: position 127,017,947 of record NC_072426.2, on the reverse strand, counting down.
TGATATTTCAGGTAGCAGAAGGATTCACTTTTTTCCCATATGGATGTTCAATTAACTTGTTTTTTACAGATCATCTTGGGGAAATAATCAACAATATTTTCTTTGTCAATAGGCACATGCCCATACAGGGGTAGATCTTGTTTCAGTGCTATTCTGATCCAATGTTCATTTGTCTATCCCTATACCAGCAACACACTATATTAAATGTATAATATATCTCAATATCTAGGTGATAGATGTATTTCAAATGTGTATCTCAATATCTAAGAGATATACACTTAATAGAGTTCCTTATTCTTCTTCAAATATGTTCTTCTTCCTCCTTGTTCTTCTTCAAATGTGTGTTGGTTATTTTTGCCCCTTTGAATATTATTATAAATGGCAGAATCAGCTTGTCAGTTTCAAAAAAACAAAGTCCACTGAGATTTTAATTGGCAATGTATTGAATCTATAGAACAATTTGGGAACTATTCACATCATTACAGTAATGAATCTTCCAATCCATGAGCACGACAGATCTCTCCATTTATTTAGGTCTTCTTTAACTTATCACAATAGTATTTTATGGTTTTTGCTTAAAGTTCTTAAGCATATTTTGTGAGATTTATTCCTATTCGATACTTTAAAAACATTTAAAATAGTTTTACATATTTATATATGTGATATGGTTTGGATGTTTGTCCTCTCCAAATCTCATGTTGAAATGTGATCCCCAGTGTTGAAGGTAGGACCTGGTGGAAAGTGTTTGGGTCATGAAGGTGTATCCCTCATGAATGGCTTGGTGTGCTCCTCATGGTAATAAATTAGTTTTCACTCTGTTCACAGGATTTCAGGTTGTTTAAAAAGAGTCTGGGACCTCCCCCTTCACTCTTGCTCCCTCCCTCTCACTCCCTCTCTCACTATATGACATGCCAGCTCCCCCTTCTTCCACCATGAGTAAAGGCTTCCTAAGGTCAAGCAGATGCTAGTGCCATGCTTGTACAGCCTGCAGAACCATGAGCCAAATAAACCTCTTTTCTTTATAAATTACCCAGCCTCAGGTATTCCCTTATAGCAATGCAGAACAATCTAACACAATATGGCATATACATATATGTAGAAATTCAATTAAATTTTGTATACTGACCATGCATTGAGCAACCTTGCTAAATTAACTTAGTAATTCTAATAGTTTGTGGATTCTTCTCATTTTCTGTATCCCCAATCATCCTCAAGACATAATGATGGTTTTCTTCTTTCCAACTTTTATACCCTTATTTCATTTTCTTTATAACAGATTCCTTTATGCAAGTGCAGTAGGATGTATTAGCTATTATACACAGTGTCCCCTATCACACCCCCCGCCCCACTACAAACCAAAAGATAGTTCAAGGCAATCCTGTTATTTAAAGAAACTTTAGCAAGAGAATTTAGAGAACTTCACTGGACAACTATAGCCTTTCCAGTAGTCAGCTGTAGTAGCTAATGTTTGAAAGGGATTTCTAATCATAACCTCATTTACATTTATTCCAAGCCAGGGAAGGAGCATTTGAACAAAAGATGCCCATTTAGAGGGATTCGCAGCTGCTAGAAAGTTCCTTTTTACACCATAGTGCAAATTAAGAGGTATAGAACAATGTCAAATTTCCAGTTGGTTATGGAGTGACAGTGGTACTGCTAGAATCCCTAATCGACATTGACTTCTTATTTCCTACTGATTGGGACATAGAGTTACCTGTGCCTATGATTAACAGTTAAATCCTTCACAGATAAAAATATATGCTAGAGGGGCACAAGAGACAGTTCCCTGTGGGACACCTTGTGCTACAGGGGTCATCAACGGGGAAGCAATAGTAGTATTTATCTAAGGCTCCACTATTAATTATCATCAACGGAGGCTACCAACAATTAGAGAATTAGGGTTATGAATTCGTCTACAAACTATCTAATTATCTCTCCTTTTGGTTTTCTTATTCAGTTTCTGGAATAATTTAACTGTAAAGCCTCTCCTATATGTTTTGTCTACTGTTAGCTTTAAACACGAAATCTGAATATGTGATTCAAAAAGCCTAACCCTATAGAAAGACCAGATGTGCAATTTGAACAGGTAGTCACACTCGGAATATCAGTGAAATCTGTTATAGGGTGAATTAGGAGATCTTTAAAAGCATATTAGTGTTTGGTTCAACATGACATATCCAGCACTTACTTAAGTTTCCTGCAGATTCCCAATGAGGCAACTGAATGCAATCCATCTGTAAATGTTCAAATAGCCCAGTGGATGGTGGAAATGTACCAACTGAGGTTTTTATTATCTTATAAAAATTGTGGATTTGACAAACCAAACATTGATTATAAGCCATTTTAGCAATTTTAGAACAGTCATAACACCAATATTTTTTCATAATTTCATGTTATCTATTCTGTGATGAGTCATAGAGTGGAGAACTTTTAATAATGGCAGCTATATGGACTCAGAAAGGACCAGCTAGCTGTCTGATCCATGAGGCCACATTTAACACTACATTTATATCCTTTTAAATATCAGTTTTGTTTCTCCAATTCAGGCGCAAGATGCTGTTCATTTAAATAGGTTATCATAGATAATTTGATTCAGATGAATATTATAGTGTTCTTTCAAATTGCATATCTTAACAATTTCAGTGCTGGCGGACTTAGCATGAAAATCTGCCAAAGCATTTCCCTGGTATTCAATTAATTCTTATTCTGCTTGATGTTGGGTTGGCAGTTTTATGAACAAATCCATTTCTTTGCTAGAGTTCTGGAATTTCTTACCCAGTCCAGTAGTATGATCTTAAAGTTATCAGCAACCTATACTTGTCAGAGGCCTTTCCACGAATCTTTTAAAAGAACACTTTATGATTTTTGTTTGGTTGTTTGTTTGTCTATAGGTCCACACACTTTATATAATTGTTTTTCATAGTGTTCCGGAAAGTACCAGAGTAAAAGAAGTGACTCTTTGTAGATGACAAAGCTTAAAATGGACTTGGTTAAAGATATAATGAGAGTTCACAATAATGCAATTGATAAGGAAATTGCATTACTTCTGCAACATATAATATTTCATGATAATTAGAATTTTGGCTGACAGTATTATACCATGACTATCTGGTTTCTAAGAATTTCATATAATTTCTGAAGTACATATTAATAACATACCCATACAATATGACTTAAAGAAAGTTCAGCATCACTTATAATTTAACAATGCTTCCCATGCAATATAACATATCAAATAAGCCTAATTAGTTTAATATCTCTCTTTTTTTATCAGGAGAAAAAACAATTTCTTTTGAGATATTCCAGAAGCCCATCTAGAAGCTTCCAAAGTTTGTTCAACGTCAAAAGGTTTTAATTTAGAATTTGATTTTGAGAGGTCAAAAATATCAAAAGGTTTAAAATATTTGATTAAAATAGGATCACAGGTCCCTATGAAACAATATTTATTCATTTAACTAGAGTGATTGGTAAAAGACTTCAAAGGCAAATAAAGCCACATAATTGTAGAAACTCTTGCTCTTTCAATAAGGTGAACTCAGGTCTCTGAGGCAGTCAAAGATCTAATAAAGACAACATGAAGCACAATAAATTACCTCGATAAAACAGAGAATCTTCATTTCCTAGGCCAATTACTTAGCAGGTAAAGAAAAGTCTTTCAATTTATTATTAAGAGCAGACCAATACTCCAAGAAAACCTTGTTGTTTTAACATAGAGGACAAATTTCTAGTTCTGTATCAGTATATTTTTGATATTAATGCTCAATTTAAAAAAAAACTTGATTTTTCTTCAAATCTTAGTTTGATCACATATAAAATTCCCTTCCCAGGATTCCTATCCCACAGCCTTCTACAACTTTCTTATACCCATTCAGTTTTTCTTCTATACTCCTTCTCTTTCTCATTGTCTTAACAACCAGGCATTCTACCTTAGGACAAATATTATTTTATTTTTTCCTTAACAAAACAAAACATCCCCTCATACTTTATAGCTGTTCCTACCCAAAACACATCTTGCCTTCTTTTCAGAGTTGTTTCCCTTATTATTTCTGGTAATTCTAGTACCATTTATTAATTAGAATTCTTTTTTTTTTTTTTTGTAGATGGGGTCATGCTACATTGCCCCAGCTGGTCTCAAACTCCTGGCATTAAGCAATCATCCTGCCTCAGCTTCCCACAGTGCTGGGATTACTTTACCCTTAGTAACTTTAATTTCCAGTGAAAACTACAAAGCAAACAATTGTGAACTCTCACACCAGCATTCTGTACATTGACATATCTATGAGCTGTAATTTCTAGAAGCATGTGCCTTCTCACGGTATAATTTTTCAGTGTGACAGAAAACACATTTAGTAACAGACCCAACTATCTTTAGTCTCTCTGTAATAAGCAAATTCAATGAAATTGTAGTATACAAAATCAACATACAAAAACCGGTAGCATTTCTATATGCCAACAGTGAACAATCTGAAAAAGAAATCAAGATAGTAATCTCGTTTACAATAGCTACAAATAAAATACCCAGGAATAAACTTAATCAAAGGAGTAAAAGATCTCTACAAGGAAAACTATAAACACTGATGCAAGAAACACTATAAACACTGATGCAAGAAATTAAAGAGGTCACCAAAAAATGGAAAGATATTCCATGTTCATGGATTGGAAAAATCAATATTGTTAAAATGTCCCTACTACCCAAAGCAATCTATAGATTTAATGCAGTTCATATCAAAATACCAATGACATTCTTCACAGAAATATGTTAATAAAATATAATCCTAAAATTTACATGAAACCACAAAAGACCCAGAATAGCCAGAGCTATTCTGAGCAAAAAGAACAAAACTGGAGGAATCACATTATCTGATTTAAAATTATACTACAGAGCTATAGTAACTAAAACAGAATGGTACTGGCATAAAAACAGACACACAGAATAGAACAGAATAGAGAACCCAGAAACAAATCTATACATCTACAGTGAATTCATTTTCAATAAAAGTGTCAAGAATATACATTGCAGAAAGGACAGTCTCTTCAATAAATGGTACTGGGAAAAGTAGATATCCATATGCAGAAGAAACTAGACCCCTATATCTTGCCATATACAAAAATAAAAACAAAATAGATTAAAGACTTAAATCTAAGACCTGAAACTATGAAACTATTAAAAGAAAACATTAAGAAAACTCTCCATGACATTGGTCTGGGCAAAGATTTCTTAAGTCATACCCCACAAGTATAGGCAACCAAAGCAAAAATGAACAAAAGGGATCACATCAAGTTAAAAGTTTCTGCATAGCATATCAAATAATCAACAAAGTGCAGAGGCAATACACAGAATGGGAGAAAATATTCACAAACTATCCATTTGAAAGGGGATTAATAACCAGAATATATAAGGAAATCAAATAACTCAGTAGGAAAAAAATCTAATAATCCAATTTTTTAAATGGGCAAAAGATCTAAATAGACATTGCTCAAAAGAAGGTGTATGAATGGCAAACAGATATATGAAAAGGTGCTCAACTTCATTGATAATCAGAGAAATGCTAATCAAAACTACAATGAGATATCATCTCACCCCAGTTAAAATGCCTTTTATCCAAAAGACAGGCAATAAAAATGCTGCAAGGATGTGGAGAAAAGAGAACCCTTGGACACTGTTGGTGGGTGGGAATGCAAATTAGTACAACCACTATGGAGAACAATTTGGAGGTTCCTCAAAAGACTAATAGTAGAGCTACCACATGATCCAGCAATCCCACTGCTAGGTATATACCCAAAATAAAGGAAATCAATATATCAAAGAGATACCTGCACTCCCATGTTTAGTGCCACACTATTCACAGTAGCCAAGATTTAGAAGCAATCCAAGTGTCCATCTACACATGAATGGATAAAGAAAATGTGGTACATATATACAACGGGGTACTATTCAGCCATAAGAAAGAATGAGATCCTGTCATACAACAACATGGATGGAACTGGAGGATATTATGTTAAGTAAAATAAGGCACAGAAAGACAAACATCCCATGTTCTCACTTATTTGTGGGAGCTACAAATTAAAACAATTGAACTCATGGAGATAAGAGAGTAAAATGATGGTTAACAGAGGCTGGGAAGTGTAGCTGGAGGTGCAGGGGGATTGAGATGGTTAATGGGTACACAAATATAGTTAGATAAAATGAATAAGATTTATTCTTTGATAGCAAAACAGGGTGACTACAGTCAACAATAATTACTGTACATTTTATGATAACTAAAAGAGTGTAATTGGATTGTTTATAACACAAAGAAAGGATAAATGCTTGAGGTAATGGATACCCCTTTTACCATGATGTTATTATTATCCATTGTATGCCTGTATCAAAATATCTCAAGTGCCCCATAAATATATACACCTACTATTAAAAACAAAAATACAAAAGTAAAACATACACGGGATTCTCTTGGTTTGTCTAGCTACTGTAGCTTTAAAAAGTAAGTGCCTGTTTGCCTTAAGAAGCTTTTCTTCTTTGTCCACTGTTGGGAACAGGCTCTCAAATCTGGCCATAAACTGGCTCCAGATCCGGCCATAAACAAAATCTCTGCAGCACTGTGACATGTTTGTGATGGCCATGACGCCCACACTGAAGGTTGTGGGTTTACTGGAACGAGGGCAAGGAACACCTGGTCCACCCAAGACAGAAAACCACTTAAGGCATTCCTAAGCCACAAACAATAGCATGAGCGATCTGTGCCTTAAGGACATGTTCCTGCTGCAGATATCTAGCCACAGACTCTAACTCCTTATTTGGATCAAATTGCTACAATGATAAGAAATGGGAGAACTTGGATTGTTAAATTACATGGATATGATCCTGGAAAAATTATTGTCCCTCTCACGAAGGCACAAATACAGCAAGCTTTTATAAATAGTCTTACTTGGCAAACCCATTTAGTTGACTTTGTGGGTATTCTCAATAATCATTTTCCTAAAATGAAATTATTTCCATTTTTGAAATTAACTAATTAGATTCTCCCCAAAATAACTAAATTTAAACCAATTGAAGGTGCTGAGAATGTTTTTACAGATGGGTCTATATAGTAATGGTAAAGCCTCTTATTCTGGATCGAAAGGTAAAGTTTTTCAGATGCCCTATACTTCAGCTCAAAAAGCGGAGCTTGTAGCTGTAATTGAGGTATTGACTGCTTTTGATATGCCTATTAATGTGATTTCTGATTCTTCATATGTGGTTCATTCCACATAATTAATTGAAAATGCTCAGTTATTATTTCATACAGATGAACAACTGATGAATTTATTTACCCAATTGCAAACAGCAGTTAGGAGTAGAATGCACCCTTTTTACATCACTCACATTAGGGCTCATACACCTCTTCCAGGACCTTTAACTGAAGGGAATCAAATGGCTGATTGCCTAGCTGCTACTGCAATATCTAATGCTAGACACTTTTACAATTTAACCCACGTTAATGCCTCTGGTCTCAAATGCAGATACAACAGTACCTGGAACGAAGCTAAAGCTATTATCCAGTGATGCCCAACCTACCAAATGGTGCATTCCTTATCTTTTACAAGAGGAGTTAATCCTCGAGGATTGGAACTAATTATCTTTAGCAAATGGATGTCACACATGTTCCCTCGTTTGGGAGACTAGCTTATGTACATGTATGTGTGGACACCTTTTCTCACTTTGTCTGGGCTACATGCCAATCAGGAGAGTCTTCTGCCTGTGTTAAGCATCACCTTTTGCAGTGTTTTGCAGTGATGGGCATTCCAGCTTCTATTAAAACAGATAATGCCCCATGCTATACTAGCCAAGCTCTAGCTACATTTTTCTCTATATGGAATACTAAACACATTACTGGCATCCCATATAATTCTCAAGGACAAATCATTGTAGAAAGAATGAATCTCTCCCTGAAACAGCAGTTGCAAAAGCAAAAAGGGGAAACAGGGATTACGGGACATCCATATACAACTGAATCTAGCATTATTGACTTTAAATTTTTTGAACCTGCCTAAAGGCCAGATGCTATCAGCAGCTGAACAGCATCTACAGAAACCAGCTGCAAAGACAGAAGCAGAACAACTGGCTTGATGCAGAGATCTGACAACAAATTTGGGAAATAGGTAAAATAATAACTTGGGGTAGAGGCTATGCTTGTGTTTCTCCAGGCCAGAATCAACAGCTGATTTGGATACCATCAAGACACCTGAGACCTTATCACGAGCCAGATGCCAAAGAAGAGATTCTGGGAGGATCCCGAGCACCCCCTGGTCACAGCCATGTCGAGACTGACGCTGAGGAGGACCCAAACTATCACAAGCAACAACCATTGAACACAGCCACCTACCTGGGGATAGATCAAGAAACTGTCACAGATGATGGAAGAAAACCTGAGGAAAGTGGGACAACCAGTCACAATGAGTAATTTAATGATAGCTATGATAGCGGTGATCACCATTGCCATGAGTATTCCTTCAACAAGGGCTGACACAGAGAACAATTATACTTATTGGGCATATTTATCAATCTTGGCTGGCAATAATGCCTGGATGTAATCATTCTATGACACAGTTACACATGCTTTCTGATCTCAGTATTTACCATAATAAATCTGTTTCTATAATTGAGGCATACTGCCCTCAAAAACCTGTTTGTAAACAGAATTGGACCTGGCCAGAAATAATGAACATACTTGTTTGGGAAGATTGCATTGCAGAACAGGCAGAGGTGTTGTGCAACGATTCCTACGGAATCATTATTGATTGGTCCCCTAAGGGGATGTTTAAATTGCACCTCTCAGTCTGCATGCCATGGCCACACTATGTTCAACTGGTCTAAACAAAATGGTCAAATGGTAGAAATAGTAAGAAATACGGCAAGAGTTCCTATTATCTGGAAACATGACGGTATAGTGGCACCTCACCATCAAATGATATGGCCCACTGTAGGAGCTAAACATAAGGATTTGTGGAAACTATTAATGGCTCTTAAATAAGATCAAAATTCAGGAAAGAATAAAAAAGTATCTAGAAGGACACTCTACAAACTTGTCTTTGGATATTGCAAAATTAAAAGAACAAATATTTAAAGCATCCCAGGCACACCTGACCTTATTGCCAGGAACTGCAGTGCTTGAAGGAGCTGCAGACAGATTAGCAGTGATTAATCCATTAAAATAGATAAAGACACTTGGAGGCTGTATGACTTCAATGATGGTTGTACTTTTAATCTGTGTTGTTTGTCTTTGTATAGTATGCAGATGCAAATCCCGACTCCTGCAAGTAGCTCACCGTGACAAAGCTGCCTTTGCTTTTATTGCTTTGCAAAACAAAAAACGGGGACATGTTGGGAACAGGCCCCCAAATCTGGCCATAAACTAGCCCCAGATCTGGCCATAAACAAAATCTCTGCAGCACTGTGACATGTTCGTGATGGCCATGACGCCCACGCTGAAGGTTGTGGGTTTACTGGAACGAGGGCAAGGAACACCTGGTCCACCCAAGGTGGAAAACCACTTAACATGTTCCTAAGCCACAAACAATAGCTTGAGCGATCTGTGCCTTAAGGACATGTTCCTGCTGCAGGTATCTAGCCAGAGCCCATCCCTTTGTTTTGGCCCATCCCTTTGTTTCCTGTAAGGAATACTTTTAGTTAATCTATAATCTATAGAAATAATGCTTATCACTGGCTTGCTGTCAATAAATATGTGGGTAAATCTCTGTTCGGAGCTCTCAGCTCTGAAGGCTGTGAGTGCCCTGATTTCCCACTCCACACTCTATATATCTGTGTGTGTGTCTTTAATTCCTCTAGCGCTGCTGGGTTAGGGTCTCCATGACCGAGCTGATCTTGGCAGTCCACTGTAATTCTAAGTTACCTTTAGTAAGGCTCACACATTTCTCTAGAAAAGCACAGGTTCTTGGTCCATAATTCTTATAAATGAAATCGGCTGGAGTTGCAGATGGAGTTGTAGACTCCTTAAATCCAGATAAGCCCATGATTCCCTGTCTTCTAGTAACCTTATCTACTGGAGGCCTCCTAGAGCACCAGTCCAGTTTCAGTTTCTTCACCGAATCCAGTCCAATTCTGGAGACAATCCAGTCAAAGAATTGCTCAAATAAAGTCAGAGAGCTGAAAATGCAAATGTATAGCGCTCAAGTCTGAGCAGGAACTTACCCACAACTATCAGCTGCAGTGAAAGAGCAATGGGCACAATGAACCCCGCAGGTACCTTCACTTGGTCACTAAGAGCTCTCGAGGGTCACTATAGGTCTCCTTTGGATCCTGCTTGCAACACCAAAAACTGTTAAAAGAGAAACTTCAGACAAATTAAATTTGACAGAGTTTATTTTAGCAAAGAATGATTCATGAATCAGGCAGCACTCAGATTCACAAAAGTTTCAGAGAGCACCCAACAGTGTGAGCAGTGAGCTTTTATAGGCCAAACACAAGAGCATAGTAATCACCTGATTGGCTTCAGCTAGGAATCTGCCTTATTTGGGCATGGTGTAATAGGCATTTACCTTGTTTGGGCATAGTCTGATCAGCTGGCTACCTGTGACTGGCTAAAGCTTGGCTATGATCTGGTGGAAATTTGGCTACTAATTACAAAAAAAAAGACTCCTAAGTTAGGTTTCAGTTTGTTTATGTAGTATACTAAGTTAGGTTGCAGTTTATTATGTAAGAACTCAAAGTGTAGAGACAGTCTCAGGATAATGGCCTCCTGTTTATGTCATTTAACAAAAGAGAGGTCCTCAATTTTATTCCTTAGATGAGTTATTTGTACCAGCTTTTATTGTCTTGCCAGAGGTTTGTCATTTTTATTAGCATTTTCAAAAAATCAACTTCTGACTTGATAGATCCTCTATTTTCTAGCTCATTAATTTCCATTCTTATATTATTATTTCCCCTGTTCTGATTTCTCCGGATTTATTTTACTATTCCTTTTCTAGTTTTTAAGGTATTTGCTTGTTCATTCATTTTTAGTCACTCTTCATTTCTAATATATGCACTTAAGGTTATAAGTTTCCTTTAAGCAGTAGTTTAGGTGCATCTGACAAGTTTTTATATGTAATTTTTTTCATAATTCATTAAAAATATTTTCTGATTTTCATTCTCATTATTTTTTGACCCATGGGTTATTTAGAAATGTATTTACTAATTTCCAAGTATATGAGAATTTTCTATAAGTTTTTCTGTTCTTTTCTACTTTAATTGCATTATTGTCAGAAGACATATTCTGTATGATTTAAATTCTTTAAAACGTATTGCAATTTACTCTATGAGCCAGTATATGGTCAGGTTTTAAGTATGCTCTGTGATTTCAGCAGCTGTTGGAAGTAGTATAGGTTCCTTATGTGAACTACATTGTGTTCGCATTTTCTTTATCCTTATTGATCTTTTGTCTGGTTTTTCTATCAGTTACTGAGAGATGTATGATAAAATCTCCCACTATGATTGTGGATTTTTCCATGAATTTTCTATTTTTCTATATTTTTCTGGTTCAGTCAATTTGGCTCTTTTTCTATTTTCTAGTTTCTTAATGTTGTGTTATAGGCACATATAAATTCAGAATTTTTATTTCTTCTCAGTGAAAACTTTAACTTAGTGAAATATTTCTCTTTATCTACAGTTATGATTTTTTTTCCTAATTCTATTTTGTCTAATAGTAATATTGCCACAACAGCTTTCTTTTGATAAATGGTTGCATCTGTTCACTTTATACCTTTTAGTATCCATAAATGTGTCTCTTGTAAACAGCATATGATTGTTGGGTTGTTTTGAAGTCTAGTCTGACAATATTAGTCTGATTATCATAAAATTTAGTCTGTCTCATTTAGTTACTGATGTATTAAATTGCATTTAATATAATTACTGACATTTTGGGCTTTAAAGTAATTGAACTATTGCTATGGTTTGAACGTGTGCCCCAAAGCTCATGTATTGGAAATTTCATCTTCAATGCAACAGTGTTGAGAGGTGGAATTTTTGTTTGTTTGTTTTGAGATGGAGTCTCGCTCTGTCACCCAGGCTGGAGTGCAGTGGTGCAAACTCGGCTCACTGCAAGCTAAGAGGTGGAACCTTTTAAGAGGTGATTAGGTCATGAAGGCTCTACCCTCATAAATGAATGAATGTTATCACCAAGGGAGCAGGTTATTGTGAGAATGAGTTTGTTATAAAAGTAAGTTCTGTCCTTTCTTGCTCTCTCTCACCATGTGATGCTTTCCATCATGTTATAATGTAGCCATATGACCCTCACCAGATGCAGCCCTTCAATCTTGGACTTTCCAGACTCCAGAACCATGAATGGATAAATTTCTGTTCTTTGTAAATTACCCAGTCTCAGGTATTTTGTTACAGCAGCACCAATGGGACTATGACAACTATGTATTTTATTCTTGTTCCATTTGTTTTATGTTCTATTGTCTCTCTTTTCTTGCCCTCTTTTAAATTTGAGGGTATTCCATTAGATTTTTCTCCTCTGTTATCAATAAAACTGTACCCCAAAAAATTAACTGATAGCTTAGAAACCCCCAAAACATGCTGTCAACTTCTGGCAGTTTTTGTAAATGTAAAATGGGTACATTATAAAGAACTTAAAGATGTTCCTTGCTTACAACAGGAAGAAACTTTAAAATATTGGTGAATAAATCATTTTCCAATAGTTTCTGCTCTTGCTTTTGTTGTTTGTTTTGTTTTGTGTTTTGTTGTTTGTTTGGTCTGTCCCTTCAAGTCAGGCCACCATATCTACAGTTGCTCTTTGGTAAAAATCTTAATAACAGAGTCAAAAGACTGAAGTCATCTCAGCAAACTGAGTTGTCTACACCCAGAACAATTACTCTCTTTCTCTTTCTCCGCCCCCACCCACCACTTTCAATCACCTCTTTCTCTCTTTTTCTCTCTTTCAAACAGGAAAAAGGCTTTCCTGGCTTGCATTTAAGTTCTAAACACAAGTTCATATTTATAGAAGTTGTAAAGGGCACTTCAAAGCATTCTTACTTGAAGAACTCGACTTTGCTTAAACGCTGTAAGTTGTTTTCTAATCAGAGACCTAACTCACACATCCTAAGAATGAAGGAACGCAGAGGCGGGGCGAAGCCTGCCAGGGAGCAGAGGCCAGACTTGGGTTAGGGAGCCAGGGTCCTGGACAGACCCAGAGCACGTAACCTTTCCCACCTCTGAGCCACGGTGACCAAAATCCAAGCTCCGTCCTAGCAGTAACCAGTGAGCAAGGACACACCCCCTGCGAGATGCTAGCTCGTTGAAAGCCTTTACCCAATCTTTGTCATCCGCGCTCCAAGCCAAGAGGGGCCAGGAGGCGGGGAGGGCAACCCCACCGGGAAACAGGGAAGCGGGAGGGCCGGGCCGGGGCCACCGCCCACCTCGGCCTCCCGAGGGAGGTGGCGGCCAGAGGCCCGGGGCCTCAGTGGAAGCTCCCCGCGGCAACCCCCAGGGGCCCGCAAGGCTGGAAGGGCGCTCGGCCCAGCCACAGCCCATTGGCACCGCACGCGGGGGGTCCCGACCTCGGGCTCCGCAGGACCCGCGGGCTCCCTTTCCGTGTAGCCCCTGCTTCTCCCGAGGGCCGACCTGAGCCGGCTTCGCTGGTGTCCACATTCCCGCGCCTGGCCGCGCAAAGAAGCACCGGCATCCCAGGGGCCTGGTGCGCTTCCCGCCATCCCCGCCCGGACAGGAGCTAGAGGCCCAGGTACAGCCGAACGGGAGCCCGGGGTCCCTGGAGCCCGTGACCGGGCTACGGCTCCCCTCCGCCCCTGCCCGACCCGACCCCAGGAAGGGGTGCAGAGAGACCACACGAGCAGGTCGCGCACGACGTACCTGGGAGAACGCCGAGCAGCCCCCTGGTTGCGCTTTCTCGCTGCCTCCGAGCCGACCGGCCCGGGACTAGGAAGTGAGCGAAAGGGAAAGTCCGCGCGGCCGGGCGCCCCCTCCTTCTGTGGTGCGGGAACCGCCCCTTCCACGGGGCACGCGCGCCGCCGCGCAGCAGGAGGGAACGCTGTACCTGGCGCCGCGCTCCAGGCAGGTGGCCCAGAGCGAGCCCCCGCGGCCGTGCTTCCCGGCAGGCTCCAGCCCTTGACCGTGAGCTAGGCTACGACAGGCCAGAGGCGGGTCCTGCCCCGACAGCTGCCCGGTGCAAGGCTGGGTCGAAGGAGAGAGCTGGGGGCTTGGCGGAGGTTCCAGGTCAGGGAAAAGCGAATCAAGACGCTAGAGGCGGCCTGCGTGGGATTGGCAACCAGAGGGAAGGCTAAGTGCCCAACCAGTATTTTCTTGAAGCTTCGGCATCCAGGACCTCACATCACCTGAAACACACCGTCTTCAAACTACTCCTGATGCTTCATCCATGGAAGCCCGAACTCAGGCTGATGAATCATGCTTCTCCTTTCCCCGCTTTTCCACACTCTATTCACCTGCCAGTACATCTCCAGGGTCCGCTTCCACCCAAAAGTCTATGCTCTCCTGCATTAAAATAGGTTCACCCTCCAGACTAACACAGAACGATTTTGCCCAAGGGAACAGATAAGGACAGTCCCGGGTTTTTTTTCCCCAATCCTGTGACAGTCCCTACTGGTGCACCATCTCTAGCACCTACATTCCATCCCACTTCTCACCATGAAAAGATTTGGGCTTCCCACTTCTATCTACAGTTTGAAGCTAAGCCCTTCCCTTGCCCCTATTCCATCCCTACTTCCCAAAGTAATACCAAAAACAGTCATTGATCAATGTTCTTCATTGCCACAGAACCTAGCTGTCTCCACGGTTAGGAATATGTATAAGGGAAGAAAACAAACTTTTAAAATTCAACTGCCTTAATAATCTACCTTTTATGTTCATAATTACATTTGATTTTCACAAAGTGAGATATGAAGAGAGCAAGCATCCTTGTTCCTCCCTTACACAAGAAAATGTCATGTGAATTGTATTATATATGACAGAACTGAGATTTGAAACCAGAATTTTACCTTAAATCCAGGGCTGTTTCTCCCATCCTGTTCCACATCCCTAATCATCTCTGATGGTTGGAACATCAGGGAAACTTAATCAATACACATAAATATGAAATTGAGAGGTTTTTGTATACAGGTCACTATCTTACTATTTTTCTTTATCCTGACCATCAGGTTGTCCAGCTGGTGAAAATGCTTTCTTATTAATTCCAAATCTCCAGCTCTCTACCTTATGATTTGGGACACAAGAAAACTTCCTTCAAATTATTTCTCCTGAAACTAAAAACTTGTTTTTTCTCTATTTCACTTCCCTAGTTGAACTGCCTAAGGTGGATTTTGATGCTATTGCTCTATAATCCTAAAGTCAATTGGAATATTCTGGCAAAGTCAGATAGAAATCATTTATTTAGCCACAAATTATTATCAGTGTCCTCTGCATATATTGAAGGTACTTGTACACTGTCCACAAAGCTATTAGCACATCCAACTCAGACACAGTCCTTATACTTGTTCAGTTCTTGATACTTTTTTTTTTTTTTCTGAGATGGACTCTCGTTTTGTCACCCAGGCTGGAGTGCAGTGGTGCGATCTTGGCTCACTGCAGTCTCCACCTCCCAGATTCAAGCAATTCTCTGCCTCAGCCTCCCAAGTAGGTGGGATTACAGGCACGTGCCACCACGCCTGGCTAATTTTTGTATTTTTAGTACAGACAGGGTTTTACCATGTTGACCAGGCTGGCACCAAGTGATCCACCAGCCTAGGCTTCCCAAAGTGCTGGGATTACAGGTATGAACCACAGCACCCGGCCTAGTTCTTGACATTTTTGAAGCAACTTCACATGTATAACTTCATCTGAATCTTACCATAACACATGCAATAAATAATTCTGATATTACTATTTCTTTGGTTAAAGTGATTAGAGAACTTGCCCAGAGTCGGATGGTTCACAGTTAACATGTGGCAAATCCCAGGTTAGACTCCAGGTCTCCTTCTGTATCTAGATATAAGACCACCTATAACTCTCTACCAAAAAAAAAAAGAAATGTTAATTAAAGTTAGAAAATCAACACGGCATATGAAATGCACTAATATTTGGGGAAAGGGTAACTTTCATTGTATATATTCATAGTTTTGAGCATCTACCTGAAATCCTAAGCTGTTATCTGAAAGTTATCCAAAAAACAAGGCCAACGTGGTGGTACATACCTGTAATCCCAGCACTTTGGGAGCCCAAGGCAGGATGATCACTTGAGTCCAGGAGTTTGAGACCAGCCTGGGCAAAATAGGGAGACCTCCATCTCTACAAAAATTCAAAAATTAGCCAGGCATGGTGGTTTGTGGCTGTAACCCCAGCTACTCAGGAGGCTGAAGTGGGAGGATCATTTGAGTCCAGGGGGTTGAGGCTGGGAGATAAGAGTGAGACTCTGTTCCGAAAAAACAAAACAAAACACACAGTCTATGTCTTTTTCATGTAAAGTATTTTGTAATTGTCAGATGGAATAATAAGAAACTCATCCACCAAAAACCAATTAATGAAAATATGCCATAAATCCTGGATTATTTTACAGATCTTTATACATGAACATACATTCTTCAACATTTTTTTACTCTGAACAGATGTCAATATGTCTGTAATTTTTTAAGACATTTCAAAAATACTATCTATGCAAAATAATAGTAGTAAAGTTCTAAGTTAACATAGAACCAAATTCTGAAAACTGAGAATATTTCATGTTGTATATATTTCCCTTTTAAAAACTAGGAGTTTTCTTTTTTTTTTTTTTTTTTTTGTGGGCTCCTGCGGCCCCAGGGACTGAGGCAAGCACCTTGGAGCTGAGCCATAGAAATCAGATCAAAAAGTGTGCTGGAATGCGTAGATGGACAGAATGAATTATGGGGGAAAAGGGAACTGCACTCTTCAAAGGTCCCAGCCAGAAGTGGGGCTGGGGGCAGGGGAAGGGAGCAGGAGGCACGATGACTCCCAAGCTCATTTTTCTTTTTTTTTAATATGTTTTATTTTTTATTATTATTATACTTTAAGTTTTAGGGTACATGTGCACAACGTGCAGGTTTGTTACATATGTATACATATGCCATGGTGGTGTGCTGCACCCATTAACTCGTCATTTACAATTAGGTATTTCTCCTAATGCTATCCCTCCCCCCTCCCCCTACCCCATGTCAGGCCCTGCTGTGTGATGTTCCCCACCCTGTGTCCAAGTGGGAATTATTCAATTCCCACCTATGAGTGAGAACATGCGGTGTTTGTTTTTCTGTCCTTGTGATAGTTTGCTCATAATGACGGTTTCCAGCGTCATCCATGTCCCTACAAAGGACATGAACGCATCTTTTTTTGAGACGGAGTCTTGCTCTGTCACCCAGGCTGGAGTGCAGTGGTGCGATCTCAGCTCACTGCAAGCTCCGCCTCCCGGGTTCACGCCATTCTCCTGCCTCAGCCTCTCTGAGTGGCTGGGACTACAGGCGCCCGCCACCACGCCCGGCTAATTTTTGTTTTGTATTTTTAGTAGAGACGGGGTTTCACTGTGGTCTCGATCTCCTGACCTCGTGCTCCGCCTTCCTCGGCCTCCCAAAGTGCTGGGATTACAGGCATGAGCCACCGCGCCCGGCGAACTCATCCTTTTTTATGGCTGCATAGTATTCCATGGTGTATATATGCCACATTTTCTTAATCCAGTCTATCATTGATGGACATTTGGGTTGGTTCCAAGTCTTTGCTATTGTGAATAGTGCCGCAGTAAACATACGTGTGCATGTGTCTTTATAGTAGCATGATTTATAATCCTTTGGGTATATACCCAGTAATGGGATGGCTGGGTCAAATGGTATTTCTAGTTCTAGATCCTTGAGGAATCACCACACTGTCTTCCACAATGGTTGAACTAAAAACTAGGAGTTTTCTTTAACTAAAACCCTTCCTGCTGAGCTTCATTAGTGGCCACTCCAGGCAGGTCTAGGTGTTAATTATCTTCTGCAGCTTAACGGAAGTGCTGGGGAATGATCCTAGCCATGGACTGAAGGCCTGTGTTCCTCTGAAATTCATCTGTTGAAATCCTAACCCCCAATGTGAGGCACTGGAGTTGGGCCCTTTGATGAGTGATTAGGTCATGAGGGCAGAAGCTTCACGAATGGGATTAGTTCCCTTACAAAAGAAACTTCAGAGAGCTCCTTCACCCCTTCCACCATGTAAGAACACAGTGAGAAGACAGCTATCTTTGAGCCTGGAAGAGTTCCTCACCAGATACCAAATCTGCCAACACCTTGATCTTGGACTTCCCAGCCTCTAGATCTGTGAGAAATGAATTTCTGTTATCTATAAACTACCCAGTCTATTGGCATTTTTGCTATAGCAGCCCAGATTGACTAAGGCAAATGGCTTCTCAATGGGCTCCAGAAGAATGAGAATGGCAGCATCATTGTTCTCATCAAAAAGACGGAAATGGGAGAAGTCCAGTTCATTCTTGCACCACTCACTCTTCACAAAGTTTTCAGAAAGCACAAAGACAGTTTTGTGGCTCTTTTCAATGGAGTCAATGATATTGTCAATGATCCACTTGCCAGGAATGAAGTCCCGCTTATGAAGACACAACTCGAAGGGGGGATTGAAATTCTCCAGCTCCTGGACCATAAGGTTCTCCACCCAGTAGGCATCCTGCTCACTGTAAGAAACAAATGCATCATAACAGATGTCCCTGCTGCGAGCTTTCCTGGGCTTCCCTTTGGCCTGGAGCCAGGCCCACATCATTTTCATGTACCACAGGCCGTGGAAACGGTGGCACAGGACCCCCGTGGGCAGGATCAGCAGGAACAGGGCACAGCACATGCCAGACACCAGTACCACCCTGTGGCACTCCGACACCAAGAGGTGGACGTCCTGAACCTGTTGGCCGCACACGTGAGATGGAGAGTCACACAGGTAGTTTGCTGGCCAACCGATAAGAACTTTGGCCAGTGCTTGCTGCTCCTGAGTGAAGGAGAGGAATTCGCAGGAGCAAATGAAGTTATTGCCACCAGCTTCCAAGGTCTTCAGGGTGTGAAAAGAGTCAAGTTGCCCTTTAGAGAAAGTTTTCTTTCCCTGCTTCTTCTCAAAGAGGAAGAAAGCATCTGGTAGGGTCTTCAACACATATCTGAAAATGTAAAGTTCTTTAAGTTGCAGCTAAATAAAAGTTTACAAGGCTCACATCTAGTAAGCCTCATGTCTGGGAAACAATTGGTTAAATTGTGAATTTTTGTGTTGGATAAGTTCAAGTATTCTTCCCTTTCTGACCACTGATAAGTGATATGTAAAGAACCAAGTATATGCTGACCAAGATCAAGGTTAGTCAGTTTTTCTAGAGTAAGCAGCATTTTCCAGAACCTGTAGATTATTTAGCATGAAACTCAAGGTGTATAGGGAGCTTCAGGCTTCCTTATGGACTGAATACTTCAATTATTCTTCAATCATCATTTTTTCACTGAAATCTAAGTATCCTGATGATTTTGAATGTTGCAACAGAGGATATGCTATTAAGCAGATCTTGACACTTTGAACCTGAAGATCTTTAGTCAATACAAAAGTAGAAGCATGTCTTTAAAATTTTGTCATCATTGAAAATTCCTGTAGCTGAACTCTGTTGTTATTATAGTTTCTATTGGACCTGGTCTGTTCATGGGATCTCAGCCATCTCATCTTCTATTTTCCTGAACTACACAGGCTTCCAGCTTTACCTCCAACAAGTGATTTGCAAATGCTCTCGTTTGATTTCTTCAGCTTATCTTAATATTAGTTTTTTCACAACGAGCCTGACTGTAAGGTCCTTTTTTCTTCCTTTTATCTCATATGAAGAACAGTGTTTCCCACTTCCAAATACTTTTAGAAACTTGAAAGATCAACCAAAACCTCTCAGAGTAAAGTTACTGCTTCATACGTCAGCTCAAGTGACTGATCTACATTTATTTCAGGCTTTTTAGTTCATATCTCTGGGAATTGGAAACATAAATTTTAAGTTAGTTCAGAACAGAAAGTTGGTAAAATATCCTGTTGTTTTTAATTTAGAGAACTTATATATATTTCATGAATTTAAATTTGGGAAAATGGAAAAAGAGAGAAAGAAACTTTTCCTCAAGTCTCTAATGGACTATCCCAGAAGTAAAGGGCCAGACTGTGAGGATGATAGACAAGGTTAGTTGTTAAGGGATAGATCCAAATGCACAAGGCTCCCAAAGACAAGGCAAGTAGTTTTCACCTGTTGTAAGAATTCTATCAGGCTATAGAAAAGGTGCTTCCAGATTCACACACATCTGCTAAGTATGACTGGATGTAAATCCCATGGAGTCAGGGATTTTGTTTTCTTTTATGCACTGAACTATTCTCATCCCCAATAACATGGCTGGCACTCAATGAATACTTGTTGAGTGGTGGATTGCCTTGCCTTTTCAGAATATGGGCTAGACCTGGAGGATAGGTGTATAAACATCTGAAGTGGCCATTGCAGAGACAAGACTTCAGGGGGAAGAAGCCTAGACCAGGCCCCTTGTCTTGACTGACATCTTGCCTCCACCACACAAGAGCTGACTTCATTTAAAGATGGGAATGAAGAAATATAGTGCACTATTTTCACCCACATAGTCAAGCAAAACCATGAGTGACTGGTATCATTTTAATATATAAGGGTTATATGGCCTTTCAGACCACTTCAGAGAAGAATATGAAAAGAAGGCAGAATTTTATCAAGTTCTAACTTATTTGGAGCACCTTGAAAAATGTACTAAAATATCTTAGCCTGGCTCACGCCTGTAATCCCAACACTTTGGGAAGCCAAGGCAGGTGGATCACCTGAGGTCAGGAGTTTGAAACCAGCCTGGCCAACATGGTAAAACCCCATCTCTACTAAAAATACAAAATTAGCCGGATGTGGCAGTGCCCGCCTGTATTCCCAGCTACTTGGGAGGCTGAGACAGGAGAATCGCTTGAACCTAAGAGGCAAAGGCTGCAGTGGGCTGAGATTGTGCCACTGCACTCCAGTCTGGGCAAGACAGAGCGAGACTCCATCTCTCTCAATCTCTCTCTCTCCCTCTCTCTCTCTCTCTCTAGATATGTATCTATATATCTATATATATATCTTAGCCAAATAACTGCTGAATCCAACTTTGTGGTATGCCAGTCTGTGTAGGGGTTGCCAACTCCATGTAGATGGAAAAACAATGAGTCATGATATGATTCAAAGTCAGGAATATAAGCTGTGTAACCACTGTTTTCTTTTCATTCAGTTCCTATTATTAAGTATAATTAGAGCTCAGTATGTACTGGTCAGAGTCACAGACAAGAGTACTGTCAGCTTCTCAGCCAATATTGCTGGCCAAGTACCTAAGAAGGAATTCCCCAAATTACATACAATGATGTAATCGTTTCCTATGGGTGTGTAAGAATCTTTCAAAGCCTGCAAGGTTTCTGTCCTATTGGGCAATTAGATGGACAGCCTTACTTACTCCAAAAAGTTTCTAGGTGCAACCTCTGGAAGATGTATAATTAATATTTATATTAATATTTTGTGTTAAAGAATTGGTGGATACTTGATTTTTTAAGACTTGTCATGTTTAAAAGAATTTGGCCTATGAGTGTCGCTTATCATAGCAACTTAAAATGTATACTTTGGAGAATTTCAGTTCCAAAATGGTGGCATACTGGCTTCATTTCCCTGTCCACAGAAAACTCAAAACAAATAGACAGTGCAGATATTATCACCAGCAATATCCCAGAACTCAAATATGAGGATGAGTCAGTTCCTGGGGCCACAGACAAGTGAAAAAGCCTGGAATAGACTAAGAGAATCAGATTTCCACATCCACAATGCCCCTCCCCACAATCTGCCTGTCATGAAGCATGGGGAAAATTCCTCCCAACTCGTAGTTTCTACCCTGGAAAAAGTGAGATTGAGGTAGACAAGCAGCTTCCCCATCACCTTCGGTTCCCTGGCAGGGATTCTGTACCTGCCTCAACCAACAGAAAGCATCACAAGTGCCTGAAGAGAGAAATATCCCTGCAAACAGCAAAAGTCAAGGTGAGAGGTAGGACTACCTTGCCCAGCCCTGGAAACTCTGCTCTGTAATTAAGCCAAAGGAGATGCCAAATCAGAGTGACTGTTTAGCAGCACCAGCTTTAGGAAGTACCTTCCACAGGTCCCTTGGGCATGAACCTCCAGCCAGCCTTCCCAAACTGGCAAGATATCCCCACTGGGACTTCTTCCATTTGGGACTTGCAGCACTCTGATTCTTTGCTAGAGCTGAGGCAAACCTGTGCTTAAGGCATCATCTAGCACCAAAAAGGAGGTGGCAACTTAGTGGTGGGGGAAATAAGAAATTAACAAGTAAATTACAAAGAATCTCTTGGCAAATATACCAAATAAAAACCAAAACAAGCCAGAAAAGACTGGAATAAATAACAAATCCTTCAATGCAAAGACATAGAGGTATATCCACAAGAAACAACAGCAAATAGGGAACCAAAACCTCCCTAACTGGACAAAGCAAGATACCCATGACAGGCCCTAAGAAGATGGCAATACATGAGCTCTCTGACAAATAATTCAAAATAGCAATTTTAAGGAAACTCAGTGGCCTTCAGGATAACACAGAAAAGCAATTCAGAAATTTCCCAGAAATTTAACAAAGAGATTGAAATAATAATTTTAAAAATCAAATAAATCTTGGAACTGAGAAAACATTTGCTGAAATGAGAAATTTATTAGAGGGTCTCAGGAGCAGAATAGATCAAGCAAAGGAAGGAATCAGTTGGCTTGAAGATAGGCTATTCAGTATCACACAGTCAAAAGAGAAAAAAGATTGAACAGGAAGAAAGATTACCCAAAATACATGGAAATGACCAAATCTAAAATTTATTGTTGTTGTTGCTGTTGTTGTTCAAGAGGTAGTTGAGCAAGAGCAAGGGATGGAAAGCTTATTCAAATACATAGTAACAGAAAGCTTTCCAAAAATTGAGAAAGATATAAATATCCATGTAGAGGAAGGTCAGAGAATACCAAACAGATTCATCCCAAATAAGACTACATCAAGGCATAAAATAATCAAACTCCCAAATGTCAAGGATAAAGAGAGGATCCTAAAAGAGAAAAGAAGCAAGTAACATACAAAGAAACTCCAATTCATCTGGCAATAGACTTATCAATGAAAACCATACAGGCCAGGAGGGTGTGCGACAACATTTTCAATGTTCTGAAAAAACCCTGCCACCCAAGAATACTATATTTGGAAAAGCTATTCTTCAAATATGAAAGAGAAATTACTCTTCCCAGACAAACAAAAGCTAAGAGAATTCACAACCACCAGAACTGTCTTACAAGAAATGCTAAAGGGAGTTCTTCAATTTGAAAGAAAAAAACCACTAACATGCAAAAAGAAAACATTTGAAGGTATAAAACCTACTAGTACAAAGATAACCCTAGAATACTCCAGTGCTGTGATTATGGTATGCAATCGACTCAAAACTCTAGTAGGAAACCTATAAGGCAACTATATGAAAAACAATAATAGCTATAGCAACTTATTAAGAGACAGACAGTATAAAAATATGTAAACTGAGAAAAGTCAAAATGTGGAGTCAAAGTGTAGAGGGTTTTTTGTTTTTTAAGTTTGTTATTTGTTTCTATTCTTTTTTCTGATCTAAGATAAATTGTCATCTCTTTAAAATAACTTGTTATCTCTATAAGACATTTTTTTTGTAAGCCTCATGGTGACCACAATGCAAAAACCTATAATAGATACACTAAAAATAAAAAGCAACAAATTAAAACATACTACCAAAACAATCACTTAACCACAAAGGAAGACAGTAAGAAAGGAGTTTAAAAAGGAGAACACAAGCAACAAGATAGCAGTAGTAAGCCCTTATCAATAATAACACTAAATGTAAATGGATTTAATTCTTCAATTAAAAGACATAAAATGGCTGAATGGATAATGAAACAAGATCCAGCTATAAGAAACCCACCTCATCTATAAAAACCCACAGAAATTGAAAGTGAAGTGATGAAAAATGATATTCCATGCAAGTAAAAACAAACAAAAAAACAGAAGTAGCTATACTTATGTCAGATAAAATAAAGTAAAAAACTATAAAAAGAGCCAAAGAAGGTCACTATATAGTAATAAAGGGGTCCATTTGCAAGAGGCTATAACAATTATAAATATCTATGCACCCAACAGCAGAGCACCAAAGTATATAAGGCAAACACTAATAGAGCTCAAGGGAGACATAGACTGCAATACAGTAATAGTAAGGGACTTCAATGGACAAGTCATGCAGACAGCAGATCAACAAGGAAACATCAGAATTAAACCACACACTAGACCAAATAGACCTAACTGACATTTGCAGAGCATTTCACCCAACTGCTGCAGAATGCACATTCTTTTGAATGAGCACATGGAACATTCTCCAGAGTCTACCATATTTTAGCCCACAAAACAAGTCTCAACAAACTCAAAAAAGAAGAAATCATATCAAATATTTTGACCATAATGGAATAAAGCTAGAAGTCGATAACAAGAGAAATCTTGGAAACTACACATACACGTAAAAATGAAACAACATGCTCCTGAATGACCAATGGGTCAATGAAGAAATTAAGAAGAAAAAATTAAAATTTCTTGCAATAAATAAAAAATGGAAATATAACATACCCAAATATATAAGATACAGCAAAAGCAATACTAAGAAGGAGGTTTATATCAATAAATGTCTACATCAAGAAAGTAAAAATACATCAAATAAACTTACCTAATGATGCACTTCAAGGAACTAGAAAAGCAAGAACCAACTGTATTAGGGTTCTCTAGAGGGACAAAAGTAATGGAATATATATATAACATATATATAAACTTCCCTTTATATATATATATATATATATATATATAAACTTCCCTTTATAGATATATATAAACTTCCCTTTATAGATATATATAAACTTCCCTTTATATATGTATATATGTATAAACTTCCCTTTATATATGTATATATATATATATAAACTTCCCTTTATCTATATATATTCCCTTTATGTATATATAGTCCCTTTATATATATATTTCCTTTATATATATAGTCCCTTTATATATATATATTCCCTTTATATATATATAGTCCCTTTATATATATATATATATTCCCTTTATGTATATATATATATATATAAAAAACTTCCATATATATATATATATATATATATATATATATAAAGGGAAGTTTAGTAAGTTTTAACTCATATGATCACAAGGTCCCACAATAGGCTGTCTGCAGGCTGAGGAGCAAGGAGAGCCAGTCTGAGTTCCAAAACTGAAGAACTTGGAGTCTAATGTTAGAGGGCAGGAAACATCCAGCACAGGAGAAAGATGTAGGCTGGGAGGCTAGGCCAGTCTCTCTTTTTCATATTTTTCTGCCTGCTTATATTCTAGCCCACTGGCAGCTGATTAGATTGTGCCCACCCAGATTAAGGATGGGTCTGCCTTTCCCAGTTCACTGACTCAAATGTTCATCTCTTTTGACAACACCCTCACAACACACCCAGGATCAATATTTTGCATCCTTCAATCCAATCAAGTTGACATGCAGTATTAACCATCACACCAACAAAAAAAAAATTTTTTTTTTTTTTGAGACAGAGTCTCGCTCTGTCACCCAGGCTGAAGTGCAGTGGCACGATCTTGGCTCACTGCAAGCTCCGCCTCCCAGGTTCAGACCATTCTCCTGCCTCAGCCTCCCTAGTAGCTGGGACTACAAGCGCCCGCCACCACGCCCAGCTAATTTTTTGTATTTTTAGTAGAGATGGGGTTTCATCTTGTTAGCCAGGATGGTCTCGATCTCTTGACCTTGTGATCCACCCGCCTCGGCCTCCCAAACTGCTGGGATTACAGGTGTGAGCCACTGCGCCCAGCCTACACCAACCAAAAATTAATAGAAGGAAAGAAATAATAAAGATCATAGCAGAAATAAATGATATTGAGACTAAAAAAACCATACAGAAGACCAACAAAACAAAAAGTTGGCTTTTTGAAAAAGATAAAATCAACAAACCTTTAGCTAGACTAAGAAAAAAGAGAGAAGAAATAAATAAATAAAATTAGAAATGAAAAGGGAGGCATTACAACTGATATCACAGAATACAAAGAATCATTAAAGACTAGTATGAACAATTATACACCAATAAATTGAAAAACCTAGAAGAAATGGACAAATTCCTAGACACATGCAACCTACCAAGACTGAATTGTGAATACATAGAATACCTCAATAAACCAATAACAAGTAATGAGATCAAAGTCATAATAAAAAGTTTCTCTCAAAGAAAACACCAGGACCTGATGACTTCACTGCTAAATTCTACCAAATATTTAAAGAACTAATACCAATTCTAGTCAAACTCCTCAAAAACAATTGACAAGGAGGGAATTCTTCTAGACTCATTCTACAAAACCAGCACTGTCCTGAGGCCCAAACCAGACAAAGACACAACAACAACAAAAAGAGAACTACAGGCCAATATCACTGATGAACACAGACACAAAAATCCTCAACAAAATACTAGCAAACTGAATCCAACAGCACATTAAAAAGATCATTCACTATGATCAAGTGGGATTTGTCCAAGGGATGCAAGAATGGTTCAACATAAGCAAATCAATATATGTGATTTGTCACATTAACAGAACCAAAAACAAAAACCATATGATCTTTTTAACAGATGCTGAAAAAGCATTTGATAAAATTCAACATTATTTTATGATAAAAAACCCTCAATGAACTAGGTGTAGAAGGAATATACCTCACCGTATATGACAAACCACAGCCAATATCATACTGAATGGGGAAAAATGGAAGTCTTCTCTCTAAGACCTGGAACAAGACATGGATACCCACTTTGACCGCTTTTACTCAACATAATACTGGAAGTACTGGTGAGAGCAATTAGACAAGAGAAAGAAATCAAGGGCACCCAAGTTGGAAAGGAAGAAATCAAATCAGGCTTGTACACAGATGACACGATCTTATATTTAGGAAAACCTAAATACTTCACACACACACACAAAAAGCTATTAGAACTAATGAACAAATTCAGTAAAATTGCAGGATACAAAATAAAAAAATCAGTAGTGCTGGGCACAGTAGCTGACTTCGTAATCCCAGCACTTTGGGAGGCAGAGGCAGGCAAATGGCTTGAGCTCAGGAGTTCAAAACCAGCCTGGGCAACATGGTGAAACCCTGTCTATACCAAAAAAATACAAAAATTACCTGGTGATGGTGGCGTGCACCTGCAGCTGCTTGGGAGGCTGAAGTGAGAGGATCACGATCCCCAGATGTGGAGGTTGCAGTGAGCTGAGATCGCACCACTGCCCTCCATTCTAGGCAACAGAGCCAGGCCCCGTATAAAAAAAAAATCAGTAGCATTTATATACACTAACAGTGAACAATCTGAAAAAGAAATCAAGAAAGCAGTTTCATTTATCCATACAAGGAAAATTATAACACACTGGAAAAAGAAGTTGAAGAGAACACACACCAAAAAATGGACAGATATTTCATGCTCATGGATTGAAAGAATTAATATTGTTAAAATGACAACACTACCCAAAGCAATTTATAGATTCAATGCAATCCTTATGAAAAGACTAATGACAGTCTTCACAAAAATAGAAGAACAATCCTAAAATTTATATGGAACCACAAAAGACTCTGAATAGCCAAAGCAGTCCTGAGCAAAAAGGATGAAGCCAGAGGCATCACTCTATCTGGCTTCAAAATATACTACAAAGCCATTGTAACAAAAGCAGCATGATATTGGCATAAAAAAAAGACACATAGACCAATGGAACAGCATGGAGAACCCAGCTATAAATCCACACATTTACAGCCAACTAATTTTTTACAAAGGTACCAGAGCATACAATGGGGACAGCGCAGTCTCTTCAATAAATGGTGCTGAGACAACTGGATATCTACATGCGGAAGAATGAAACTAAACTCCTATCTCTTACCATATACAACAGTCAAATAAAAATGGATTAAAGACTTATGTCTAAGACCTGAAGCTATGAAAGTTCTAGAATAAACCTTTAGGGATCGCTCTAGAACATTGGTCTGGGCAAAGCATTTTTACATAAGATCTCAAAAGTACAGGCAACCAAAGCAAAAATAGACAAACAGAATTTTATCAAGCTAAAAAGCTTACACACAGCAAGGAAAACAACCAAGTAAAGAGACAACTCACAGAATGATAGAAAATATTTGCAAACTATCCATTTAACAAGGGATTAATAACCAGAATATATAAGGAGCTCAAACAACTCCATAGCAAAAAAAAAAAAAAAAAAAATCTGATTAAAATACGGGAAAAAAGATACGAGTTGACATTTCCTAGAAGAAAATATACAAATGTCCAACAGGTATAGGAAAAAATGTTCAATATCACGAATCATCAAAGAAATGCAAATCAAAACCACAATGAGATACCATCTCACACAGTTAGAATGGCTTTTATCAAAAAGACAGAATATCAGAGCTGGTAAGGATGTGGAGAAAAGGGAACCATTGTACACTACTGGTAGGAATGTAAATTAATAAAGCCACTATGGAAAACAGTATGGAGGTTCCTTTAAAAACTAAAAGTAGCCAGGCACGGTGGCTCACACGTGTAATCACAACACTTTGGGAGGCTAAGGCGGGTGGATCACCTGAGGTCAGGAGTTCCAGATCAGCCTGGCCAACATGATGAAACCCCATCTCTACTGAAAATACAAAAATTAGCCAGCCATGGTGGCAGGTACCTGTAATCCCAGCTACTCAGGAGGCTGAGGCAGGAGAATAGCTTGAACCTGGGAGATGGAGGTTGCAGTGAGCAAAGGTGCCACTGCACTCCAGCCTGGGTTACAGAGCCAGATTCTGTCTTAGAAAAAAAAAAAAAAATTAGCTAAAAACAGGCCCGGCATGGTGGCTTAGACCTGTAATCCTAGCACTTTGGGAGGCCCCTCTGGGATCACTTGAGGCCAAGAGTTTGAGACCAGCCTGGGCAACATGGTGTAAGAAAACCAGTTCCTGTGAGGCTCTAGTCTCATGCCACTGGACCACATTGTCCTCATGCCCTTCAACTTCTGTCACCATCTGCTGACCTCCTAGTTACTCCTCTTACTTTTTGAACACTTTGGGACCTGCTCAGTCTTCTTCTTCTCAAGATCTTCCAGGAGACCCAATGCCTTCAGTGTTCCCTCAGATGACCTACCCAACACCCTGGCTGCTCAGTTCCTTTACCTCCTCCTCTGCAGGGATCTTCTCCTCTATGCCACTTCAGCCACGCCCTGGACTTTGTCATTACCTACAGTTACCAAGCCTTCAAAACGACTCATTCAAACCTCCTGCATCTTGATCAGAGTCCACTGATCCCTCCTCTTTCCAATCCATTTGTTACCTCCATTCTTCTCAGACAAACACTTGGTTCAAGTCGGAGCTCACAGCAGAAGAATCAGCAGATCCCTGGGTTTCCCATTCTCATAGCATACTATGGGGAGTCATACTTGGCCCCCCAAATTGCTAATTGCAAAACAGAGAGATCTGACCCCTTTTTATAGGGGAAAAATACCATCCTGAGTGTGGCCACCAGATGGTCTGAACACGAATGCCAGCTGCCCAAGTGTGCTGGAATGAACTACTTCAGGGAAGTTCAGATAGTGCACAGCCCTTCTTACTGGCTTTTGGAAGAGCTCCCAGACTTCAGAATCTCCATATCACCCTTGCCAAGACCAGAAACTCTTTCCGGTGGTGTTGGTGAACACAAGGTTACAGGAGAGGGCTTTACCTCATTCTCAATTTTCCTAAGTCTTCCCTGTTCTATATGAACAATTGATGTTTTCTTAATATACCTAATGTAAAATACTGTACAAGATGCTTCAAGGCTTCCTATCCCCAAATCAGATTGCTTCTTCTAAAGCTCTACTAAACAGAAATTCTGGAGCCACCACTGTCTCTTTTCCTTATGTCCCATGTGACAAAACCCCAAACCTAAAAGAATCCTATGACCTGCCTTCTTAGAGGAGACCAGGTACTTTATTGCATTTCTTGAGCCAGCTCTCTTGCAATTCCTGCAACACTATCTCAAGCTTACTCCACTCTTGTCCAGCCACCAGCAGCTTCTGCCTCCTCACATCCTTTCCAGGAATGACTTTATCTCTTATTTCACAGAGAAAATTAAAGCCATCTAGAGAAATTCTAACTTCCCACACCTGAACTTATACCCAAACACCCTTTCCACCCTCCTACCACAGTAGAAGAGGGGACCTCCAAGGATGCTGGGTACCCACTTATCCTATGTAGATGTTATCTAGATGCTCTGCTTATTATCCCTCTTTTCTTTTGTGCTCTACTATTCCATCTTATCCAGACCACTCCTACCAATATTCACACATGCTCAAGTTTTCCCTATTTATTTTTAAAATGAACAACAGCAAAAAATATTTTTGGTCTCCTTCAAACTTCTCTCTTTCTCTCCCTCTCCACTTCACAGCCCAACACCTTTAAAGAGTTTTCTGTACCTACTGTCTCTATCTCCTGTCCTTTTACCCAGTCTTCCCTCTATTCCAGTCTGGCTTCCACCCCATCACTCCATCCAAACAGCACTTGCAAAGGTTACCAGGGACCACTGCATTGCTCACTCCCCCAGACATTTTTTGGTCCTCATGCTGCTTAACCTCTCAGAACAGATGTGATTGACCACTCCTTTCTTTTTCTTTTCTTTTCTTTTCTTTTTTTTTTTTTTTTTTTTGAGACAAAGTCTTGCTGTGTCGCCTAGGCTGGAGTGTAGTGGCACAATCTCGGCTCATCGGCTCATTGCAACCTCCACCTCCCAGGTTCAAGCGATTCTCCTACCTCAGCTCCCAAGTAGCTGGGATTACAAGCATGCACCACCACACCTGGCTAATTTTTTGTATTTTCAGTAGAGATGGGGTTTCACCATGTTGGTCAGGCTGGTCTGGAACTCCTGACCTCAGGTGATTCACCCACCTTGGCCTCCCAAAGTGCCGAGATTGCAGGCATGAGCCACCGCACCCAGCTGGCCACTCGTTTCTTAAACGTTCTCTCCTTTTGCTTGTATGACCACATACTTAGTCTTTCCTTTAAACCCTCTTTTTCAAGGTTATCCTTCCCTGCCCCATTTCCCAAGTCTAGGTCCGAGGCCACTTCTCACTGGCTGCTTTCTTCTTAATGAATTTCATTTATGCTGTCCATAACCCAATAACTTTCAATTTAAATCTCTTGCCCAAGTATCTCACCTGAGCTCCAGACCTAGATAGGCAACTTCCTACTTGAGACATTTGTCTCAGAGCATGCACATTCAATATGTCCCAATCTGAGCTCACAATATTTTTTTGCCAGGTGTATTAGTCCATTTTCACACTGCTGATAAAGACATACCTGAGACTGGAAAAGAAAAGAGATTTAATTGGACCTATAATTCCACATGGCTGGGGAGGCCTCAGAATCATGGCAGGAGGCAAAAGGCACTTCTTACCTGGTGGCAGCAAGAGAAAATGAGGAAGATGCAAAAGCAGAAACTCCTGATAAAACCATCAGATCTCATGAGACTTATTCACTACCATGAGAACAGTATGGGGGAAACTGCCCCCATGATTTAAATTATCTCCCACCAGGTCCCTCCCACAACATGTGGGAATTATGAGAGTACAATTCAAGATGAGATTTCAGTGGAACACAGAGCCAAACCATATCATTCTGCCCCTGGCCCCTCCAAATCTCATGTCCTCACATTTCAAAGCTAATAGTTCCCCCAAAGTCTTAACTCATTTCAGCATTAACTCAAAAGTCCACAGTCCAAAGTCTTATCTGAAATAAGGCAGGTCCCTTTCACCTATGAGCCTGTAAAATCAGAAGCAAGTTAGTTACTTCCTATATACAATGGGGATATAGGCATTGGGTAAATACAGCCATTCCAAATGGGAGAAATTGGCCAAAAGAAAAGGGCTACTGGCCCCTTGCAAGTCTGAAATCCAGCAAGGCAGTCAAATCTTAAAGCTCCAAAATGATCTCCTTTGACCCCACGTCTCACATCTAGGTCACACTGATGCAAGAGGTGGGTTCCCATGGCCTCAGGCAGCTCCGCCCCTGTGGTTTTGCACGGTATGGCTCCCCTCCTGGCTGCTTTCATGGGCTGGTGTTGAGTGTCTGTGGCTTTTCCAGTTGCATGATGCAAGCTGTCAGCAGATCTACCATTCTACGATCAGAAGACAATGGCCCTCTTCTCACAGCTCCACTAGGCGGTACCCAGTAGAGACTCTGTGAGGGCTCCAACCCCAGATTTCCCTTCCGCACTGCACTAGCAGACGTTCTCCATCTGGGCCCTGCCCCTGCAGCAAACTTTTGCCTGGACATTCAGGCGTTTCCATACATCTTCTGAAATGTAGGTGGAGATTCCTCAAACCTCAATTCTTGACTTTGGTGCACCCACAGGATCAACACCATGTGGAAGCTGCCAAAGCTTGGGGCTTCCACCCTCTGAAGCAACAGCCCAAGCTGTACCTTGGCTCCTTTTAGTCATGGCTGGAGTGTCTGGGACACAGGGCACCAAATCCTTAGACTGCACACAGCATGGGGACCCTGGGCCTGGCCAGTGAAACCATTTTCTTTTAGGCCTCTGGGCCTGTGACGGGAGGGGCTGCTGTGAAGACCTCTGAAGACATTTTCCCTATTGTCTTGGGGATTCACATTCAGCTCCTCATTATTTATGCAAATTTCTGCAGTGGCTTATATTTCTCCGCAGATAACAGGTTTTTCTTTTCTGTCATATTGTCAGGCTGCAAATTTTCTGCTCTGCTTCCCTTATAAAACAGAATGCCTTTAGCAGCACCCAAGTCACCTCTTAAATGCTTTGCTGCTTAGAAATTTCTTCTGCCAGATACCCTAAATCATCTCTGTCAAGTTCAAAGTTCCACAAATCTCTAAGGCAGGGACAAAATGCCACCAGTCTCTTTGCTAAAACATAACAAGAGTCACCTTTGCTCCAGTTCCCAACAAGTTCCTCATCTCCATCTGAGACTACCTCAGCCTAGACTTTATTGTACATATTGCTATCATGCTTTTGGTCAAAGCCATTCAACAAGTCTCTAGGAAGTTCCAAACTTTACCACATTTTCCTGTCTTCTTCTGAGCCCTCCAAACTGTTCCAACCTCTGCCTGTTACCCAGTTCCAAAGTTGCTTCCACATTTTGGGGTGTCTTTTCAGCAGCACCCCACTCTACTGGTACCAATTTACTATATTAGTCTATTTTCACACTGCTGATAAAGACATACCCAAGACTGGAAAAAAAAAAAAGAGGTTTAATTGGACTTACAGTTCCACATGGTGGGGGAGGCCTCAGAATCATGGCAGGAGGCAAAAAGCACTTCTTACATGGTGGCGGCAAGAGAAAATGAAGAAGATGCAAAAGCAGAAACCCCTTATAAAACCATCAGATCTCATGAGACTTATTCACTACCACGAGAACAGTATGGGGGAAACTGCTGCCGTGATTCAAATTATCTCCCACCAGGTACCTCCCACAACATGTGGGAATTATGGAAGTACAATTCAAGATGAGATTTGGGTGAGGACACAGAGCCAAACCATATCACCAAGGCTGATCTTTTTCTGCTGTTCTATATTTCAACATGAAGCTCCACCATCCATCCAGATGCATCTGCTGCAGCTCTTAGTCCTGCCGATTTTACCTTGAATTCATCCAACTCTTTTTATTCCCACTGCCATCATCCTAGTTCAAGCTACCTTCTCCTCTCTTTCCTGGAGTACAAAAACAACTTCCTAAATGTTCTCCTCTACTGTGCCTTCTCTGTAGCACCTTCTCCATACTGCACTTAGAGTAGCACCATCTAGTTCAAATACAATGGGAGCCACATATGCAATTTTAAATTTTTTTTTTGAGATGGAGTCTCACTCTGTCACCCAGGCTGGAGTGCAGTGGCATGATTTTGGCTCACTGCAACCTCCAAGTCCTGAGTTCAAGCAATTCTCCTGTCTCAGCCTCCAGAGTAGCTGAGATTACAGGTGCCCACCAACACACCTGGCTAATTTTTGTATTTTTAGTACAGACAGGGTTTCGCCATGTTGGCCAGGCTGGTCTCAAACTCCTGACCTCAAGTGATTCACCTGCCTCGGCCTTCCAAAGTGCTGGGATTATAGGTGTGAGCCACCGTGCCCACCCCCAATTTTTAATTTTTAATAGCTATATTTTAAAAGGTTAACAAGAAACAGATAATTGGTTTTTTGGGGAGTGGGGGAAAATGGGTTTTGTTTGTTTTTGAGACAGGGTCTTGCTCTGCCATCCAGACTGGAGTACAATGGCACGATCATGGCTCACTGCAGTCTTGACCTCCTGGGCTCAAGTGATCCTCCTGCCTTAACCTCCCGAGTAGCTGGGACCATAGGTGTGTCCCACCACACCCACCTAGCTTTTTTGTTTGTTTTATTGGAGACAGTGTCTCCCTATGTTTCCCAGTCTGGTCTCGAACTCCTGGGCTCAAGCAATCCTACCACCTCAGCCTCCCAAAGTGCTAGGATTAGAGGCATGAGCCATCACGCCTGGCCTAGTAATTGTTTTTAAAAATAATTTTAAAATTGATTTTAATTACATTTAATCTGAAATACTTTTTCAAGATATAATTAATATTTTTAAATTAATGAGATGTTTTACATTTTTTATACTAAGTCTTTGAAATCCAGTGTATATTTTACATCTCTACTAAAACTAGCAATATTTCAAGTGTTCAGCAGCCATGTGTAGCTATTAGCTACCATTATTGGACCATAAAGAATTAGAATGATCTTTTCACAATGCAAATCTGATCACCTCACCTCGCCCCATGTTTAAGCTTTTCTGTGGCATCTAGTCGTTCTTAGGACTAGGATCCAAATGCTTCACATATTCTACAAGGCCCTCCAGGGTCTGTGGTGTGGATTCTGCTTTCCTTTTGGTCTCTGCTCCTTCCCTCTCACCATCCACATGCCAGCCACACTAGTCCTTCAGCTTCTCAGACATGCAGAGGTTCCACCACTACTGATTCTTTGAATATACTGTTCCCTCTGTTGTGAATGCTACTTTCTACCACATTCCCTCCATCATCACCAGTACCTCCACTATCATCACCACCACCACCTCATCATTGCCATCGACTCCACCATCATCACCACCTCCATCACCATCATCAACTCCACCATCACCACCACCTTCATCATCACCATCAACTCCACCGTTGCCACCACCTTATCATCACTATCAACTTTACCATCACCATATCATTGCCATCAACTCTACCATCACCACTACCTCATCATTTCCATCAACCCTACCATCACCACTACCTCGATCACCATCATCAACTCTACCGTCACCACCACCTCCATCACCACCATCAACTCCACCATCACCACCAACTCATCACCATCAAGTCCACCATCACCACCACCACCTCCATCACCACCATCAACTCCACCATCACCACCACCTCCATCATCACCATCACACCATCAACTCCACCATCACCACCACCTCTATCATCACCATCAACTCCACCATCACCACCACCTCCATCACCACCACCAACTCCACCATCACCACCACCTCCATCATCACCATCAACCCCACCATCACCACCACCAACTCCACCATCACCACCACCTCCATCACCACCATCAACCCCACCATCACCACCACCTCCACCATCACCACCACCTCCATCATCACCATCAACCCCACCATCACCACCACCTCCATCACCACCACCAACTCCACCATCACCACCACCTCCATCATCACCATCAGCTCCACCATCACCACCACCTCCATCATCACCATCACACCACCAACTCCACCATCACCACCACCTCCATCATCACCATCAACCCCACCATCACCACCACCAACTCCACCATCACCACCACCTCCATCATCACCATCAACCCCACCATCACCACCACCAACTCCACCATCACCACCACCTCCATCACCACCATCAGCTCCACCATCACCACCACCTCCATCATCACCATCACACCATCAACTCCACCATCACACCATCAACACCACCATCACCACCACCTTGTCATCACCATCACCTCCATCATCACCACCGCCTCCATCACTACCATCAACTCCACCATCACTACCACCTCCATCATCACCATCAATTCCACCATCACCACCACCTCCACTAGGACCAGCACCACCTATCATAGACCACGCTCATTCTCTTCAGGCTCCCACCCAACTTCACTTCCCTCACTTTTCAGCCTAGAGATGTGATCTTTTCCTTCAAAGCATGTGGCTCAGCTTGTAGCTTTCTTCCTGCTTGTGTAATTAATGCCTGTCTCTCTCACTAGGCCATAACCAGGAATTCTGTTTGGTTTAGCTAACCATTGCCTCCTCAGTGCTTATTCTAGTACCTCATATATAGCAGTTGTTCATTAAATACCTTTGAATAAATGAGTAAATAAAAGTAATTTGGAAATACAAAACTATAAAAATGGGACATAGAATAGAGGGTGAAGGAAGGAGAAGTCAGTAAACACTGTAGAGTTTGGCAGGTAGAATCCAAAGTAAGGTTGGGGAGTGGAAGTCAGTTACTTCTGTTGAGACCCTATCTTGAGCTAAGATCTCTTCTGGTTGTTTTAAGTGTGTTTGTTTAATCCTATAAGAAGCCTATGAGGCAGGTATTATCAGAATTTTAGTCAAGGAGGCTCAGAAGAGTTCACAAACTTGCCAAGTAACATAGTTAGGATTGGAACCTCCACCTGATTTCAAAGCCCACGTGCCATGCATTTCACTAGATCTCCATAAACCAACTTCTCATGCTTCATAATATTTTTATTCCATGAGAGCACAACCAAACACTCAAATAATACAAAAGGCTGAATTTTTTGTTGTTGTTTTTAAGACAGAGTCTCGCTGTGTCACTCAGGCTGGAGTGCAGTAGCGTGATCTCGACTCATTGCAACCTTTGCATCCTGGGTTTAAGCGATTCTCCTGAAAAGGATGAATTCTTAATTTTTATTTTTTTTGTTGTTGTTTGTTTGTTTTGTATGTGTGTGTGCATGTTCCCATTTTGTCACATGGTTTCTTCATACAAATATTGCCCAAATGCATTGCACAATTCAGGTATGATTGCCTCATATGAGAATTTTAAGAAACAACAAATCTTGCCTGAAACAATGCCATATACTATTTTAAGTAGAAGAAGGAAGTCAAATGATGATTGAGTAATGGCTCAAGTACCAGATACCATTCAAATAACAGTTGATTTTCTTTCCTGTTCAAATGAGGTTATGCATATAATGTGCTTAACAGAATGCTTGACACAAGGAAAGAATTCAATCATTGTTAGCTAGTGTCATCACCATCATCATCATCCCTGACCTGTAACATAGCAAGAACTCTTCATTGCAATTTTTCTTTTATTTATTGCATAATACTAAAATATAGTATCTTTAAAATATGCTATACTGGCTCTAAAGCAACAGTCTCCAACCTTTTTGGCACCAGGGACCAGTTCCACAGACCGGGGAGTGGGGCGAATGGTTTCGGAGGCATTAGATTCTCATAAGGAGCACACAACCTAGATCCCTTGCATGTGAAGTTCACAATAGGGCTCATGCTCCCATGAGAATCTAATGCTGCCACTGATTTGACAGGAGGCAGAGCTCAGGCAGTAATGCTCACTTGCCTGCCTCTCACATCCTGCTGTGCAGCCTGGTTCCTAGCAGGCTACAGACCAGTACCATGGGGCCGGGGACTCCTGCTCTAAAGGACACACTATGAATCACTGCCATAAATCAGCTTCTGGATTGTCTCAAGGCAGCCATCAACTGTGGCCCACGTGTCTCAGATCCAAAGTTATGTCCACTGATTCCCAGGGCTCAGCACGATTCAGTCATGCCCACCCTCCACATTATGGGAGCAATGTAGCATGGTTTGTAAGGGCAAATGTTTTGCAGTCAGACAGACTTGGATTCAAATCTTAATTCTTCCACATGTTATCTTTATAACTGAGCAGATCTCCCAAGACTCAGTTTTTACATTTATTAAATGGAGACAATTCCTATCCAGAATATAGTGCCTAGAACCTGGTTAAATGTTCAGTGTTAGCTATTATTTTCAAGAAAGGCATTAGGATTTAAACTGTGAGAACTTAGTTCCATTTTTCAGTGGGACCAGGAAGTCTAATCACACTGTTGATGAATCAGAATGAAAATAGTGGAAACATTTGTCCTGGGGAAAAAGGAATGTCATACAGTTACTTGCTCTGCTTGTAGTCAATATTTTATTTCTTGATACAGGTGGCCACTGCCTTCAAACCCCCAGAATCTGTTGAGATTAGTGATGGCCTCACCAAGTAACTAGAGAATAGGAGGAACAGTACCTCATCAACCTTGAGTATGTAAGGTTGAGTACAATGGGGTCTTAGTCTTAAGAACTTAAGTTTTCATTTGGTCAAACTGTTCAGATTGGCTTTTAGAAGCTTAAGATGATATAACTTTTGTTTGTTGTGATAAATAACATTCCAAAGTGATTTTTAAACATTTCTGATAACATGAAACATAACAAAGGCAGTATGTATAGAGGTTATGAATAGAGATTCTGAGCCATCTTACTAACTGCATGATTTTGAGCAAGTTATCATCTCTTTGAAATGGACTTCACAGGGTTGAAAATTTGGTGAGATGGCACGTATAAATTACCAACAGTACCTGATGTTTGTTTGTTTGTTTGTTTGTTTGTTTTGCCATTAAGGGGCTTTTATTCATATGCATCACATCGGAGATCATCTCTTCCTAGGAAGCTTTTAAAAATTCCCCAGGTAGGATTAGGGTACTCCCTCTGGGTCCCTGGCAATTTCCTCCAGGTTAGGGATCCCAAGGGATCGCTGCCTTCCTGGGTCTCTGGCCTGGCCCTTGGGGCGCACAGTCATCAAGAAGTGCTGTGGGGAAGTGAAGTGAGCTCTTTATATAGACATAGCTCTGCTGAGTGGGAAGTGGGCACCGGCCCCATTAATACTTGCTGGCTGGTGGCTTCCAAGCATGCCCCACTGCCGAGGCTCAGCTCTGCAGTCTGCCACTGCAGGTCTCTAGCACAGCTCCCAGGGTCATCACAGATGTCAAAGTATACATCGAAAGCCTCTCTGTTGCAGTTTCCATCAGGAATGAAGACATATTTGTGGAAGGTCCCATCTACGCAGATGGCAATGACAGAGTTGACGTTCTTGGAAGTATTGCAACCAAAGGCGCAGATGCAAGCTGACTCAGCAGGCACAGTGAAGCTCGCCAGGCTCCACTGAGAGTCCACGTACTGCCCAATCATAGGCTCCACCTTGCCCAGGCGAGCCAGCGCGGAGCAGCGGTTGAGACGGGTATCCTTGAGAGCAAAGATATGGATGGTGCCCTTATCAATGGAAGCGCAGAGGAAGGAGGAGTCATGGCTGAAGTTAATGCACTAGAGGGTGACAGGGTCAGTGCCTCGGCGCAGCTCCACCAGTTTCTCCTTGAATTGTGTGTCAAAGAGGCAAATAAGGGTACCCTTCTGGGAGGCTGAGGCCACTACAGTGCCTGGCTGGTTTAGAGACACACAGGTTATGTCACTCTGATGTGCATTGATGGCGAATGGAGCAGACAAGGTGCCAGGCTTTGTGCTCGCCAGGTCCACGAGTTGCAGACTCCCTCACTTGTGTCCCGGGAACACTAACAGTTGCTTCTCCAGGTTGGGGCAGAGGTCACAGAGCCCCTTGGGGTTGACCCGGGTATCAAACTCAAACAGCTTTCGAGGATTGCCTGGGAAGGAGTACACATAGACGCGGTTCTTCAGCACATTCACGATCTTGTCATGGCGCATGCGCACAGAAAGCACTGGCTTGGTGAAGGTGAACTCCAGCACCATCCTCTCCTTGGAGTCCTTGCCCTCCTGGGCATCGTCCCAGATCAGCACTGAGATCTCTGAGAACTTGGGGCTACTACCACCGCCCACCAAGGCCAGAAGGTTGCAGCGGTGCAGCATCTCCACCAAGCCCATGCTGCCCACCTGCTCGTGGTCCAGATGCCCCTTCCCCATCAAGGGCTCCACGTTGTAGATGCGCACACTTGTCTCCATGGCGCAGCAAAAGCAGCTTTGGTCTTGGTTGAAACGCAGGCTGGTCACTCCTCGAAGTGGCTGTTGAGTCATGGTCCAGGATTGTTCCCCCTGGGATCGTGCTCCAGCTTCCTGCCGCCTTCACCGGCCTGACCTCCGCGTGTCCCCGACCCAGGCCCCAGCTGTCGGTGCCGCCCGCCAGTACCTAATGTTTGTAAGTGCTAGATATGAGTTCGTTGGTAAGTGGAGCCAAATGAATATTTGTTTTATAAAACATGAATTCTGGTGATAGGGCCTGGGGAAAGAGCAGCAAGTGCCATGTCTGGCTGCAAAGGTGGCAAGAAGGGACCAAGAAACAGGCCAAAGAGATGGAGGAGGAAGACAGGCTTCCACGCAGAAGCAACAAGAGGAGCAGAAGAAACTTGAGGAGCTAAAAGCAAAGGACACAGGGAAGGGACTCCTGGCCACAAGTGGAATTAAGAAATCTGGCAGAAAGTATTATCCTAAGCAAATTAATGCATAGACTGAAAACCAAATACCACGTGTTCTCACTTATAAGTGGGAGCTAAACTTTGTGCTCATGGCCATAAAGATGGCAACGATAGAAAGTGGGGATACTAGAGGGGGGAGGAAGGAGGTTAAGTGTTGAAAAACGAAATATTGAGTAGTATGTTCAGTACCTGAGTGATGAGATTATTTGTAACACAAACCTCAACACCACACAATATATCCAGGTAACAAACCTGCTCATGTGCCCCATGAATCTATAAGAGTTGAAAATAAATAAATAAGAAACCTGGAAAAAAAAAAAAAAAAAAGCTGTTCCTTGTGACTGAGGCGATGATGACCCTTGATTCTATTGCTATTTAAACCTCTGCATTTCCTGCCGTAACATCTTTTGCCACCTATAGTTAGAATGAACTATTGTCTTGCAGCCTGCTGTACATGTAAGAATAAACTTTTGTTTAAAAAAAATCAAAAAAGAAGAATCGAGTGGAGAAACAAAGCTGCCTGTCTATACAACAGATATGCAAAAACATTAGGCATGAATACTAATTATAATAATAGTGGACAAAAGTACATAATTATGGGGTGAATGACATGAAAGAGAGGAGTTATACATCAGTTGACTGAGGAACTTTTAGACACTACAGAGTTACTAAGGAAACTACAGAGTTTCAAAGCTGTATTGGCAAAGAATAAAAATTATAAGAGAAAATTAAACAATATGAAAATTTTCCTTCACCTTTTATTTTTTTAATTTTCTTTCTTTTTTTTTTTTTTTTTTTTTTTTGAGACAGAGTCTTGCTCTTTCACCCAGGCTAGAGTGCAGTGGTGCAATCTCAGCTCACTGCAACCTCCACCTCCCAGGTTCAAGTGATTCTCCTGCCTCCCAAGTAGCTGAGATTACAGGTGTGCACCACCATGCCAGGCTAATTTTTGTACTTTTTTTTTTTTTAGTAGAGACGGAGTTTTACCATGTTGACCAGGCTGGTCTTGAACTCCTGACCTCAAGTGATCTGCCTGCCTTGGCCTCCCAAAATGCTGGGATTACAGGCATGAGCCACCATACCCAGCTGACCTTTTTTTTTAAAAGGATTTGTTTCTAAGATCATAATTCAATTGACAGGAAAATTACCAGGTAACGATTGCCTCTAAGAAAATCAGTCCCTAAACTTGTCCCATCTCTAGCTCACTGAGGGCATAATCCCCAGTGTAGACCCAATATGAGATCACTGACCCTTCCCTTCATTTTACTCTTGAAAAGAAAGACAGAAGTTATGAAGAAATAGTCATTCCCTGAGAGACATGCAGAGGAATAACTAGCCCAAAATTCTTTAGGGGAATTCTACATGGAAAGTGTTTACTTGGATTAATAAGCCCTTTTGGTAAAAAGGCAATTATATGAAGTAATGTAAATATATTGGGCTTTCAGTCATTCACACTTTAATAGGAATTAGATCAATCATAATGTTT
The DNA here is from genome assembly GCF_028878055.3 of Symphalangus syndactylus. Taxonomy (NCBI): domain Eukaryota; kingdom Metazoa; phylum Chordata; class Mammalia; order Primates; family Hylobatidae; genus Symphalangus; species Symphalangus syndactylus. The sequence goes on along the minus strand of NC_072426.2, from coordinate 126,975,815 downwards.
TCTTCTAACCAACTAGACGAGCTCAGTGTCTCTCAGGAAATTAGACTGTTGGTGGCAAAAAGGGAGCAGAGGGCATTACCTAGCAGAGGTTCAGGTGGGACAGTGCAGGAGGAAGTACTTGGAAAGAAGTTGGGGGTACATTCAGAAGCAGAGACATAGAGAACAGGAAAGGGGAGGAGGGGACAGAGAAAGGGGAGAGAGGAATGCATTAATGAAAACTTTATTTCTGGGAGTGTTTTGCCTCTTTGTCAAAGGAGGGGTCAAGGCCCAATCTGCAATCTCAATAATAAATTATCACTTTTCTCTCAGAAAAGAGGAGACAGGGAAAAGAAAAGGACATTCCTCTCTTTTCCAAGAATGAGGGGCCGCTCTGCCGAGAAAGTTTGCTTTGGCATTGAAAGAAACTGGAAGGTTGTTGTTCTGTTTTAAACCTCAGAAACTTGCATAACTGGGCCAACACCAGCTGTGCCAGGAACTGGTACAGGGTAGGTCTGTCTTGCCCAGACTGCTGAGGGAATGACTATATTAAAATCCTACTCTTGCATAATATGTTTCACAGAAATTTTAATCATAGGAAATGAAACTGCTGCAAAGGACTTGAACTTCCTATGGACACTGCCCCCCGCCTAGTACATGTACATGGCCATCCCCTCCAGACTCAGAGAGGTAGGTGTGGCAGAGGGAGGATGGGAAGAAAGCAGTAACCAGCAAGTGCCTACTGGGGACCAGGCTTGTGATTTTGGACAATCAATGTTTATTCAGCATGCCCTTTGGTCAGGCATGGTGCTAGTTGCTGGGGTTAACAGAAAGAAAGTCCTGGTCTTTGCCCTGAAGAAGCTCACAGTCTAGTGGGGAAGAAAGAAGTTGAACACGTAATTCCAAGGGGGCAACATGAGCAGCACTGAAGGCATGAGGCAGAAGTCTCTTAGCATCCCCAGGAAATAACTTATCCCTGTTTAGCAGATGGGCCACCCAAGGCTCAGAGAGATCAGAGAAGCAAGCAAGAGTGTTGTCAGGGAGTGAACATCAGACATCTCCTTCCCAAGCTTGTGTTCTTTCTACCAGCTAAGTGAAGGGCCTGCCATGTGCATGCTGCCAGGGTAAGGGAACCTGTGGCCTCCCCCTTACTAGGTGGGTAGTCTTGAGTATGTCATTCAGTGTTTCTGGGCCTCGGTTTCTTGGGAATGCTATCTTTTTAGGGGGTTGTTTAAAAGATGAGATTAGATGGTAGAGGTGAAAAGTGGTCTGACTGAAGTTGTCTGTCTGACTAAAGCTGAAGTAGTCCAAAGTCCACACTCTGAAGCCTGGAGTCTGAAATCCGGGGTCAGGAGTCTGAAGTCTGAAGTCAGAAGTCTGGTCTGGAGTCCGAAATCTGAAATCTGGTCTGGAGTCTGAAGTCTGGAATCTGAAGTCTAAAGTCTGAAATCTGGGTCTGGAGTCTGAAGTCTGGTCTGGAGTCTGAAGTCTGGAGTAAATCTGAAGTTCGAAGTCTGATCTGGAGTCTAAAAGTCTGTTGTCTGGAGTGTGGAGTCTGTTGTCTGGAGTGTGGAGTTTGTTGTCTGGAGTGTGAAGTCTGTTGTCTGGAGTGTGGAGTCTGTAGTCTGTCATTTGGAATGTGGAGACTGGAGTCTGTTGTCTAGGGTCTGTTGTCTGAAGTGTGCAATCTAGAGTCTGAAGTCTGAAGCTAGAGTCTGAAAGTCTGTTGTCTGAAGTGTGAAGTCTGTTATCTAAAGTCTGGAGTCTGAAGTCTGGAGTCTGAAGTCTGGAGTCTGAGGTCTGAAGTAGTCTCACTAAAACTGAAATAGTCTTTAAACTAAAAACTATCTTTCTCGTGTTCATTGGTACTACTGTTATGCAGTTGAACACAGTGTTGGTAGAAAAAGAGAAGCAGAAACAATGTAGATTAAACTTTGTTGATTCCCATCTTGCCTTTCCTTCTGCTGGAGCCACTTCAGATGTTTTGATTTCTTTATATATATGTATATATATATATATATATATATATATATATATATATATATATATTATACTTTAAGTTGATTTCTTAATGTAAGTAGAGAGCAGCTCTAACTTGCTTTGAAAAAGCATTTTATTCTGCACAGCAAAGGAAAAAAATTGACAAAATGAAAAGAACCTATAGAAGGGGGTAAGGGGGAGGTGGGGGGGTAGGGATGGTTAATGGGTACCCAAAAAAAAATAGTTAGAAAGAATAAGACCAGCTATTTGATAGTACAGCAGGGTGACTATAGTCGATAATTTAATTGTACATTTTAAAATAACTAAGAGTATAATTGTATCACAAGACAAAAGATAAATTCTTGAGGAGATTTTCTGTGACACAATTTGCCTGTATCAAAACATCTTACATACCTCATAAATATATACACCTACTATGTACCCACAAAAATTAAAACAAAATTTTAAACTTTGTAGTAAAATAAAGAAAAAAAGAACCTATAGAATGGGAGAAAATTTGTAAACCCATATATAATAAAGGGTTACTATCCAAAATACATAAAAAATTCATACAATTCAATAGCAAAAAAACAAATAACTGGATTTAAAGTGGGAAAATAATCTGAATAGACATTTTCCCAAAGAAGACATAAAAATGGCCAACAGGTATATAGAAATGTGCTCTACATCACTAATCATCAGGGAAATGCAAATCAAAACCACAATAAAATATCACCTCATACCTGTTAGGATGGCTGGTACCAAAAAGCCAAAAGATAAGTGTTGGCAGGGATGTGGAGAAAGAGAACTGTTACACATTATTGGCGGGAATGTAAATTGGTATAGCCATCATAGAAAACAATATGGAGGTTCCTCAAAATATTAAAACTAGATCCACCATATGATCCAGCAATCCCTCTTCTAGGCATATAGCCAGGGAAAATGAAACCAATATGTCAAAGAGCTGTCCACACTCCTATGTTTATTGCAGCATTATTCACAATAGCCAAAATATGGAATCAACGTAAGTGTCGATCAATGAATGAACAGATAAAGAAATGTGGTGTATACATACACAATAAAATACTATTCAGCCTTAAAACAATAAGGAAATCTTGCCATTTGCAACAACGTGGATGAACCAGCAGGACATTATGCTAAGTAAAATAAGCCAGTCACAGAAAGACAAATACTGTATAATCTCACTTACATGTGAAATCTAAAAAAAGCCAGACTCATAAAAACAGAGTAGAATAGTGGTCACTAGGAATGGTGGAAACAGGGACATTGGTCAAAGGGTACAAACTTTCAGTTATAAGATAAATAAGTTCTGAAGATCTAATGTACAGCATGCTGAGTGTACAGTAATAATATATTGCATACTTGATATACTTGAAATACTTGACATTTGCTAAGAGTAGATCTTAAGTGTTCTCACTATGTGTGTGTGTGCACGCACGCACACACACACACAAATGTAACATGAGATAATGGATATGTTTATTAGCTTAATTGTGGTAATCATTTCACAATGTATACATATATCAAAACATGTTGTACACTTTAAATATATGAAATTTTTGTCAGTCATACCTCAATAAGCTAAAAAATTTTTAAAGCATTTTAAAAAATGATTGAAGAGGTAACTTGCAGTAAGAGTTACTAAAGTGCTGAATGCTTCTGTACTTCAGAAGCATCAGAGAAATGCAGATCATGCTATATATGCATATATTTTATATGACTGAGTCTTTCTATCTAAACATTACTCTGCCTAGTACTTTTTGTGTGCGCAATATCATCCTGAGCTTTGGATATTCCCAGTTTTCCAGACTTTTCTGGGCTATGGAAAGGCACAGTCGTAGCTATATTTAACTGCCCTATTATTCCTTTGGAAACACGGGAAAATAAAAATAAATAAATAAAATAAAATAAAAGAGAGTCTCAGGGTCACAGAATGTGTAGCAGGAGAGGTTCCAAAAGGAGGGCTGGTCTATAGGGTAGGATCGCATGGAGAAGTGAAGAATGAGGACTTTTCAGATACCTTGATGTGAGGTGCCAGATCCCACAGGGGCTTAGAGTCACTGACTTCCTGTTTCAAGCACCCAGGAAATTGCAAAGTGGCCAAGGCAAGGAAATACCCAAAGATCAGCTTCCAATTTTTGCTGGTGCAGCCTTTTCTGTCACACCACACATTGCTGTGTGTTGTTCATTTTCCAGTCAGTCATCCGTTGAATTTCCGTGAAGTCACTTCCATGGGCCAGATACTGTGCTAAGCATTTGCAGGGGGCGGGGAGGCGGTGGGGGGGGGGTAGGTATAATTCAGGAGGGGACACGAGGTGCTCGTACCAGTAATTATGCCAAAAGCAGGATGCCCAGAGGGAATGATGACTAAGGGAACTCGGAGTCCTTCCTGAGTCCCTAGGTCTCATTTCAGTGACTGAGAATGGACAGGGGCCTGCCTAGGTCTCTCCTAGCCTCTGACTACACCTGTATGTTAGGTCGGCTTGTCCCACAGGAATGACTTGAGCGAAGCAGAACAGAAGAATGTAAACATTTTGTTTTAACAACAAAGTGGGGTTATGCTACGGTTTTGTTTTCTTGGTAACAAAAGGCACAGCTGACTTCTCATCAGGCTGACTCAGGGCTGCCGGCTCATCCTGGGTTTCATATCACATCAGAGAACTCTGTTCCTGTCGTGTCTTGAGGGTGACCAGCTATCCCAATTTCCTCAGGACTATCCTGGTTTTAGCCCTGAAAGTCTTACTTACATCGTGAGCACCTGGAGTGGCTGACCACCACCCAGCAACATCCTCTTCTAGTAAATTCTTCAAGGCACTAGTGTGGCAAAAACATAGATTTTAGCATCAGAGGGACTCGGGTTCAAATCCTTGTGTGTGCTGTGTCACTTACAAGCTGTGACATAGGGAAGTTACTCAGTATTTCAAAACACAGACACTATTCACTTCATGTACTCATTACCCAGGCCTCATCTCAGCAGGCGCCCGCTTCCTTCGTGTTCATTCACTCCATGTCACTGGGCTGCACTCTCTTCCTCAAACAGGCAGAGCTCATTCTGCCACTTTGCCGTTTCTGTTTCCTCTGTCTGGAAGGCTTGAATCTTTCCAGGTGGGCCCTTTCTTGCCCTTTAGTTCTCTGCTTCACTGTCATCTCCTCAGTGAGGTCCTCTGTAAACACTCACTAAAGACTACCTCCCCAACACTCCCAGAGGCTCTCCGTCTTATCCCCGTCCTGTTTTCTCTCTAGCACTGAGTATGATCTGGAATTGTCTTGTTTCTTGACTGTGGGAGGCAGCCTTCTAAAATGGCTCACAATGATCCCCGTTTCCTGGTATTCAAACCCTGTGTAACACCCTCCCCTTCAATGGGCCACCTAGGGACTTGTTCCTAACAAATAGGATATGGCACAGTGATGGGATGTCACTTCAAGATTGGTCATAAAAGACCATGACCCTTGTTTTACCGGCACTCTCCCTCTTAGTCTTTCTCTCTCTGGCTCTCGCTTGCTTGCTCACTCTGATGAAGCAAGCTGCCCTATTGTGAGCTGCCCTAACAGAGAGGTGCATGTGGCCAGGATTGACAGTAGCCTATAGCCAACACAGCAAGAAACGGAATCCTGCCAACAACCACATGAATGACTTTGAAAGCCAGCTCTCCCCTAGTCAATCCTTGAGATGAGTGCAGCCTGTGAGAGACCCTGAAGCAGAGGACCTACTAAGGCATGCCCCAACTCCTAACCCACAAACACAGTAAAATAGTAAATGTCATGATTGTAAGTCACTAAGTTTTGGGGTAATTTGCTACGCAATAATGCATAACTAATATATTGAAGCAATATTTATTCCTCCTCTAGAATACTAGCACCATGATAGAAGGTACCTTCCCCATTTGGTTCACTTTGGTGTGCCCAGAGCCAAAAACAAAGTCTGGCACATAGTAGGTGCTCAATTTTACTGAATGAGGAAATCATGAGGGCACAGGCTGCATACAGGCCATGTAAGGACAGATGAAAAAATATTTATTGAATGAATGAGTGATTTCGAGACAATTAAATGTGAGAAGGATAAGGAAAAAAGAGAGTATCTGAGCTTACTTTTAACCATTGCTATGGTTTGAATATGTCCTCCCAAAAATTTGTGTTGAAATCTTAATCCCCATTGTAACAGTGTTGAGAGGTGGGAACTTTAAGAGGTGATTATATGGATTAATGAATTAATGTCATTATCATGAAAGTAGGTTAGTTATCACAGGAGTGGGCACCTTATAAAAAGGATGAATTTGACCCAATTTTCTTTCTGTCTTGTGCACTTGCTTCCACCTTCCGTCCTTCCCCACTTCTGCCATGGGACAACCCTCACCAGATGCTGGTGGTGACATGCTCTTGGACTTCCTAGCCTCCAGAACCATGAGCTAAATAAACTTCTTTTCTTTATAAACTACCCAGTCCATGGTATTCTGTTATAGCAACAGAAAATAAACTAAGACAATTATCAAGTGGTTAGGCCCTTACTGTGGGCTCAAAAGATGTTGAAAAAGTTAATGAAATGAAAAATGAAAAAAACGAGGCATAGGTTAGAAATTGTCACATTGAGTGTGAAATGCCAGTAAAACATCTCATAAGCATTCATAAATAAGTCTAGCTTTTCACAGAATATTAAATGAGAAAAGGAGTTCCCAGAATAGTGTGTATATTCCCTTTTTGTAAAAGCACACACATAAACACAAGTCTGGAAGGAGATACAGTCATGCAACTCCTGATGACACTTTGGCCAATAATGGACCACAGATACAACAGTTGTTCCATAAGATCATACTGAAACTGAAAAATTCCTATCATCTAATGATGTCATAGCCATCAGAACGTTGTAGCACAATGCATTGCTCACATTTGTGGTGATGCTGTACGTAAACAATCCTATGGCACTGCCAGTCCTGCGATAGTGTAGCATATATATTTATGCATAGTACATAACAATCATAATAGACTATTACTGGGTTTATGTATTTACATACTTTTTATTGTTAGAGTGTACTCCTACTTATTTTTTTAAGTTAACTCTAAAATAGCCTCAGGCAGTTCCTTGAGGAGGTACTCCAGAAGAGGGCACTGTTGTCATAGGAGATGACAGCTCCGTGCATGTTATTGCCCCTGAACACCTTCCAGCAGGACAAGATGTGGAGGTGGAAGACAGTGATATTGATGATCCTGACCCTGTGTAGACCCAGGCTAATGTGTGTATTTGTATCTTTGTTTTTAACAAAAAAAATTTAAAAGTAAAAATAATTTTTTAATGAAAAAAGCTTATAGAGTAAGGATATTTAAAAAGAAAATATTTTTGTACAGCTGTACATGAGTTTGTGTTTTAAGCTACATGTTGCTTAAAAAACAATCTAAAAGTTGTTAAAAGTTAAAAAGGTTATAAAGTAACAAATTACAGTAAGTTTAATTTCCTATTAAAGAAAAATATTTTTTATAAATTCAGTGTGCCTAAATGTAGTGCTTATGAATTGTACAGTAGTGTGTAGCCGTGTCCTAGGCTTTCACAGCCATTCACCACTCACTGACTCACCCAGAGCAACTTCCGGTCCTGCAAGCTCTATTCATGGTAGGTGCCCTACACAGGTACCTACCATTTTTTATCTTTTAAATTGTATTTTTACTGTACCTTTTTATGTTTTGATATATTTAAATAAACAAATGATTCCCACTGTGTTACAATTTCCTACCTTATTCAGTACAGAAACATGCTGTACAGGTTTGCAGACTAGGAGCACTCAGCTATACCATATATCACAGGTGGGTAGTCAGCTATATAATCTGGGTTTGTGTAAGTGCTCTCTATTATCTGTACAATGACGAAGTCACCTAATAAAACATTTCTCAAAATATATCCCCACCATTAAGCAACACATGGCTGTATACCAAAATAAGTGCTTCTTGGTAGTGCAATTACAGTGTTTTTAAATTCTTTCCTTTTGGTTTTCAATATTTTCTACAACTGAAAGAACAAACAATATAGGTATTTCCACTTATTCTTAAAAAATCAGAGAAAATACCCGTGATGGATTGAAGAGTCAGTATCACAGAAGAGGTCACTGACAAGGAGGAGGCAACCCAGTGAGAGGGAGAATGAGAGAGAGGACAGCGGTTGTTGAGAGCAAAACCCTAGTGTCATTTCTAAAGCAAAATTTCTGGCTGGATGGGAGAAGCAGCATTGAGTCTTGACCATCAATGGCATGCCAACTCCCAGGCTGCCAAGCTCGCTCTACCTCATCCTGACAGCTCTCTTTTTTCTGAAACATTTATCAGATCTGCCTTTCGAATCCATTTCCTGCCAGCACGCTGGCCCAGCCTTTATTTTTCTCACACCTGCATTTCTACTGCCTCCTGCTAGCATCCAGCTTTCCCAGTGCTTTGAGGCTGTCTCATGCTCAAAAGCTAGAATGATATCCCCTGGTTTTTTTGAAGATCCTTCTCATCTTAGCCCCTGCATAAAATCATGAGCTGCAAGACTGCCTCAGCCTTTATCACATCTCCCAACACAACTTGATTGACCCTTTCACTTCCCATCGGGAAGCCAGCATTTTACCTCCAAGATAACCACCACGTGTTTCACCAAGTTTTGCTTCAGAATTAAGCCAATGATGAGCCCTTTCATGGCCACACAGATTTCAGGCTTACCAGTTACTCTGGCAAACTATTTTTGAATAGCCATCCAGCAGTTCACATGTATTTGTTCCTATTTTACATTTTATTTTCTCTGAAATAAAAGCAAAAATAGGCAGTACATACCATGTTTGTAAAGCCAGCTTACTAGGATCCTAGTACTCTCCAATAGCTGTGCTACGAATCTAGTTTCCCTAATAATGAAAGCATGGAAGGCCAGGTGCCAGGTACTACAGTGAATTGGCGCTCACTTTTGAAGAACACTCAACAGATAGCCAAAGTGGTGGAGCTTCAAGTCAGGCTTCTTTCTGCTGGGACTGCAGAGCTACTTTCTCTAGAACGAGGACCAGGTCCTACCTGCAGCTCTGAAGTTTAGAGACCAAAGTCTCTCCAACTGGATAAACAAATAAAGGAAAGCTTCTCCAAAATTGTATAGGTGTGTTTAAACATAAGTAGTACTCAGCAGTATGCCAATCATTTCTTTTCAGGACACATAGAAGCTTCCATTTCCCAGCCTCCTTCCCCTTTGAGTGGGACCACATGACCATTTCAGGCCAATGGGCTGTAAGCAGAAGAGATATACTGTATATCACCACTGAGCCAAGCATAGAAGAGGTGGGCTGCATACTCCTCGTGCTTTCTGCTGTAGTTGAAAACAGGGAGACCTCTTGTCTCCCTGTGATGCCACAGTCACAAGAGTCAAGTGACATGAATTGCTGATTCACACCAGGAGACGGTTGCCCTGGACCATCATCTGTGCCTGTTTAGGGAATAATTTGTTACTACAGCATAACCTAGTGCCATAGTTTGAATGTGTCTCCCAGATATTCATGTGTTAGAGACTGAATCCCAAATGCAACGGCACTGGGAAGTGGGGCCTAATGGGAGGTGTTTAGGCCATGAGGGCTCTACCCTTAAAAATAGATTAATTATGAAAAGCACTCTCTGGAATGGGTTCTCTCTCTTGTGCTCTTGCCCTTCTGCCTTCTGCCATGTGATGAGACAGCAAGAAGGCCCTCACCAGATGCCAGTGCCTTGATCTTGGACTTCTCAGTCTCCAGAACTGCAAGAAAATTACTGTTTTTTAGAAGTTAGTCTGTGGTATTCTGTTATAGCAGCACAAAATGAACTAAGACATCTAGCTTATCCCAGCAAATACAAAATCAATTCTGGGTTTTTCAATCAACAACTTGACTCATTATTTTGACCTAGTGATTTTTTTTAACAATGAAATAAGGTAGGCAAACAACTTATTGTCTTCTCTTTATTAGCACTATAGATCTAGAATACACAATGAACTTGGGAAGCTGGCCTAACCCAGTACTACTTATTTCTTTGGTTGCAGGTATTTGTTTTAATATTGAATTATAGAATGAGTGGTCATATTTCACCCCACTCTTATAGCCTACTCAATCCCAAAGTCATAGTGCTGAGTCTGTTACTTCAATCATTTTGAGGTTTTAAATAAATTCTATACCTATAGTGAATGAACAAACATCTAATTAGCTAGATGAAAGGACACTGGTTAAAGTTTTTGTTTTTTGTTTTGCTTTTAGTTTCTAAAGTAATAGCTTTCCTTTAAAAATAACTGCTTGAAATCCAAATACATTCCATCTTACTGACTTCCTCTCTGTACTCCAGCAGAAGTATTAAATTGCTCAAATGTCTAGGGCACACAGAAATAATTATTTTGAAATGTCAGTTTTAGTTTCCATAAATATTATATATATTTTAACAAAGCTGTATTTTAATGGTGACTTTTATAGTACTTGCCCACCATTTTGATTAATGGTATAGACTGTTGTGCATTTTGTTTATTGGCTATACTTGTATGTAAAGACATTCTTATGTCCCTTTAATCCCAGACCAAGTAATTACTACATACCTCATTTTATAGGACTTCTATTAGGAAATGCTTACTGAAAGTTTCCCTTTGCCTTTAAATTATGTCCTTTTATAGTATAATGTAAATTTTATCAGGACTTTAGTATTTGCTTTTAAGATACTTACTTTTTACAACCATTAAATAAAATACACTTTCCCTTAAGATATAATTAAAAGTTTTGGGGGGAGATGGATGTGATAGTAGTAACACATGCTTACAGCAGACAGTACCCCCTCTCCCCAAAAAAGAAACATAAAAAAAAGAAAATGAAAATCACTCAAAATTCTACACACCCAGTGGGGCATCACCCCACCCCACATGCAGTACAGGATCACACTGTTTAAAACTTTGTATTCTACTTCTTTCATCACCTATGTTATTCTCTTACAATGATTTTTAGAGGCTTCCTAGTACTCCAACATTTGTTTGTTCTGTAACTTAAGCATTTTCCTGTTGTAGAACATGTATTTCCAACTCATTACTACTTTAAACACTGTAATGTATATGCTCTTACATCATTTGTAATAGGCAGAATTATAACTCCTGCCCCAAAGGGGTCCACATCTGAATCCCTGGAACCCCTGAATATGTGACTCTGCATAATAAAATATGTTATTAAATTAAGAACCTTAAGATGGGCCCAATCTAATCACACGAGTCCTTAAAATAAGTGAACCTTTCCCAGCTGTGATCACAAAGATGTGAGATGGAAGCAGGGTCAGGGAGATGCTGCATTCCTGGCTCTGACAACAGAGGAAGAGGCCACAAGCCAAGGAATGTGGATGGCCTCTAGGAGCTGGAAAAGGCCAGGACAGAAACAGACTGCCCCCTAGAGCCTCCAGAAAGGAATGCAGCCCTGCCACAGCTTGATTTTAGCCCAGGGAGATAGGTGTCAGATTTCTGACACACAAAACTAAGTTTATGTTGTTTTAAGCCACTAAGTTTGTGAGAATTTTTTATGGTAGCAATAGAAAATTAATACCTTGTTTTTGTTTTTTAATTTGGTCATTCTTGAAATCAAAGAGAAACCTTCATTTTCAACAAAACTGCCTAGAAAAGATGGTTCATTGATCCACTATGAGCAAATTTTCACAACATACAGCACCAAAATATAAATATAAAAAATTAAACACATATCCTACCCCTCACACACACACATATCTCTCAAAGGCCACATGACCTAGATGAAAGGAGAAAAAAAATCAAACTCAGTACCCTCACACAAAAGTAGTCTTTGAATCAGGATTTATAAATGTATATATTTTTTTCTATGAGTAAACAAGAAGAAAAACAAAAAATCAAAGAAGGTTGGGCACATAGCTCAAGCCTGTAATCCCAGCACTTTGGGAGGCCAAGGCAGGAGAATCACTTGAGCCCAGGAGTTCAAGACCAACGTAGGCAACAAAGTGAGACCCCTGTCTCTACAATAAGAATACAAAAATTAGCCGAGTATGGTGGTGCATGCCTGTAGTCCTAGCTACTCAGAGGCTGAGGTGGGAAGATCACTTGAGCCCAGGAATTTGAGACCAGCCTAGGCAATACAGTAAGACTCTGTCTCTATAAGAAACAAGAAATTAGCTGGGCGTGGTGGCACATACCTGTGATTCCAGCTACTTGCGAGGCTGAGGTGGGAGGATTACTCGAGCCCTGGAGGTTGAGTCTGCAGTGAGCCAAAATTGTGCTGCTGCACTCCAGCCTAGGCAACAGAGTGAGACCCTGTCCTTTAAAAAAAAAAAAAAAGCTGGAGTGAGGGGGACCACCAAAGGGGTAAGGAAAAACTTATAGATGAAGGCCTCACAAGACGATACATAGAGAGCATCACTGTGCATTATCTCAGACCTTTTCACATGGTATTCAATCCTGCCTGTCATTCTTTATATTCAGGATATACTAAAGTAAGAAAAGTGATTTTTTTTTTTTTTTTTTTTTTTGAGATGGAGTCTCACTCTGTCACCCAGGCTGGAGTGCAGTGGCGCAATCTCGGCTAACTGCAACCTCCGCCTTCTGGGTTCAAGCAATTCTCCTGCTTCAGCTTCCCGAGTAGCTGGGGTTACAGGCATGCACCACCACAGCCAGCTAAGTTTTGTATTGTAGTACAGATGAGGTTTCACTATGTTGTCCAGGAGGGTCTCGAACTCCTGACCTCAAGTGATCTGCCCGCCTCAGCCTCCCAAAGTGCTGGAATTACAAGCGTGAGCCACCACGCCTGGTCGATTAACTTTTAATAGACCACGCATTTAGGTTAATTATTTCTCTGGTTAAAAGCACTCCACAAAAATAGAGTTAGAAATAAATTTTAAAAGGAGGCGTATTTCTTTTTCTTGTTTGATAATATTTTATTGATTATAATGTTTTCTTGGTTTTTGCTTGTCTTTTATATAGAATAAACAGTTTAGCTTGGACTTTTGTAATAACATAATAAAATGTAAAAATTGATGCTATTAAAGGGCTTAAACAATAAAATGATGGAAAGTAGTAGGTAGATTCTGCATGATAAGAAGCCTATCCACAGCTCTGAATAGCTGAGGAAGTCTACAGGACTTTTCCTAAGTTCATATTAATCACTAGGGGGCAACATAGACTCTACCTTTAATAATCACATATCAGTCAGATTGTGCATACAGGAAGTGAAAGCAGAGACACGAGTGGCAGAAGTCAGGAAGATAAAAGCTGTAACTAAAATCATCAGTTAATTTTGTGAACTGCATGAAACCATCAGTAACCAGTTATTTTAGTAGGAAAACCTACTGAGTAAAGTCTTAGGAGCTTTCTCTTTTTATTTTTTATATTTTTTGTAGAGACAAAGTCTCCCTATGTTGCCCAGGCTGGTCTCCAACTCCTGGCCTCAAGCAATCCTCCCACCTCACCCTCTCAAGTAAAAGATTTTTCACTTAATTTTTGAAGAAAATCAAGTAGACATGATCATTGTGCTCTGAAAGTCATGCATAGAATCATGTAGTGCATTAAAAAGTCATGAAAAATGGAATCCTTTTTTTTTTTTATCAAGCATATGTATCAATTACACGTCAGTACAATCACTTTTTTTCTGTCCAGAGTGCCCAGTCAATGTGGCCTTGTTTTGGTTTCCTTTTTTTTTTTTTTTTAAGAGACAGGGTCTCTTTGTTGCCCAGGCTGGTCTCAAACTCCTGGCCTCAAGTTATCCTCCCACCATGGCCTCCCAAAGCAGTGGAATTATAGGTGTGAGCTACCGCACAGCCAGTTTTGTTCTTCACATTGTATAATATACATGACATGAGTCATGTCATCCTTGCTCAGCTTCAAAAAACATGAAGGAAGCTTCCAAATGGGGAAAGAGCCAGCAATGGAGGGAAAATAAAACACTTTAGGAATTGTGTTTTTGATTTTCATACTTACTAGCAAATTTTTTTAAATATGTTTATATCTACACAATGTTTTTGTTGTATGTGTTTTAATTATTAAATGCTATAAATCTCTTTTGGGAGAAAGTTACAATAATGAATGCGTTTTAAAAAAAACACTAATACCTAATTGTTGTGCATATCTTTTGCTATTTTCCTTAGAAGTTACTTCCTAGAAGTTCTTCAGGTGCACGACATATATGGCCAACCAACCAATTTATAATCCCATCCCACGATGTATAAAAGTATCTGCCTCACTTGCCCCCACCAGTCCTGAGGCCCAGTTTTATATTTTTCCTGTTGTTTCATGTTCTTTCACTTAAATTGACCATAGCAATTTTATGGAACAATAAGGTTACTGAAACACCAGTTCAGTCTAGGCCCCGTTGCTCACCAAACAGAGAGGCAATCACTGAGATGACAAGCGTTGCCAGCGAAGAAGGGTTTATTACATTACGGGTGATGTCAGCCGAAGAGACAGAAGCCAAACCTCCAATCCGTTCCTTCCCCAGGCCTAAAGTTAAGGATTTATATAGCAGGGAAGGAAAACAGGCGGGGCAAGAGAGCAGACGGTTGAATGAGGAGTCTAGTGTCTCATTGTAACCACTGTGGGGAAATGCGAATTAGAGAGGGGTAAGGAAGAGGAGTCGGTCAGCAGGCAGCAGGTGCGTTTCATTGTAAGTTCTCAAGCTTCAGTTTTATGGGCACCCCGCTTGTAAAATTTGGTCAGTTTCAATAAGAATAGTCAATTAGGGGTGCTATGTGCCAAACGCCATCCGAAACGCTAATTCATTAAACTTCACAACTGCATGAGGTATGTTGCTATTATCATCCCCGTTTTACAGAGGAGGAAACTGAGGCACGGAGAGGTTAAGCATGTGGTGAAGCTCGAGTTAGAATCCAGGCAGCCTGGCCCCAAAGAATATGCTGTTTAACGGAGCCTCTACTAAAATGGAAAGTTCTAGAAACCAGCAGAGGTTTTCTCCGCTGCCTCCTTTATTACTCAGGTGGTTCTCATTTCCCCCAGCATGCGCATAATCCAGTGTGTAATAATCATCACGTGGATGTCCATACATGGTGACTGGTGTGTGAAAGTTCACACTGTAAGGACTGTAGTCCTGTCTTTGCCTGTGGTACTTTGTCTCCCAACCATAGGATAATTGAAATATTCTCTAGTAATTAAAACTCACTTCTGGCCCGGCAAGGTGGCTCACGCCTGTAATCCCAACGCTCTGAGAGGCTGAGGAGGGCAGATCACTTGAGCCCAGGAGTTCAAGACCAGCCCGGCAACATGGCAAAACCCCATCTCTACAAAAAATACAAAAATAAAAAATTAGCCAGACATGATGGCTTGCACCTGTAGTCCCAGCTACTTGGGAGGCTGAGATGGGAAGATCACTTAAGCCCAGGAGTTGGAGGCTGCAGTGAGCCATGATCACGCCACTACGCTCCATCCTGGGCAACAGAGTGAGACTCTGTCTCAGAAAAAAAGACTCGTTTCTTTAACCAGTAGGTAATTGTATCCTTCCCCATACTTTTTCCTTCACATACACACTACTGTACACCAGATACCACCATGAGTACTAGAGACAACACTCAGACAAGCAGGCAAGGCTGTATTAGTTGTGATACTGCAACACAGATCCCCAACAGCAGTTCAAACAAGACAATCTATTTCTCTTCCATTTCACAGTCCCCGGGGCAGGAGTCCAGGGTTTAGAATGGCAGGGGCCTCTCTGGTTTAGGAGGCCCAGGCACTTACCTTGTTGCTCTTCTATAACCTGGAGCAGGGGTCAGCAAACTTTCTGTAAAGGGCCAGAGAGTAATTATTTTAGGCTGTGCCTGCCAAAACTCTGTATTTGCAGGTAACTGTTTGTGTTCTAATACGATTTTATTCAAAAAGCAGGCCACAGGCCATAATCTGCTGATCCTTCCCCTATAGCAGCGCTCCTTAGGCTTTGATGTGCATACAAATCACCTGAGGAACTTGCCGAAATGAGAATTCAGGTGCAGTAAATCTGCATTTCTAACAAGCCCTGGGATGAAGTCAAAGCAGTGGGCAGACCACTCTTTTAGCAAGGCCCTAATGTGCTGTCCTCATCAGCACCCAGTCTACCGAGTATTTCTCCCAGTGGATAGAGGGAAAGGGAAGGGAACACCCCTTCTTTAGAGTTGACCTATCACTTCTGCTCACATGCAACGCAGTCCCACCTGGGTACAGGGGAGGCAGAAAAATTCAGTCTGCAAGTTGAGAAGCAGGCACGCAGCTAAAGCGTCTCTTCCCATCATGAAACCCACCTGCTCACATTCTTGTCCACACACATTCCAAAGGGCGAAGCGTTCCTGTTCCAGTTCGTGCTTAGACCTCAGCTTAAGCCTTGGTTCCCAGCCCCTAGCAGTCTCCTACCGCCAGCTTCACATCCCCTCCAGCGACCGCACTTTGCAGCTCCCCTTTACGGTTGGCCGCCTCTGCATCCATCTCACCTTCTATCCTGTCTTCCACTTACTCCAGCTGGGCTGGCTGCAAGGACACCAGCCACGACACCACCCCAGCATGCACACCCTCTCCTTGTCCACGTGACTCAGTCTGTGGCACCGACACACGTGACCTCTCCCTCCCTTCATGGCTTCTGCTCCCTCATCAGCCAGCCTTCTTCCTAACTCCCACAGCTGCCTCTCCTGCCCCACCTCTCAACACTGGGCCCCCAGATGCTCCTCCCCAGGAGGCTCCCTCCCACCCTCGCTTTAGACACTGTCAACAGACCAAAGGCACTCCATTGATGTCTCCAGCCCGGAACTTCACAGAGCTTCAAGTTTGTAGGTGGACTGCCTGACTGCCTATCCACATGGATATGTTGGGCCTTTCACACAGAACATGTCTAGCCACAATTCTCCATCCCCTACCTCCCACCAGATCCTCCCCAGAGGAGCTTCCTTTCAGTGCAAGACCCAGGTCTCAAGGCCCAACCAGGATTTGCCTTCCTACTCCCCCTCAACCCCGCCCCGCCAGCCTGAATGTGCGCATATAACAAGCCCACCCTCCCATCATCTCCACTGTTGCAGCTGACCTTGGTTTCCTGTTACGTTACTCCTGAACTCCCAGAATCCTTTCTCCACGCAACTGCCAGCTGACTTTCAAAAAAATTAAGTCAGATAAAGTTCTTTCTCACTTAAAAAGCTCCAATGGGCTGGGCTCGATAGCTCACACCTGTAATCCCAGCACTTTGGGAGGCCAAGGCAGGCTGATCGCTTGAGGCCAGGTGTTCAAGACCAGCCTGAACAACTTGGTGAAACCCAGTCTCTTAGCTGGGCATGGTTGGTGCACACCTGTAGTCCCAGCTACTCTCAGGGTCTGAGGTGGAAAGATCGTTTGAGCCCAGGAGCTCAAGGATGCAGTAAGCCATGAATGTGCCACTGCACTCCAGCCTGGGTGACAGTGTGAGATCCTGTCTCACAAAATAAAAAATGCTCCAATGGCTCCTAATTGCACTTTGAGTAAAACCCGTTCTCTTTTTGGTGGCTATAAGGCTTTATAAAGGTGGCCTCTGCCTGCCTGTTCAGCCTCACCTCCTTCCACTGTGGCCTCCTGCCTCAGGACCTTTGCACTTGCTGTTTGCTCTGCAGGGAAGATTTGCCCAGGGATCTTGGCGCACTGGCTTTTTTTTTTTTTTTTTTTTGAGATTATCTTGCTCTGTCGCCCAGGGTGGAGTGCAGTGTTACTGTTTCGGCTCACTGCAACATCTGCCTCCTGGGTTCAAGCAATCCTCCTGCCTCAGCCTCCCGAGTAGCTGGGATTACAGGTGCCTGCCACCACGCCCAGCTGATTTCTGTATTTTTAGTAGAGAAGCGGTTTGGTTTCACTATGTTGGCCAGGCTGGTCTCACAACTCCTGACCTCAGGTGATCCGTGCGCCTTCCCCTCCCCAAAGTGCTGGGATTACAAGCGTGAACCACCATGCCTGGCCTCTGGCTTTCTTTTTATTCAAGTTTTACCTCAAATGTACCTCTTCACAAACTTTCCCCAACCACTCAGAAGGACCGGCTGCCGCCTCCCCCAGTTCATCACATCACCATTTCATTGCTGTCACAGTACACATCAGTATCTGAAATATTGTTTGAACCTTTTCCTCCCTAACCTTCCCAGAATGTGACCCGGCAGCAGGACCGTGTCTGTCTTGCTCTCTGCTGTATCCAAGGTCCCGGGGACAGCTCCTAGGAGGTACCCAGTAAATGTTTTTCAATAAAAAAAACTTCCAGTTTCCATATTATTTTAGTCTTAGGGCTAAAGATAATATTCCAAAAAAAGTGAGGATTTGTGTTTTCCTTTGTATATATAGTGCAATAAAATCTTATTTTGCTTTCTCATATTTTCCTGATAGGGAAATGAGGATTGATGAAAGTAGAAAAATAAATTAGAACAATAGCACCGAAGCAGAATAACATCTAATGTCTCACTCTCTCTAGCAGGCAGACATCACCACCATTCATCCACAGAACTTCGTATTAATATTATCTCAAACATGCTGTGCACCCATCAAGCGGTAACTCCCTGTTCCCTCCTCCCCTAGCCCCTGCCAACCACTGTTCTTTGTCTCTGAATTTGACTTTAGATCCCTCACAGAAGTGGGATCACATATTTGTCCTTTTGTGTCTGGCTTATTACAGTTACATAATGTTTTCAAGGTTCATCCATAGCGTAGCATGTATCAGAATTTCATTCTCTTTTAGGGCAGAACGATACTCCTTTGTATGGATACATTACACTTTGTTCATTATGTGTTAATGGATATCTGGGCTGTTTCCACCTTTTGCCTATTGTGAATAACGCTGCCATCAACCTGGGTGTGAAAATATCTGTCTAATCCTTGCTTTCAATTCTTTTGGCTATATGCCTAGAACGTAATTATTTTTAATGTTATTCAATACTGGGGGTGGGGGAGGGGAGTGTCTTGGGTCTTTCTAGAGGCGGTGCATGCCTAGAGGCTCTCTGTGCAGAAGGGCAGCCCCAAGCTTACAAGACACTTGTCTCAGGCCTCTACACAACCCCAGCAAAGAGAAATAAACTCAAAGCAAGCAAACCCTGCATTCCACTCACAAATCACACCTACTGAATTTCTAATATAAAGGCAAAACAAAATGTAAAAATAACTTTTTATTAAAAGTTAAAAACATATTCAAAGTTTACACATGCAAATAGATAACTCCACCATAATAAGGACTTCTAAGATCAATGACAAGCAGATACAAACTGGTCTGGAAAACATGCATCAGCCACCTAACCTCCCCTAAGTTCCTATACTCAGGGTTAGCCTGCTCACTGGGAGGGAAACCACACACTTACCAGAATGTTCCTGCTGCTGTCATTGCCCCCAAGGACTGGCCTGACAGAGGAACAGCCCTTGCCTAAGTGGGATGGAAAGAACAGTTCTAGGGCTCTCTGCTTCATCCCAGCAACAAACCAGGACTGGAAAGAACCCCCCGCTGCACCCCCAAGCAGAGTCCACCCAAGCAAGCAACTTGTTAAGCTGGGCTTTCCAGCAGTTCTCAACTGCTGAGCAACTTCATTTTTTGAAAGCTCCCCAGATGGTTGTGATGCTCAGGAGGAGGAAAACCATAGCAGCCATTTCTTGCTCAACTCCTACCTTCTTAGAAGTCTCCCTTGTTCAGGAGTTCGAGAGCAGCCTGACCAACATGGTGAAACCCCGTCTCTACTGAAAATCTCTATTAACTGGACGTGGTGGCGCACGCGTGCCTGTAATCCCAGCTACTCAGGAGGCTGAGGCAGGAGAACTGCTTGAACCCAGGAGGCAGAGGTTGCAGTGAGCCAAGATCGCACCACTGCACTCCAGCATGGGCGACAGAGCGAGACTCTGTCTCAAAAAAAAAAAAAAAAAGAGACGTCTCCCGTGTTCAGATTTAAAACATTTGGCATGCCTGACACACTTCTTGACTTTTGAAAGTTCTGACATATGGATGCTTTGTTTTTACCACTGATTTATGAAGAGTTAAAAAAAATGCAGCACCCAGATTTCATTAAAAAATTTATTTTCATATAAAAGTGCCAAAATATCCACCAATGTCATAATCTATCTCAATAACCAGTTTACACTAGTAATCAAAACACAAGCCTCTTTATTCACATTGTTTAAAAATCCAATAATTTTCACACATTCCCACAGTAACTTGAGTCTCTAGACAGTGGGAAATTTGCATTCCTATTTGCTGTGGTAGTCCATATGTCCAGGTTCATATAGGCGCGAAATGGGTTGAACCCTGGGTAGTATTCCTTGCACACGACCGCTTGGTTTTCCATGTGGGTTGAATGTTCCGTGGTGGGGTTGATGGGGCAGCAATTTTCATACACATCGCTTTGCGGGGCCCAGATGGAACCAAAAAGTCCAGACATTGGAGACAAGCTTCGGGTGCTTGTGAGGTAGGGCTGAAGTATAAATGAGGAAGGAAAAATAAGTTAAAAAAAAAAAAAAAAAAGCCTTAGAAAGGTGAATACACATCAGCGAATACTACAATGGTATCAAGTTACTTGGGAGTTATTAGACTACTCTCAATTTAAATCTGGGTTGCTTTAACTCCATTTTTTCTCAAAGGCAGGATTGTGAAATCCTCCTCTAATGGAATGAACTTATTCGCAACCCGGGGAAGAACCCACAGGCCAAATACCCTTTATCTGGAAAAAAACAAAAACAAGTGTCAAGCGGATGTGAAAGGAGAAGCCATCGGGCTTCTGAGCAGGGAGGGTGTGCTCACAGGCAGGGAGCTCTGGGACCCTGACCACCCACTGACCTTCCTGGGACTTTCATCTCAATTCAGTGAAGTAAAGATCAGTGAGTCCACATAAAAACAGCTGTGTCGCACAGAGGGCTGGCCCATGTTCAGTTTTATCTACAAAGGAGCATTGCTTGGTGTGTTTGCGGATGTTTTTTCATTTGGGGTGGCCAGAATGTCAATGTCTGCAAGACCCCACCCATCTGATTATTGCATGTCAGTTTCCTTCACAGGGCGGCCAGCCCTGGCTTCTGTGATCTAAAAGAAGCAAGCCAGGCTTTGGCTGGTCCAAACCCAATGCTAAAGCTAGTTGAGACCAGGATTAAGGAAGCACTGGAAACAATTCAGAGCCGCCCAGGGGTTCACAGCACAGGATGGGCAACACTGACCGGAGAGCTGATGAAACTGGCATGTCCCCAGGCAGCAGGCATGTTGGGTGGGGTGCTCCAGGTAGACTGAGAGTTGTGATCAATAAAGTCTGTCTGAACATCTGCAGGACAGGGGAAGCCATTGGCATAGTTCATGTTTTCTACAAAGAATGGGAGAATATCATCATAGGTAAACATTTTCATTGAGAACTGAATTCTCACTCTCAGTCAAAAAAGCTTTCAAGGCCTCACTATGCTGACAAGTTACAGACATAAATACTTGGTCCGTGTGGACCAGGAGAGTCGTTGCAACATCATTGTCAAGATTAAAACTGTTCATCAGACACACAACCTGGGAAGCCCTCAATGTGGAAGGTCTTCCTCCTGGCTTGTTTTTCTCTATTTGATCACTTGATGGGAATCTTTCTATTACACAAAATACATTAAACTACTACTAGAGATCTAAATAGGGCCAAGGTTCTTGCCAGTCTTTAAAATGTTTTTATTACCTGTCATGCCAACCTTAGCCAGCTACACATATATCATATGGGCTGATACAGCAATCTAAAACCAAGGACTCCTCAGATATCATTAAGAACATAATGAACACAGACCCTCACAATCATAAGAACATTCCCAAAGCACCCCCTTGTGGTTAGCATGGAGCAATGCATGTATCAAAATCTAAAAAAGAATGATACATCCCTTCCCTGAAAGGGCGGCTCTAGTATAAGAAACCATGATCCGGCCAGGCGCGGTGGCTCACGCTTGTAATCCCAGCACTTTGGGAGGCCGAGGTGGGCGATCACGAGGTCAGGAGATCGAGACCACGGTGAAACCCCGTCTCTACTAAAAATACAAAAAATTATCCGGGAGTGTTGGCGGGCGCCTGTAGTCCCAGCTACTCGGAGAGGCTGAGGCAGGAGAGTGGCGTGAATCCGGGAGGCAGAGCTTGCAGTGAGCCGAGATCGCGCCACTGCACTCCAGCCTGGGCGACAGAGCGAGACTCCGTCTCAAAAAAAAAAAAAAAAAAAAAAAAGAAACCATGATCCAACAGTAGTGCACAATAGAGCATTTTCCAGTTGACCAGGGAAATCCCATAGCTCTCATTTTTTTATTATTACAGATGCTTGAGCCCAAGCATCTGCAATTTTCCACAATTTCCCCTTCAAGCTCCTTTCCTTCCTTCTGCAGCACCACCCAAGGGCAGAGAAGTTAAGGACATAATAGGAAGCAGGCCAATGTTTCTATTTCACATGGGACTTGACTGCCTAAAAAGAACAAGAAGCAGCTAAAGCCCCAGCCTCCCAATGGATAACCAAAAATGTTACATCTACATGGATCCAAATGACCTAGTTCTACCTACCTGGAAGGACTAAATGGATTAGGGTTATTTTTGAAGCCCCCAGACACCCAAAATTGAGGGCTTTTTGAGGGTCATATAAAATTATATATGGCATCAGTGCACAACTGGATCCACATGAAGCCATTCGGCAGCTACTGCAAGCTCATTCTCAAAGTCTGCTCGCTGTTAAAAGGATTCTTCTTAGTCCACACACTTCCTGCTTTGACCTTCTAAGAATAAAAGAATGGCATTAGGATTGTCTGAAGAGCCCTTACCTTCTGGAAAGGCATTGTAATCGTTCAATTCCAATGGACAGTATGCGCTGGAAAACTGGCCTTCGCATGTTGCACTCCAATCAATGAAACTGCCACAAAAAACAAGCGGTCTAATCAGAAACAGGATGTCAAGACATCAAGTAAAGAAAATGGAAAAGGACTTTACTGCCTAGCATTCTAATCACTGTGAATCCCCCAATTTTGGAAAATAAAAGATGTACTTTCTCAAGTCACAGAATCAAAGGCTTACTAAATGCTGATCACTAATGACATGCCATCTGCAGGATGGACGGCTGGACTAGGAGCACACTTATTTTTAACTATGCTTGTTAAGTCTAACTAGAGACAGAATAGAGAGCCGTGGCTTTATCAGCACTGTGAAAGAACAGCTGGAATACCTTTAAGTGTCTTTGTGCACGTCTGAAGGACTTAAACATGTTCTATTAAAAACGTCCACTCAGAGCAAGACCTGCATTCATCTTAGAGAAGTCATAACTACAGAGACTATACTTCATTATACTTTGATCCCTATTGCAACCTAGATTCTTATTATAGAAATGAGGTAGGAAATACTGTTGTAATAAGCTGAACCAAGAAAACCGTCAAATGGATTCTGTGATTAAATATCTAACATTTTCTTAAGACTCCCTAATTGAATGACATATTAATGTCAAATAGCAAATTTGAGAAACTGCCATTGTGTAACTATTTTTCAATACTCAAATTATTTGATCTTTTAAAACTTTAAATTTGGGCCAGGTGTAGTGGCTCATGCCTATAATACCAGCACTTTGGGAGGTCAAGGCAGGAGGATAGCTTGAGACCAAGAGTTCAAGACCAGCCTAGGCAACAAAGAAAGATCCTATCTCTACAAAAAAAAAAATAAAAATTAAAAATTAGCCCAGCACAGTGGCACACACCTGTAGTCCTAGTTACTTGAGAGGCTGAGGCAGGAGAATCACTTGAACCCAGGAGTTCAAGGCTGCAGTGAGCTATAATTGCACCACTGCGCTCCAGCCTGGGTGACAGAGCAAGACTCTGTCTCTAAAAAATAAACAAACAAATAAATACAATGTTAAATGTGTTCAAGAATAATGCCACAGAAAAATGAACAGCTTTGCTCTACCAGGAGTTAGGAATTATGAGTGTTTTTTTTCAAATCTGCCTCTAATATATGAAAAAATGGTCTTTTCAATTTTTTAAAAATAATGACACTATCACCAGCTTTATTTCTTTTATTTCATGTTTCTCTCAAGGCCTGGTTTAGTCCCAATGCAACTCTAAAAGGCAGAAGGAAACACACAGCTAAAGTACACCGAGGAAAAAGCCTAGCCCTTATTTTTGTAAGGAAACCCTAAGAAACTGAACTCAAATTCCAACTGCAAGGCCTTAGACTAAGCAAGGCACCAATCAGAGAGGTGAAGCTGTACCTATTATGAACCGGGGCCGGCTCCTGAATCACACAAGGCATGCCGTTCTCCAGGGTGCAGTTTAAGCTGCTTGTCACACACACCGGCGGAGTGGGCCACAGGTCTCCAGGTGAGTAAAGACCTACGGAAGAGAACAAGGCCTGAGTCCACCCTATCCTCACCTGGCCCTCATCCTACCCTTCCTGCACCTGCTCTTCCCTCCAGAAAACACATGCTGACTGACTCCTTTCGGGATATGATTTCAGGATATAATTCTGAAATACAGCATATTGTTTGGACCGTTTCTCCAGATGGTGTCCGATTGTCTCTTGACCTGGATGACAAGATGAGACTCACATAACAAATATTTGAGGAACTACTTTCTGCAAGGCCCCATTAGAGATACTGAGGATACGGCAGTGAACAAGCTACATTCAAGTGAGCAAAGATAAACAACAGTCAAAGTGTAGCATGGCAGATAATGTACGTGCCATGATGGCAAATACAGCTTTTTTTTTTTTGCGGGGGGGATGGTCTCACTCTGTCGCCCAGGCTGGAGTGCAGTGGTGGCATCTTGGCTCACTGCAACCTCTACCTCCCAGGTTCAAGTGATTCTCATGCCTCAGCCTCCCACGTAACTGGGACTATAGGCACACACCGCCATGCCCAGCTAATTTTTGTATTTTTAGTAGAGATAGGGTTTCACCATGTTAGTCAGGCTGGTCTCAAACTCCTGGCCCCAACTGATCCGCCCGCCTCGGCCTCCCAAAGTGTTGGGATTACAGGCGTGAGCCACCACGCTTGGCCAAATACAATGATTTAAGATAGGATGGTCAAAGGCCTCACTGAGAAAACAGCTCCTCAAAGACGTGATTGACGTGAGGAAGTGAGCCCAGTGGGTACAGGGAAGCACATTCCAGGCAGCAGAAACAGTACCACAAATGCCCTGAAGCAAGGTGTGCCTGGGGAGTTCAAACAGCAAGGATACCAGTGTAGCCAGGAAGGAGAGGGGAAAGCGGAAGAGTAGGGGATGAGGCTATAGAGAGTGGATTGGGAGCAGAGAAGACAGAGCCTGTGGGCCCCTTGAAGAATTCAGGCATTTACTTTGAAGCTACTGGCAGGTTTTGAGCAGAGTGACTTCTTGGACACAAGTCTCTAGGGATCTCTCCCATTTCTGCCAGAGGCACTGGCAACCTTTCTCCTGGACTATCTTTTCATAGATGTTTGCTAAGCAAAAGCCTTGGAACACATAGTGTCTCTTTCTGGAGCAAAGGGCAGGCATGCTTTTTGCCTATTATAAAAGCTTTGGGGTTTTAAAGCTCAGGGTTCTTCTCCTGTAGCACAACCCACTGTGTGTGGCATCCATCTAGGGCTGAGTCACCCCCATATTAGATATTAGATATTCTGTGATTAAATATCCCCATGGGGCTCAGGGGAACTCATGCAAAGAGGCTGGTGCTCATGCAGTGGGCTTGCCCCAGCTATATTTCAGCTTTATGTGGAAAAATGGCAGCTACCCCTCTAGGGAAACTTTATCCCCCACTCTGCACCTGAAGTGAAGTTGCTGGCTCAGTGGGCCCTCAATTCCCAGGGGCTCCCTTAAATGCCTGGGCCTGGCTCGCTGATGGCTGGGTCAGGCTGAAATCAGACAGCATCTACTGCGAGGCTGCAGCTGTCCCACCTCAATGCCCACCATGCATAACTGAAAAGGAACACAGCCATTTTCATCAGTGGGCAGAACCCAAAGTAGTTCTCACAGCTCTGGCTAATTCTGCCCTGATGAACCTTGCTAGGTGTAAACAACTCTTAGGCTATTGCCAATGGCTTAGGTGCTTGGTCTGCCACTTGGGAAGCAACAGATGGGCAGATTAAAGACATTGTTCTCTGGGACTCTGAAATGTGAAAATGGATCTTGGCTTCTGATTAAACCTCACAGCCACTCAAGATAGAGGTCCTTGGTAAGGGTATGTTCTCCACGGAGACCAGATGGAATCAAGATACTGATCAGGTCTGCACCACCCAGGCTGCCATTGTTGTTGCCTGGGTGCATCATTGCCCCAGACACGGCAACACCTCCAGCATCACACAACAGGCACAAAGTAGGCTTCCTGGAAGGATAACTGGTTCATGCACATCCTATGGGCAGTAATCACTAGGAGGGAGCTACCCAGTTAGAAACGGCTGGTATGGAATTTGCTGATATTAGCTGAAGTGCTCAAAGACAGCACCTGGTCCCTGGAAGGCATTTGGATCAGCCTCAACTCACTGGCCGTCGTTGTTACATACAGATGACAGAATGGCTCCAGATGTTCTCCTTGCAGGCCAAGGTGCAGTCTATGCAATCACTAACACATCCTGCTGTACCTGGAGTAATGCCTCTGGCCAAGTGGAGAGATCAATACAGAAACTTAAAGAGAAAGCCATCTGGCTCTCTAAGGTAGACCCTGGTGGTCTGTGGGATTTGTTCGGCTTGTTGGGTCTGAGACAGGGGCATGGCTAAGGTCAATACTGCAAAGTGGCCTCATCCTGCTGCGTAGGCTCCTGTGGACAGCCGCTGTTAATAAATGTATGAGACAGACAAAGCAGATTTGGTTCCACCTTCCCTAGGTCTGATTAAGAATTGCTTATGGAATGATGTACGCATGTGAAAATCTACCAGAAGCCAAGGCTACATAGAAATAAGGGGTGTGTATGTTGTGAGACAGTTCTCCCTGGGTCTTTCAGGTTTCTGTGCTTCTTACGAGAAGCAGCACTGGCTCCTTTATTCTGACCTATCTTTCCCTGGGTATTTGTTACGCAAAGTCTCAGAAGGAAGAGTGTCTCCCTTTGGGGCAAGGCACAAGTTTGCTTCAAGTCCAGCACAATAGAGTGAATGTCTCCTGCATATACATTTGGGAGTTGTCTGGGTCAAAGAAAGACTCAGACCTTTGAAAGCGGATGCGATCACCAAGAAAGTGTGCACAGACAGAGAAGAGTAGAGCACCACAGCCTGCTCTCTGGAGGGCTCCAGGGTCATGAGGTGGAGAGATGGGGAGAAGCTGGGTCAGGAACCTAAGGTCTACCAGCCAGAACAGAACGTCTAGTGTCTGTCACAGGTCAATATGGGGACTGAAAAGACTTAACCAAGCACTCAGCAATGTGCAAATCACCAGGGACCCCGACAGCACAGTTTCAAAAGAGCAATGGTGGCAAAAGCCAGATTACAGGGGTTTCCAGGGAGGACAGGAGGAGAGGAATTTGAATGGGCAACTCAGATAATTCTTCTGAGGAGTCTCCTAACGACAGGGGCAGAGAAACAGAGCAGCCACTGAAGAAGGCAGTCAAGAGAGAGCTTTGGCTATTGTTGAATTTCTAATGACAGGAGTATTATAGTAGATTTGTGTGCTGATGAGAATGACCCATTAGAGAAAAACTGATGATGCAGGAGGGAAATCTGCAGTAACCCTTGGAGAGAAGGGTTGCACTGACAATTCTTCAGGCTGCAACAGGAGAGAGGCAGAGAATGGCATGACATGGTGGGCAGGTGGAGAGGGCAGTGGGAGCTTGCTGAAGGCCTCTAACCACTTCTCTCTCTTCCAGTAAAGCAAGAAGCAAGATCAAGTAAAAGAATGAGGCAGGAGGCATTGGAACTGTGGTGACAGAGGGGCAGGGCGGGAGGACACAGGCACTATGTGAAGTGGGTGGTGGGGAATCCACAGAGGCAGCTGGCATGGGGAATGCTGCTCTCCAGCTTCACTGGCCTGCACAGGAGCAGGTGGAGCAGGTGGGGCACTGGGCAAAACCATGGCTGGGGCTTTGCAATAAAGCAATAAAGGGAGAGGAGTCGGGGAAATGACTGTAACAATGGATCAAGCCATTTCAGCTGGGCAGGAAGGAAATCACAGCTGTGAGGGAGGTGAGGGAGTACAAAGGTGATGGGCCCACGGCTTTGCAGGCAACAGAATGCAGACAAGATGTACTCTGTCAGTGGGGCCAAGGTAAAGGCACTTGAAGTACACACACAAACCTGGGTTAGAACACCAAAACGCACGTAAATCTCCAATTGCCAGCAAAGCAGAATGGCACATGCCGAAGGGTAGATGCTCTGACAGTTTTTATTTTTCCACACCATTAAAATCCTACCTTTCTCTCACAGAAAAAAAGGCAGTACCATCTAAACTGCCCCCACATCTTGCCTGTGCAAACTATGGATTATTTAATTTTAGGTTTTTTTAATTGAAAACACTTATTTTACTGGACTAGTCACTAGATTCACTATTTCTGTTGATAACTGGACAAGTCCAAAATTTATCCAAGGAACAACATAAAGTATTTCACTTTCAAGGGTTAAAATTCTCCAACGTGCAGAGCAGCTTTTAAATCCAGTGTTAAATTCTATGACCAGAAGCAAGTATGTGTATTAAAGACACAGAGAATAAAAATCAGGTTTATCCTGCCACAATTCCCGACCCACGTTAGGCAAGAAAGAAGCCCTAGAATCAAACAGGAAAGAAAAGACAAAGACAGGCAGAAGAGGAGGAAAAGAGAAGAAAAATGAGGGAGGACTGGAGTTCACCTCCCATCAGAGCCCCCAGGCAGGAGAGGTTTCCTTCCCACCCATTCCTACTTCCATGCACCCCGGCAACTGCCTTCCCCGCAGGCAGAAGGTCTCAGCACTGATGTCTGAGCAAGGCAGGTCCGCAAGGCTGCTGAGGCTGAATTAATAGGCTTCTAAGACAAAGTGAGTTGGGGAGGAAGGGAAGCAGGCCAGAGAAAGTGGTAAGCAGGTGAGGTGCTGCACCCTCAGCCTAGGTACACTCCCCAATCAGCCTCCTTCCCTTGGGCCACGCATCTACCTTCTGTCCTTTTCTGTCATCTCTGACTAGGGAAGGTGAACTAAACGCATCAAGAGTCTGCTGTGAGGGGCCTGGGATTATTCCAGGACATAGGGCATCTGTGCCTCAGCTGTAGGGAGGGGGCTCAGTATTGATGCACAAGGTCAGCTGGGGCCCCGATGATGCCCGTCCACAGAGTAGGTGCCTTCCTGATGTATGAACGTGTGGCTTGGAGAAGGGGCTGGTGGGGAAACGGCCCTGTCCCACCCCGCCTGCTCTGTCTTCTCAAACTCATCAGCCAGAAATACAGATAGCACAGAACCCTCGGCTGATGTCTGCAGCAAGAGGGATGCATCTCACCTTTATCTTCTTCAACACCTGTAGGCCCGGCAGGAAGGCTGGGACAGGAAGGCTCTGCGTATTGTGGGAGACTATTCACGGTCCTGTGGGGAAGAGGGCAAAGGAGGAACGACTCATTTTGTCTGCACAAGGAAATACTGATATTGTATAACCACGTCTGATTGAGTTTTCACTCAACTGAAGTCTGCCCCAAGAAACATACAGCTATGAAGGATGTAAAGTTACACAGCCAGAAAAGAATTGAGGAATATTAAATTCCCAAATCTAGCAAAGTCTTGTCACAACCAACAAAAAAAAAAATTAACTAACATAACTATGAGGTAACCTGTGGTTTTAAATCTACCCATCAGGTAGATTTTCAGACAGGTAGCCCCCTGTCTGTATTTCCAGGTAGTTCACCTTCCCTAGTCAGAGATGACAGGCAAGGACAGAAGGTAGATGCGTGGCCCAAGGGAAGGAGGCTGACTGGGGAGTGTGCCTAGGCTAGCAGTTAGCAGCAATTCTTACTCCTTTGTTGACAACCTACCCCCAATAAACCCATGAAGAGCTTTCCTGTGCACTAGTCAAGTTTCCTTCCTCACAGACTCACCCACTTAACTGCATCCTCTGTCTTCTTACCAAGAGCGAGGCACCTAAGAAACCAAGTTCATTTCGAACTCTCCTCCTTCTTACCCACCCTCCTCTTCTCTCACTCAATAAAACATACTTGTTTATTTTGTCCAGTGCTGCAGAAATCATCATAGGGCAGAACTGGAAACATGTATCTACTAGGTTCTTGCAAAATTTCCTCAATTATCAATGCTCAATTTCAAGGCCTAGCAAAGGGTAAATGATTCCCATCTTTATAATAACTACTGCTTCCTCCTTCTACATTCAGAAATAAGGTGTTCTTTTCTGAGACAGGATCTCGCTCTGCTACCCAGGCTAGAGTATAGTGGTGTGATCATAGCTCATTGCAGCCTCCATCTCCTGGGATCAAGTGATCCTCCCACCTTAGCCTCAGCGAGTAGCTGGAAATACAGGCGTGCAACCACTATGCCTAATTGAAAAAGAAAAAAAAAAATTCTTTTTAGAGATGGGGTTTATGTTACCCAGACTGGTCTTGAACTCCTGGACTCAAGAGATCCTCCCACCCTGGCCTCCCAAAGTGCTAGGATTACAGGTGTGAACCACCATGGCTGGCCTCAGAAATTAGGTATTTTCTAATGTGGCTACCTGTCTGAAAAAAACAACGATACCTGAGCCTCTCCCACATGAACCATGTTTACTTGCACCACTCCTGAATTATTAATAAAATCAGATTTTACTTTCCTGCATCTTTAAAAAGTTTTCATATTTTAACCTGCAGAACCAAGTACAAAGAAGAAACACTTTAATTGGTAGAAAAAGCAGTACACGAAACATACTGTAAAAGCTGGAAAATAAAAAACTTACATGGGATTGCAGATGTTATGAGAAAGATTCAAGGAGATGGGAGCTTCAGAAGGAAAATCATTTTGTGAAACACTGTCTCCTGCATTGAAAGAAACACATTATCACAAGTTTTAAAAAGTACACGTCAACTGTATATTCAGTATTAAAATGCATAGGTTATTAATATCATTAACGCATGACTGATTTTTCACTTTAAACTGATATTCTCACATTTAATTTTTAATTAAACATTAAACATGAATCGTGAAATTATACTACAATTATGAACATTTAGGTATATTTCTTTACAATCTCTTTTTGTTGTTGTTGTTGTTTTGTTTTGTTTTTTTTCTTTTGAGACAGAGTCTCACTCTGTCGCCCAGGCTTGGCATAATGGTGCGATCTCGGCTCGCTGCAACTTCCACCTCCCGGGTTCAATCGATTCTCCTGCCTCAGCTTCCCGAGTAGCTGGGATTACAGCCATGCACCACCATGCCCAGCTAATTTTTGTATTTTTAATAGAGATGAGGTTTCGCCATGTTGGCCAAGGTGGTCTTGAACTCCTGACCTCAGGTGATCCACCCGCCTCGGCCTCCCAAAGTTCTTTACAATCTCCTTTATGTGTGTGTATATGTATAAAATTGGAATCATATTTCACATATACATTGTCTTTTGTTTTTTTATGCCATTTATTAAACTAGGGACATTTTCCTGCTATTATAATAACCTTCAAACACAACTTAAAGACTGCATACTATGCTACGGTACAGCAATACCATTAATAATTTTCATCATTCTACTAATGTTAGCCTTTCCCTCAAGCAAAAGACACACTTGTAGTTTTTCTTAACTAATGTACCCCCCTTTTTTTTGTTGTTGAGACAGTCTCGCTTTGTCACCCAGGCTGGAGTGCAGCGGCAATCTCGGCTCACTGCAATCTCCGCCTCCTACCTCAGCCTCCCAGTGGCTGTAACTACAGGTGCTCGTCACCACGCCCAGCTGATTTTTGAACTTTTAGTAGAGATGGGGTTTTGCTATGTTGGCCAGCTAGTCTTGAACTCCTGACCTCAAGTGATCTGTCTGCTTGGACCTCCCAAAGTGCTGGGATTGCAGGTGTGAGCCACCGCGCCTAGCCTCCATTTTTAAAATCCCACACTGGAATCATCAGGCAAACCTTCAGTCTTCTGTGGTAGATGCACATGCACAGAACGTATCAGTGCTGTGAACATTTTATGGGGGGCCATTAAGACAACAATGTCTAAAAAGGCTGAGTGAGACAAGACAGGGAAAACTGAAAACGTGGAGAACTGCTGAGTGGAGTCGCATACATGCGGGCACTTCTAGGTTTTCACAGCTGCTACTGTACTAGTCTCTCAGACAAGACTTTAAGGTCTCACTGCTGGTGGGAGAGAGAAGAAATAGTACAGCTTGAAGGCTGCTGACGGAAATTCTCTATGGCTTGTGTTCATCGCGTAGAACAGCCCATGAGGAGAATAGGAGATGAGGTGGGAAGTGCACTGGGATTTAGGGGAAGAAGCCTAAATTAGGTTCAAGCCTGAACTACTGACTGCATGGTGTCAAAGGATCCGGGCATCCTCTCTGAGGCTGAGTCTTCAGATGACAGTGAGAACAGGGACACCTGCCCTGCCCTTCTCACGGGGTGTGTGGGCACGCGTGAGCATGCTTGACAAATGCAAGGTGCCATACAAACAGGAACTGCACAATCTCACCACCCTTTCTTTTTGCTAAAGTTAAAAGTTTACTATGTTGAAAACAACAGTTAAAAGGAATGGAACTACATCTTCATATAGATGTAAAGGTAAAAATAACAATGGTGAGTGGGCCGGGCGCTGTGGCTCACGCCTGTAATCCCAGCACTTTGGGAGGCCAAGGCAGGCAGATCACTTGAGGCCAGGAGTTAGAGACGAGCCTGGGCAACACGATGAAACCCCGTCTCTACTAACAATACAAAAATTAGACGGGCGTGGTGGCACGTGCCTGTAACCTCAGCTACTCGGGAGGCTGAGGCACGAGAATCACTTAAAACCGAGAGGCGGAGGTTGCAGTGAGCCGAGATCCCACCACTGCACTCCAGCCCGGGCGACAGAGCAACTCCCTCTCAAAAAAAAAAATAATAATTAAAAAAAAAAAAAACCTGAGCGAAAAGAGCAAGACGCAGAAGTCTACACTGAAGTATGATTTCATTTATGTAAGTTAAAGACTAACAGTCAATATTTTGTTGATGGATATATGAAAATGTGTAAAATTTAAAATGGACTAAAAGTACCCAGACCAAATTCATGACAGTAAACAGTGATTCTCTTGGGAAGTGAGAAGTGAACAGATGACTTAAAAAAAAAAAAGCAAATATGGTAAAATTAAGAGTTGTTAGTTCTGGGTAACTGAAACACAGATGCTTCTTTGACCTCTCCTACATCATTAACTTTCTCAAACTTTCTCAAAAATAAAGGACAGCCAATGTTCACAGCAGCATTATTCGAACAAACCAAAAGGTGAAAGTTATCACCCAAGTGTCTGTACATACAATGGAGTATTACCCAGCAATAAAAGGGAAGGAAATGCTGACACATGCTACAATGTTTTTGAACACTGAAGACATTATGCTAACTGAAATGATCCAGTCACAAAAAGAAAACCATACTGTGCGATTCCACTCATGTAAGATACCCAGAGTAAGCAAATTTATAGACACAGAAAGTAGAAGAGGGGTGAGCAGGGGTTACAGGGAGGGAGCCATGCAGAGCTACTGTTTCATGGGTACAGCATTTCAGTTTTGCAAGATAAAAAATTCTGGAGATGGACAGTTGTGATGGTTGCGCAATGTGATGCACTCGGTGCCATAGAAGTCCACACCTAAGAAACATCACAGTGGTAAACGCTGTGTCATTAAGAATGTACAAATGACAAACTGAATGCAGAAGTTCTCTGAACTATTTCCAAGACAGACACTAATAAACAATGATGATGATTACGACAAGGATGGAGGGAAGGAGGAGGGAGGAAAGAAAAAGAAAGTGAGTGAAGTCCAAAGCAAAGGTCAAGGCCACTGTCCCATCTGTCCTCTGCACTCCTGAAGGCAGATCGAGACTGTGTGGACTGGGTACGTGGGAGGGCAGAGGGAAGGGCCACTGAGAGTGTGCCTGGGGCTCTGCTCAGGACTCACCGGCCGGCAGGAAGTGCTGGGCGTCCACCATGGGCTTCTTATCCCCGTCGGAGCTGCTGGTGCTGCTCCAGCTCCCCCAGCTGCCCCGGCTGGCACGCACGCTGCCAGAGGAGCTCCCACAGTCGGAGCTGGAATCGGAGCAGAACTTGTCCACACATTTCTTCTCAGGCTTCTGGTAGTAACCCTCTGGAGGAAGAGTGAGAGGAGTCATGTTTCTCTGAAACAACTATCAACCTCATGCATTTCTAACAGGAGAGAGGCGACAGGAGGAGGAGGGCCAGGTTCACCTTCAGCTACCTCTGCTCATCTAGCAAGAAAGGAGGAGTTCATGGAAACTAATGGCTGCACTTTGAGAAGTAATAGGGGACGGGCTGTCTACTCTGCCTATGGCAGGAGCAATTAGGGGCTAAGAGGGCCAACATCAA
This sequence comes from Symphalangus syndactylus, assembly GCF_028878055.3. Classification (NCBI taxonomy): domain Eukaryota; kingdom Metazoa; phylum Chordata; class Mammalia; order Primates; family Hylobatidae; genus Symphalangus; species Symphalangus syndactylus. Next base: position 126,941,535 of record NC_072426.2, on the reverse strand, counting down.
CTATATAAGCATGATCTACTAATGATTCTAGAAATAACAAATAACTTATATCAAGAAGACTGAGGCTACTATTGCACCGGAGATTCATAGGTGATTTTCCCCCTCTCTTTTAATAAGATATCCACTAAGAGTTTCAAAATATTGATATGTGGATGGGAAGACTCTTCAGTAAGACCAAAAGCAACACACGTGTATCAAGGGAATGAAAAAGAGAGGGTAGAGACGGAAACCAGCTAAGTGTGCTGGCCTGTGTCGGGACATGGGGCATGTGACTGGAGAAAGTGGGTGTTGGTTGGGAGGGTTACAACCCCCACCACCCCATACCCCACATGTACTGCCCTAGCCCCCACTATCCTGTATCAGACCCTGGACTCAGCACTGGGTGTCCCTCTACCACTCCCAGGGACACTGCCCAGCAGGCCTTGGGTGGGGCAGCAGCCTGGCTCTGCAGAACTGCTGGATTCAAGTACAGGGGTAACACTATCTCACTTGGCTACTCCCCCCTTTCACCAAAGGGGACCTGTCTGCAGCAAGCAAGCATCGTTCCTTCAGAAATACACCTGAGGATAGTTACGACCGGCCAGACTGGAGGGCTGGGGGGCAGCACTAGAGGCCTACTGAGACTCAACTGAACCTTAGTTTTCTGGTCTCACCCTGAAAGCTTTCCACTGGGGCTTTAGTTATTAGCTAAGTTGCCTGTGGAGATAAAATCATTGAGGTGTCATTTCTCTTATTAGATACTTCATTGAGGAAATAAAAATTCCCACAGAAGCACCATTTGTAGCTCCGTATCATTACATACCTGCCTCTCTCTGGGCAGCAGGTAAACTGCTTGCAATTTCGGCATCTGCTTTACAAATCTCCCTAGTGCTTTCCTGTATACACCAGCTTCTTACGTTGATGTCACTGCTCAACTCAGACCTCTCAAAGTCACTGCACACAAGCTTCAGGTCACTCTGTTCAGGAGGCCTGGAAAAGCCACACACACACACACAAAAAACCACATCTGTATTTTATCATGTACACATGCAGACTTCCTTTCCATGAGACTTACTAGAGGTGAAAATATGAATCTGGGACAATAGGAGTCCTCCTCACTTTGGGTCTGGTAGAAGAGTATGATGAGCAGAAAGGGATACCAATAAGAAGAAGATTTTGTCAGGGAAATTAAGTGTCTCAAAGAAGCAAGGTTTCCAAGGCAGAGTGCCATACTGCCTGGGTTCGAATTCTGGATCTGTCCCTTACCAGCTTGTCAAACCACATAGTGTGTGGGTACCTCACTTCCTGCAGCTGTAAAAACCTACCTTCTGCAGGACTGAAGCAAGGGTGACCTGAGGGGTAACTATTCTGTTTCATTATTATGACCCCAGATAGCGCAGGTGGGTCAGTGGCTGAACAGGGAACAGCAGAGGCCTGCCTGTGCCCCACGGTTTTCTCTAGTTCCTGCTCCACAAATGCCCCTGCCTCTCATAAGCAGAAAGAAGGTCTCCACACGGAGGGATGGCTTATGCTTTTCCCCTAAAAACTACCATATCTGTTAGCATTTTATAAAGGAAAGATATAAAATGGTCACTTTCAGGTATTTTTAACAAAATAAAAACATAATAGGAAAATGTTAATTTTACAAATGTATTTTAATCTTAAGATATAAACATCTACACTCTCATATTATCGGTATCTAATATCACCGAAATAAGTTTAAAAGTTAATAGCCAAATGCAAAATTATAAAGTGAAAAATAGATCAAAATATTACAGATAGTAAGAATTACGCACCTTGAGACTGGAGCAACACCCCTTTTCTTGTTCTTTCTACATGTTCGACTTTTACTCCAATTTAAATTTTGTAAATTTCCTTCTCTTTTCTCCTGAAGCTTTTTCTTCCTATAAGGATCTTCTTGCTAAAGAAGAGAAAGTAAATGTTTAATGGTTTAAACTAAATATGAATAAGGACATGTTTAAACGTCTGAAGACCAACTCCATCTGAATTCAGAATGTCCCAGTGCTGTTGAAAACTGAGAAGTGTGTTTCTCAGCCTCTAGTTTGTTTTCATTTCCCCTCTTGCTCTACTTCCCTCAAGCTCCACAGAAAAAGAAGAAAAAAGAATTGTTGCCTATAAAATTCCTAAGAGGCTAAAAAGGAAAAACATCTGCTAGCAATTTATGACCAGCTTGCTGTTAACTTTGCAACAATAAATCCTCCAACCTTGACCTGTTAATTTGGTATGTGCAACTCACATAAATTACTGTACTATGAAGAAAAATTGGGTAAAAATTCGACTTAGGATCAAGTTGTGTCTTTACGTTTTTGTTTATAGACGAACGAACTTTAGGAGAACAGCCAAATCTCTATAGAATGCTCCAAACTAGTGTAAGCTTCTTGGGTAAATAGGCAAGAATATGCTTGATGTTTTAAAAATGTGGTTCTGAAAAGCATCAGCATGAGATGCATAAACATTATATATATATATATATATATATATATATATATGTATTAAATAAGTATAGTTTCCTCAGTTGGAGCCTTTTCCTCTTTTCAATGTCAGGTATGGTCTATTAACAGACCCAGCGGGAGAGGGATTCCCTTTGCCCTTTCAAACTATGAAGTAGCTCAAGTCTTTAACATATTCTAAAACTTATTATTCCCCTTCCTTCCACATGTTTCCTCTTAAAGCAGAGACACTCTCAGTGGGTAGGCAGTGGTGGGAGCTCACACACTGAGACCCAAGGGCTTAAAAGACACATCTCTTCAGTGTGTTAGGTCCTTTCAGGAGGAAGATATATCTTCTCCAGGCACCTCAGAGAGGCAAATCCCCTAGATCCAGAAGAGTCCCCTTCCTACTGACTGAAGGATTCACGCTTCATGGAAAGCAAAGATTGGCTCATTTTACCTTCTCTTTCAGAAGGTTGGCCCAGCAATCAGAGCAGGAATTGTGAAGTTGAAACATACACTCAACTAACACGAGTAACTTGGAAGGAGAGAAAGAAAAGGTTTTAGGTAACCTGCAATACCTACAAGTTCTATGTCTGAGATATTAGAACCCTTATGCATCTATTAAAGCAATGTGCACACCACAGTAAATAAAAACTAGAAGCGAAATGGGATTTTTAACTGTGTAGGCAGTGGGATTATGACATTTTTTATTTCTCCTTTATACACCTTTGTTTCCCCCAGTAAGTATGGATTAACCTTTTTCTGATTCTGAAGGTATTTTAAAAACCTGAGAAGTTAAACATACAAAGCCCTATTGTACAGGACCTTATGCTAATTGCTTAAGTTTGAAGTTAAACTGAAGGACATGCAGACTCCGGATTTAATGTTAAACAGACATGCACCACATTTCTTCATGTATTGTTCCTTTGTGTATTTCTAACTTGGTGGGGAGGTTTCCCACCCCCGTCCACTCAAGGGCCAACAAAGGCTTGTCAACACAGCAAGTACTTGAGCCTATCCATCCCTCCAGGGTCAGGTACAAATAAAAAATCAGTCTCTCAGTGGGGTCTGAGACAGCATGAGCTGGTAAGCAGTCACTGATACTTGGCTGCCTTTCTCAAATCCATCTGGTTGGAACTGTCATCCTGTGCAAGCAAAAGGGTGAGTACATTCAGGACTACTGAGAGGCGGGACTCGGTGACCAGAAGCATCAAAGAGTTCTCCGTGAGTATGACAAAGAAAAGGGGAATGCAGGACAAGCTAGATTCAGAGGCGTGAGACGTATCCCAGAAAGAGTGGCAGGGAGCACCTTCTGAAGCACTGGGCAGTGAGGAGGAATGTGGCTGAGAGAGAACAGGCCTGCAACGGAGACAGCAGGTGGAAAAGGGAGGGAAATTGAGCCAGAGCACACAGCAACAGACTTGTCAAGAAATCCGCGGAAGAGTAAAGCACCACCTGGCTGCTTTCTGGTACAGAGGATCCCAGAGAGAGGAGGACAGGACTAACCAGGAAACTGAAGAGTCACATGGAACGGCAATTAGGAGCACATCTCGGAGGCTAAACTGCCTAGTTTCAATCTCGTGCCTTGATTACCAGCTGTGTAACCTTGGGCAAGTTACTTAGCCTCCCTGCCTCAGTTTCCCGAGTCATCCTCAAAGCATTGTGTGGACTAAATTACCTAGCATCTCATAAGCCATTTAAATGAGACTTAGTTATTGTCATCGTTATTATTGGGTTATTTGGAGGTTTTTTTGGTGGGGTTTTTTTTTTTTTTTTTTTTGAGACAGGGTCTTGCTCTGTTGCTCAGGCTAGAGTGCACTGAGGCAATCATTGTTCACTGCTGCCTCAACCTCCCAGGCTCAAGCAACCGCCTACCTCAGCCTCCTGAGTAGCTGACACTACAGGCAAGTGCCACCATGCCCAGCTATTTATTTTATTTTTTTATTTTCTGCAGAGATGGGGTCTTGCTGTGTTGCCCAGACTGGTCTTGAACTCCTGGGCTCAAGAGATTCTCCTGCGTCGGCTGAACTATTGGAACTAGTTACGTTTGCTGATCTTTCTGATAGAGGTGATGATTTAACAGATGGCAGTGTGGAGAAAGAGTTCCTAAGCTTTACTAAAAGCAAAGAAGAAATTGAACAAGAGAAATCACAAACTTACTGCACAAAGCCATTCTTAAAGCCACTGTGTATAAATAAAATCAAATAAGCAATAACTAAGTTTGCTTAGTTTCTTAGCAAACTAAGAAAAAACTCTGACATACGATATTTGATACAGTTGATATCTTTAACACAGAAAGTGCTCTTACAGAGAATAAAATATTCAAAAGAAAAATGGGCAAAGGACATGAAATACAAATTCATGAAAGAAATATAAAAGCAAAAAAAAAAAAAAAAACCAGGAAGAGCTCGTCCAAAATATTTCATCATAAAATAATGTTTTTAGAAAAGGTGAATTATAGACTACCTTGTGTCTCCTCTTTCCATTTTGGTTTTAGAAAACACAAATGTGTTTATGATGCACAAGCACTAGGAAATGGCTGGGAAAGCAGGATCCTGTTCACTGTGTCTGCCTCTGAAGTGTGGAAGCAGAACTAGGTTAAACTTTTACCTCTACATTTCCAGAATTTCTTTTCAGTGGTAGCATTTTGGATGGATAGTTTTTTGTGTGTTTTTCAGCCTTCTACAAAAAATGAAGGAAAATGCTCACCTTTCCATAGTAAGAAAACCAAAACACAACTGCTAACCTATCACACTAAGATTTTGCAAACAATTTTTGCCGCACAGAGAATGAAAGTAGCATTCTCAGAAATGACATGTGAACAAATCGGTACCAACTTTCTGGAAAGCAATCTGTCAGCACACATAGGAACTTTACACAGTTGATCCCTGTCTTAGTCCGTTTTCATGCTGCTGATAAAGACATAACTGAGACTGGGCAATTTACAAAAGAAAGGTTTACTGGACTCACAGTTCCATGTGGCTAGGGGAGGCCTCACAATCATGGCAGAAGGTGAAAGGCAGGTCTCACATGGCAGCAGACAAGAGAAGGGAGCTTGCGCAGGGAAACTTCCGTTTTTAAAATCATCAGATCTCGTGAGACTTACTATCATGAGAACAGCACAGGAAAATCCCACCCCCATAATTCAACCACCTCCCATAGGGTTCCTCTCATGACATGGGGGAATTGTAGGAGTTACAACTCAAGATGAGATTTGGGTAGGGACACATCCAAACCATATCAATACCCTTTCATTCTATTTTTTGACATCTATAACAAAGACTTACCAGGTACACAGGTAAGAGGAACAAAATTGTTCATCACAGACTTATTTATGAAAGCAAAAAGTTGGAAACAATCTTAATGTCCAACTGCAGGAGAATGGTTTAAATTACGGCACAGTTAAATGATGAAATGTTATGTAACCACTGAAAACAAAGCTCCCTATTTAATTTTTATAGAAAATTTAGTTATAATCTTATGGCAAAGCTACAGACAATAATAATTATCTTAACTATTTTAAGATAATAGTTTTTAAAAATCTGCATAGAAAAGAATAAAAAATGTTAAAAATGGTTTATTCTGGATAGATCTTTTTCTACCTTATTCTTTATGCTTCTATAATAATCATGAATTACTTTTCTAAGGGAAAAAAGTCTGCTTAAAAGAAAATAAAAAGCCAAAGCTAGGGTTAAAATTTAGTTTGTGGATTCCAAACCTGGGCTTCAACCTTCCTTGCCAATAAATCCAGAGGAATGTTCCACATGTATTATATAGACAGATGTATACAATTTTGTAAGCTGCAAAATTAGGCTCTAAGAATGTGCAAGAAAAACAAACACTGGGCACTGCACTTGGGAATGTACTTATTGAGAATGATTTTCACCAAATGAACAATGAAATGGAAAGTGTTAATACACTCACAGGATTTTAAAGAACAGTTCTACAAAACAAGGAGTGAGTTACAGAGACAGGAAAGAAATGACAAACCACTGCCCCCAAATCTGCACCAGAGAATCCACCTTGGTTGACTTGGTTGGGAATAACCTTGGGCCACAAACTACAGCCTATGCCATCCACATCCCTCAGATGGGCATGTCTCCTGTGAACCGAATGCCACCATTAGATGCAGATGTCTGTCCTACACAGGTTTACAGACCAAACAAGGAGGGAAGGTCTTATACAACCACAGAGATCGACAGCAAGAACCGCTTTGAGCTCTAGGGACAGAGGTAAACAGCAAGACCCATGCCCTCAGGGATCTAATGGTAAAGACACACAGAGAAGAAAATAACTTGAAGAAATTAAGAAAACTGCCATAACCAAGGGCACAACTAAGCCTAGCACAGACAGCCAGGAAGACTTCAGTGCTGGGAGGAGAGTTTGAAATAGGCGATGGCACCCACGCATGTGGCAGGTGGAGGCCAGTAGCAGCACCATTATTCCTTAGGGCCATCTTAGGTTGAAGGGACCTTGGGATAATCCATTCCAGCCTCTCCTCCCAGCACACAAGGCTATGTATCTGCTGGAGTCAGTGCATGGCAGCATCAGTTTCTATTTCATTGCAGGGCAACAGGTAAGACTCCAAAGCTCATATCAAAAGGATGTTTTTTTTTTTTTTGAGATGGAGTCTCGCTCTGTCACCCAGGCTGGAGTGCAGTGGCGCGATCTCGGCTCACTGCAAGCTCCGCCTCCCGGGTTCACGCCATTCTCCTGCCTCAGCCTCTCCGAGTAGCTGGGACTACAGGCGCCCGCCACCACACCCGGCTAATTTTTTTTTTTTTTGTATTTTTAGTAGAGACGGGGTTTCACTGTGGTCTCGATCTCCTGACCTCGTGATCTGCCTGCCTCGGCCTCCCAAAGTGCTGGGATTACAAGTGTGAGCCACCGCGCCCGGCCTCAAAAGGATGTTAAGTTCAACTCCTAACTCATTCATTCCCACCTATCCCAAATTCAATGACTATTTCTGTTCCTGAAAGTGTGCCCTACCCTCACACCTTTAGGCCTAGCTTTTTGTATACTTGCTATACCTGCACCCTCAGCCAGTCTGCAAATTCAACACTGCCTCCTCCCCAAAGTTTGAACTCGAGGCCCTCGTCTTTTCTCTGTGCATACCTCACAGACTCCATGTCCAACCATCACATGGGTAACCCCCAAATCTCAAGCTCCAGGCCTAACTTGCTGCCGAAGCTCTAGTTCCCCACCTCCAGCCAAGTTAATACTCAAGTACACTACACATCTCACTTCAATGTTCAGCCATCCCTTTCTGTTGGTAGCAATCATTATTATACCTATCACTTTGAGACTTACTGCTTGTCAATACTTTGTAAGTGCTGCCATTCTAAAGCAATTCTCATATTAGCCCATTTAATCTTCACAACTCTTTGAGGTAGGTATACAATTATCATCCTTATTTTGCAGATGGAGAAAAATGCAATGTTAAGTAACTAACCGAATATTATAGAATGAATACATGATGATGCAGATTCAAACCCAGAAGAAGCCTGGCTGTAAAGTGCATGCTCTTAACATGATAACAACGTTGCTTTGACAGACATAAAAATGAGCTCATCACCTCCATCAGAATTCCCCATTCTAGTCACCCAGGCTTGGAACCTTGGAGCTATCTTCGGTAAATGGCAATGTGAAAAAATGACTCCTCTCCTGTATGCATTTAGTGCTAAGAAGTCCTGATGGTTTTCTCTTCTAAAATGTCTCTTACCTACTTTCCTATCCTTTACTCCTGCTTAAATGTAAGCCTTGATTACATCATAACAAAGAGTAACAGCCCCTTTGTTAGAAAAGAGCTGGTATCCATTTCTTCCCTCTCAAACTCAATTTCCAAAACATTGAGAATGATCTTCCAATAATGTCTTATATTCACATTCATTCAAGCATTTATTCAACTACACTGGTTCTACATAACAGGCATCCTGACAGTCTTTATAAAACTGAACTGAACAATATCCAATTATTACCTTCAGGAAGATCACAGCCCACAGGTTGCTTTCAATTTGTTAACCACTGTCCACCCCCCCCGCCCCCCACCAACTCAGAAACCTTCAATAGCTCCCCAAAATCTGCAGAAAGGTCCCAAAGCAGTAATCCTCAGGCCAAATCCTCCAAAACAACTTTTTGTTTGGACAAATATGCTTTTAACAAATTTGATTCTCAAATTCCTTAGCTGGCAACAATTCTTCAGTTCTCTACAGATACCACCACCTTCCTATTGCTTTCACTTAGCCTATGTCACCATTTGTGCTTCCCATCAAGACCTAGGGAAGAAAGTCTGAACTTTCAATCAGCATTCAATGGCCTTCCGACCTAGGAGGACTCTGACCTCTCCCTCCCATTACTTCCCCAAAGGTAGCTTCTTCCCAGTCAGATGGCTCTGACTGCACCCAATTATGCCTCAATGGTTCCTCCACCTGCGGGGCTCAGGGCTGCCCGCTGCCCATCTTCCCTTCTCTGTTCTTCCACATGCTACCTGCACAAGTTTCCACCTCCTCTGGGAGCTTTCCACGGCACCCTGGCCTACACAGACTTTTCAATCTCTGAAGTCCCCTCTACTATGAATCTTGGTGTTTGGTTACACAGAAACCTCTTGTCTTTCCAAACAGACTGTAAATTCGTAGTTCGGACTGCTTGCAACATACTTATATCATTTCCACTTTATTTGAATCAAAAAATTCATGTTTGTTATAAAGTTTTAATAAAAGAGAAGAAAATAAAGAAGGAAAAAGAAATAATACAAAATCCCACTACTCAGCAATAACTAGGGTCTCCCATTAATTATTTTGCAAACCTCATTTGTGAGTATTTTTCTATGAGCCTACACACATGAAAGAATGGCAGTACAGATGATGGGAATAATTTATAACACTAGGAATATATATAATTTTTAACTAAAAATGTAAGGGTCAATTTTATATGAATTTAACATAAGAAAAATAAACCAAAGTAGAACCAAGGGAACTGTCACGTTTCAAATAATTATTTCTTCAAGACATGCAATATTAATTCCTTAAAGATCTCTCTAAGGTTAAGAAAAAGACTGTAAAAATATTTTCTTAAGTTATCACCCTTTTAAACTACACGTTTCATGTTTTCATAGTACTGGCCCTCTACTGAGATTAAGATTAAAATTTATTTTCACCTACCTCTCAATCCCACCTCCTGGTTTTTGCAGATTATATTACTATTTTTACTTGTTAAAATTTCAATTTTCCAGTCTGTTCTGTGGATATAATTGCCAAATTTTTAAGTCTTCGTTCTGGATACAAAATGGATTGAAACTTCAACAAGAGACCTCTATTATGCCTTCTTCCATCTGAGTGTTTATTTGTACTTCTATCTTGCTTGGCTAAATTTCATTAACTTGATTTTACAAGAACAGCTTATGATTTCATTTGTATTTAAGGATGTCTGCCTGCTGCCTTTGTACTTGAGTATTAACTTGGCTGGATGCAATATTCTTTGTTTATATTTCCATTCTCTAAATGATACTGCTCCACTGTTTCCTGGTGTTAGATGTTCCTATCGAAAAGTCTGAGGCAAGCTTAAGTTTGTACTTCTTGATTTTTCTGTCTTTGCACAACTCTTCATGTTTGAAGTTCAGTTAATTTAACTAAGTGCCTACGCCCATTATGATGTATCAATTTTTCCTGTTGTACACATTGTGCCCTTTTGATCTACAAATTTAGTTCTTCCCTCATATCAGGAAAATTTTCTCCTATTATATCATGAATACTTTTCTCATCTTTTAGACAGAAGATGATAACAGATACGGGGACAAAGACAGACAAAAAGCAATACAACTCAGCAAGAGTATGCCCTAAAATATAGATGTTCAGTAATAATGGATAGAAGGAATATGTTAGTCAAGTTCTACTCTGCCATCGTTACCTAGGAATGACCCATTTGCTTAAGAACAGATTCTCTTCAGAGTAAAAGCTATCTGGTTTCTCTAAAAATTACTATAGTAACATCTATATAATTAGAAGGCAAATAAAATTCTCTAAACACACACACATCAAACTCACCAGTTATTAATATGGATTCAAATGCAGTGAAACATATGAAATATACATATTCACTTAATACAAAGTCCTAAAAATGGATTTTGTTCTTTTTAATAGGCAAGAAAAAAAAATACAGACCTCTACGAAAAGTATGTCCTGTTTCTCAGAACACATGTCTTCTATAGATGTTTTGTGAATCTTCTTTTCTGAAGAAGGCTTTGTGTCCACCTTCTTCAAAGTTTCACAATGATCTACTTCATTCTTGACAGGTACTTGCTGGTTATTCCCTTTAATAAACAAAAACAATTCAATTTCTAGCTAATAGTTTCCACTCACATTCCCCATCTTCTTTCCTACACCAAACATCTAATTTGACTTCATTAATTTATTATGAAGTTAAATTAAATTTAGCACTGTTTTTAACATCCATGATGCTCTAGAAATTTATTTTGTTCATAGATGAAAGTATACTTATATTAAGAGTTCTACAAAAAGTCTTTAAAAGAGGTCAAGGAAAAAAGTTAGGGGGAGGGGGGACACCAATATTCACAGCATCATTATTCATAATAACCAGAAGGTGGGAAAATGCCAAGTGTCCACTGACGGATAAATGGATAAACAAAATATGGTATATACATACAACAGAATACCATTCAGCATGACTCATTGCACAACAATGTGAAATACTTAAGACTACTGAACTGTATGGTTAAGATGGTCAAGATGTTTGTTTTTTTTTTTTTTTTTCAAAAAAGGAATGAAAGTCTGGCACATGCTACAACATGGATGAACCTTGAAGACATCATGCTAAGTGAATTTAGCCAGATATGAAAGGACAAATGTTTTATGATTCCACCCATGAGGGACCTAGAGTAATCGAATTCATAGAGACAGAAAGCAGACTGGTGGTTACCAGGGGCTGGGGACAGGAGATAATGGGTATTTATTATGTAATGGGTGCAGATTTACTGTCTGAGATGATTAAAACTTCTGGAAGTGGAAAAGGATATGGACAGTGGTGATGGTTGCACAACAATGTAAATGTACTTAACGCCACTGCATTTGATAATTTAAAATGGTTAAAGTAAGTTTTCTGTGATGTATATTTTATATATACATGTTTTTAAGCTGGCAAAGAGGGAGAGAAGGATAAAGACTTGGATTCTGGTCACGACAGCCACTGATCAGTTTTACAGTCAAAGTTAAGTCTCTTAAGCTGCCTGTGCCTTAGTTTTCTTATTTATAAAATGAATACAATCCCAGCTTCCTTGCCTCTCTTGTTTGACAGTTATAAAGATGAAAACAGAACAGATACAAATGTAAAGCATCCCCACCAAAGGACACACGACTATTTCATGGAAGGTCCTCCCTGCTACAGTGAATGCCCGCCCTGCCCGTGTGGAGCAGCCAATCAGCAGAGGAGCCAACAGCTGATTAATCAGATGGCAAAAGTGGGTGCTGGGAGGAACCTTTTCTGAAAATATGTTTTCTTCCATATTTCTTTTAAGTGATTTCATAAGTATACTTCTTCTATCTCTTATCCCACAATAAAGGCAAATGAACTTCAACCCCACAATAACCGGCCTGTTTTCTAATTTGAAACGATGTATTTCAGTACCTTTTTCTTTTTTCTTGAGCTAAGAATCCCTAACGATACCTCTGAAATCTGAGAAGTCTAGACGACCATAGGGCAGAGCAAATATTTCCCAGCAAAGCAGGCTGCAGGCTCTGGTAGGATGGACACCTAACCAGATTATCAGCAGAGGCTCCAATCCAGCCCTTCTGTGGGACTCGAGGCAGGGAAGGTCTCTCACCCACAGAAGGAAAGGAACAGTCAAGTCCCCTCTGACTCTGAAATTCTGAGGCTACAAATTAAACTCACTCAAAGCAAGATACATAAAGTTTTCAAATAACACTTACCAGGTAAACATACTTTTATTTGGTTAACAGAAAATTATATAAATATTTTGTAACCATAAAAATGCCAGGCAAGCAAATGGCACACACCTTGTAAAGTAATGCAGGCTTTTATGGTTTAAGTACAACCAGGACATATTAGGTCTTATACTTTCAGAAAAAGGTGCTCTATCCCAAAATTAAGGTTATATTCTCCAAATGTCACAAAATGAATACAGAAAATAAATCCTTTGGCCAGACTCATTACATAAATAAAATAAAGCATCACAGCATGTTTTTAATGCTTTTGGCTGTGATGGAAATACAATGGCCAAAGTCAGATCCAGAGACAAAGCTGATCACTATCAACTGCTTCCTTTAATAACTGGGAATAACTTAGAGTTAGTGAAGAATCTGAATCAAAGGCTACTAAGGCTATTTCCCAGGAATTTCTGTCTCTATAGGACAGTCAACTATTTGCCTAAAGGGTTTAGATCGACTTCATTTAGAGGACTGCTGGGACACAACTTTCAGATCCCTTTCAAACCTGTGCATTTCTGAACCAAGAGCATCTAACAGCAGCCCTGTGGAATCATCATTACCCTCCATTTCCTACCTCATCAAAATTAAAAGTCATTCTTTAGCAGAGATCACCTTTGAAATTTAATTCCTTCTAAAACACAAACTGGCAATTAGATATCCACAAAGGAAAACATCAAGCACTGTGAAACAGTAAAGCAGACAGCCAAAAGCAAGGCAGGCAGGGTCCGTACCAGAAAAAGAAAGCATAAGAAGAATATCCCTTTGGATTCTGGAAGCCATAAGTATGAAATACAATACAGATATTTGCCCCCAAAAATTAGGTGCCATTAATCTCCTGGTGTCCTAATTTCTGAGAAAATGGATTTCCTTAAGTTTTTTTCAGGCCAAGAATATAGTACTAAAAGTATTAGTCATCGAAGTTTCTTAGGAAGGATCCAAATTTAATAGCCAGTACAAAACCATCCCCAAAAAGTAATAATGTACAGACTTTTAGAAAATTAGTAATGCCTTCTGTGGGGCCAAGAATCAGGACAAACAATAAAATGAATGTTAACAACAAGTTCTGCAGTGACTCTGAGAAATTCTAACACGAAAGTATTCAAGAATATGGGATACCAAATACATACGTCATTTACAAATGGGGTCAATCCATGCAATATGGTTTGGTTCCGTGTCCCCACCCAAATCTCATGTCGAATTGTAATCTTCAGTGTTGGAGGCGGGGCCTGGTGGGAGGTGATTGGATCATGGGGGCAGACTTCTCCCTGGCTTTTCTCATGATAGTGAGAGAGTTCTCATGAGATTTAGTTGTTTAAAAGTGTGTAGCACTTCCCCCTTCACTCTCTCTTCTTCCTGTTCCACCACGCAAGATGTGCTTGCTTCCCCCTCACCCCTCCACCATAACCGTGTTTCCTGAGGTCTCCCCAGAAGCAGAAGCCTGTACAGCCCACAGAACTGTGAGCCAATTAAACCTCTTTATAAATTATCCAGTCTCTGGTATTTCTTTGTGGCAGTGAAAAACAGCCTAATACACCAGGTCATCCTATTAAGCCTGCAACTTCCCCATGACCTCACTGAGTAAGAGTGTTTGTACCACAGTTAAAAATCAAAAACAAATGGAAAGAACACTAATAATAATAAAGTGGGCAGGAGAAGACGTTGGGAGGTGAATATGTTAACGCCCTTCACGGTGGTAATGGTTTCACGATGTATAGTTATTCCCAAACTCATCAAGATGCATACATTAAGTATGTACAGCTTTATAGGTCAATAATTCCTTTAAAAAGTGGTTAAGAAACAGAAACAAACGGAAGAACGAGAAACAAGTGATCTCCTCAGTAACTTGCTTAAAGTTGTACTGTCTCGAATCTAATCACAATCACGTGGTCTGTTTTGAATAAACCATTAAATCTTCATTTCAAGTTAATAGTATCTGTAAGTAAATGGGAACATTTTTTGAATTTCTGCAAATACCAATAATTTCAGAAAGGTGAGGAATCTAATTCAGTGAAAACTTTCAGGTACTGTTAAGCTCAAGGCTTAAGCTATTATCAAATTTTCAGGTAGAAAGCCGTGAAACAGTTTGCCCACTATTTCTCCTTGGTAGTGCTGCGGCCAACCATAGCTTGTCTTTAGCCATAATTCTAAATCTACATTATTTTGATCAGACAGTGAAAATGGTTACAAACATTTAGAAAGAACAATATTCACAAGATCATTTACATTACACATAAAGCCCCACTCTTGTCAGATGACCAAGAGGTTCTGGAACGTGTAACAAATGTTTGACAAGTTTAACTGTTTGATAGTTGTTTGACAAGTTGATGCCAAAAAACAAGTGTAGAAAAACAGAGCCTTAAAGAATGTCAGCAGACTTTATTTCTATTGAGAATTTTAATTAATTATTTACTACAGGCCTCTCCAAAGCAGGCAGGGGAAATGGAGTAGAAAAGGGATAGACCCTTTTTCTTTTCATTTTTTGTTTTTGCTTTTATTTTTGAGACAGGGTCTCACTCACTGCCCAGGCTGGAGTGCAGTGGCACAATCACGGCTCACTGCAGCCTTGACCTCCTGGACTCAAGTGATTCTCCCACCTCAGCCTCCCAAGTAGCTGGGACCACAGGCCCATGCTCATGTACCACCATGCCTGGCTACATTTGGCTACTATATATATATAAATATATATTTCTTTTGGTAGAGATGGGGTTTCACCAGGTTGCCTAGGCTGGTCTGGAACTCCTGGGCTCAAGTGATCTGCCCACCACGGCCTCCCAAATAAGACACATTTTCTTATTTGTGTCTTATTCTTGTATTTATACTTACAAAATATTCTGTTTCTCGATGACAAGTATGTAGTCAAAGCCATTCATACATACCCTAGAACATTTTCTTCTCACACAATAAGCTACACCTGGGGGTGGGGGTGGGGGTGGGGGTGGGGGTGGGGGGGAAGCCTCAGAATAGAAGGCAGATTCTTCAGATGCCTCCAGGAGTTCTGATAGGTTAGGAAAATCACTTAAGGTATTCTTAAGAGGTGGGACTGTCCCTGCCTTTCCCTTTTTCTCTTTAAAGGCAATCTTCTGACTAGAATGGTTTCTACAGACCATTTGTATACTTTGGGAGAAATGGCTAAAATGTGGCAAACACACTGAGTGAGTTCCCATTCTGCTGGAATCCTAACTGCCAGTCACACAGGGGGCAACGTGACTGGCACTTAGGATTCTCAGCTATCAGGCAGGTTGAGCCCAGCTCAAAGACCAAGCTGTTTTCTTCAGATTCTAGAAAAGATCTTACAATGGAAACAGCACACATTTCACAAAGTAAAATACTTTTCAAAACTAGCAAAGAACTAATGCTCAAAGCTGGAAGAAACACTTGAAGGTTCTCATATATATGGTTTTCTCATTCTCAAGTATTCTTTGCACTTGTGACTTACCTGTCAATTATACGCCTGTTTATCATTTGCCAAGTTATTGCAATGCTTTCCTCTGAAATTCAGCAGAGCCCCAAACCCTTAATATTACTAAAAAAAACTCCAAACCCTCCCTTCAGACTATAATTATCTTTCCCTAGACTTCTCAGTCCTTTCTTATTTTTAATATTTTAAATTCTTGAACAATTCTAAATTGTACATGTATAGCAGGCAATTTATTCACTTTTTAGCATCTCTGATATTTTCCTAGGACAGTGCTGTGAACATACAACAGTCAGAACAAAATGCATCTCCATGAACAAACTTCCCTGGGAGGAATCTCCTGCTAACATATTACTTCTGTAGACAAGTAGAGGACTGTGAATTAGCACCTCTGAATTTGCTGGTCTGAACATGGTGGAAAGCAAAAGTTCTTTCCTCAGCTCTTGTTTGATCTGATCAACAATCACTCTGGTACCACTTAACATGCTGCTGATCCAGCCAAACAGTATTTTTAAATTCTCGCAGTGAAAGATTTGTTGCCATTTAAAACATTATAAGCAAACCAGTAATCTGTACAGGAAGGAAAGATTCTGGGCAGGTTTACCATCTACAATAATACAGGCAAACCCTATGTTTCCAGACTCCCATATTAAATTTACTCATGCTTATTAAAGTGTTACTACCTGCTAATCTTGGCTCAGCTATTGGCACTGAATGTCAAGTACTGGACAGGAGGATCCTGAAGAAGAATTCAAATCCTCTGACCTACTCTGACACTACATTTCTCATTCATGCCTTTATATTTCAACTGCTTTAAAGTATTAAGATATAGAAGGTCCCTCCCATCCATCTACCAGTCCCTCCCATCCATCTACCACACTGCCACGGGCATTGCATCTTGCAGGCACATATCTCTTGTGGGCACAAGGGATCACAGAAGAAGCACTTCTGGAGGGAGGATTCCTTCAAACGACTCTAATTTCAATTGTGTGCAACGTCATCCTATGTCAAAGACTGTGCTCAAGCCTAAAAGACTCACATAACAGGGGAAATGTGCAACAGGGCTCACTCCATAATTCACCTTTTCACAAATGTTTTGTATTCTAGGCCCCAGAGAGCGCCTGGGAGAGAAACAGAATAAGACACCCAATCACCCCATCATAATACATCCACAGACAAGGTATGCCATGGTTTGATTTGAAGATCTGGGTGAACTGCATTACCAGGGGGCATACGCACATGCCAGGTGGAAGAGACACAGGGCACAGTGTCCACCCTGCAGACATTAGTCCACTTCAGGCGTGCGCACTACTGCCAGGGGAAATGGTACAAACGGGTTGGACTAAATGCACCAAGAATGCAAGTGTGCAGCTGCCTAGACCACGTTCCCCTCAGAGGACTCCAACTTTCTTTTAAATTAGAAATGTCCTTACACAGAACATTTAAAATTCAGTTTAGGATTTTCACCAAATGCATAAAGCTCATCAGAAGTAGTCAATCCATAACACTTCTGTACCTCTTCTCCAATATTAAGAAGTGAAAAAGATGAAGTTATATTTAGATGCTTCAAATAAGACAAAAGGTGACTGAGTTTTCCAGATTAAAAATTGTCAAAAATCTGACCATAGGCCGGGAGCAGTGGCTCACGCTTGTAATCCCAGCATTTTAGGAGGCCAAGGCAGGCAGATTGCTTGAGCTTAGCCTGGCTAACATGGTGAAACCCCACCTCTACAAAAAAATACAAAAATTAGTTGGACATGATGGCATGTGCCCGTAAGTCCCAGCTACTCGGGAGGCTGGGATGGGAAAATGGCTTGAGCCCGGGAGGTGGAGGTTGCAGTGAGCCAAGACTGCGCCACTGCACTCCAACCTGGGTGATAGAGCCAGACCTTATTTCAAACAAAACAAAACAAATCTGACTATAACAGGTACAGAAATATGTATATTAAAATGGTCAGGGTGGACAAAAAAAGAAAATAAATAAGCACAGGCCCTTATGCTAGAGGCCAAAGGGATCTATTAAAGGATAATGACAATTCTCAACGGAGGTCATCCTCCTAGTGTACTTTGGCTTGTATTTTCCTTAACTGTTTTTGCTACATGAGAACATCTGTCTTCTTTTAAAAAGGAATACAATGAGAGAAGAACCAGGGCCAAGCAACCTGAGATGGTGGCAGCTGTTAAATAAAACAGCTGAAGTTTTGTTCAGTCGGAAACATTTCATGGGCTGATTAATTTTTACAAATAGTCTGAAAATCTGAGTTAAAAAATAATAATTTAGGCCAGGTTCGGTGGCTCACACCTGTAATCCCAGCTACTCGGGAGACTGAGGCAAGAGAATCACTTGAACCCAGGAGGCGGAGGTTACAGTGAGCCAAGATCACACCACTGCACTCTAGCCTGGACGACAGAGCAAGATTCCATCTCAAATAAATAAATAAGTAAATAAATAAAATTAGAAAAAGGTGTCCATGTCATCCCAACAAGAAAATATGATATTCATAGTCTTCTAAACTTATGTGCTAAAACTTAAACCTCTTAGTCACATTTTAAAAACCTGAGGTCTTGTCTTGAACTTTTCATTTTATTTGTCTTTTTTCAACATTTAAACCTTTGCTAAAACTAAAAAACTCAGCATCCACAATTAAAACTAACGGTCACAGGTGAAAACAAATTTCATTAAAAACAGACTGGGGACAAACAGGAGAGAATTATCAAAGGGGATGAACAGATTACCATTATTTTTCCTGGAAATTTCTGGCAAGTCTGGCTGGTGGTACTGAGGTGAGTTTCTTGGTAAATGGTTTTCAGGTAGTTTCTTGGAGGTCTTCAGTGGACAGAGCTCCCGTTCCTTGAACTCGGCTGTGTTCTCTGAAGTTTTAATGTCAGTTTCCTTAGGAAACATACATGTTTGTATTCCCTCCTTCATATTACATTCTGAAGAAGGATTATTGAAAATAATTGTGTTTTTCAGTGTGTTTTCTTCTTTATTCAGTAAGTTTTTGGGAAGGGTTAAACTCTTCTGCAGGTTGACATTAATGCCACTTGCATATTTGAGGCTGATCCAGTTCTCACCCATGGCATCAGTGCAAATGTCCTCTTTAGCAGCAGGCAGTGAGCTGCCCAGGGGTGAAGTCTGTTTTTCCTCAGTAGTCGTGCTGGTGCTGCTGGCCACAGCTGTGCTGGTTTTGTGTTTACTGTAATACACTGAGCATTTGTGCTTCTTCTGAGAATGACCATAGGTGGCTGGGCTCCTCTTTGCAGCATTCTGGATCCTGCTTTGGGGAGTGTTCACTGGAAGGCAGTTCTTCCCCCTGCCTTTATCAGAGGGGCCATATGTATCGAGAAAGTTCTTGCAATTGCTTCTGAATTTAAGAAGAAAAACATTTAGCATAGAGGCAAATCAAATCAAACTCTACTTCTCCGCTTCCATATCCATGAGAAAAGGGTAGCAATCAGTACTGAGTGTAACTTCTACCTTCCCTTCTTCTAAAGCTCCAAGAGTTTTCTGCCAATGAGAATACCCATCAACTAAGTCCTTGCATGGAGACTATCTCATAGTAATAATGCGGCAGCTGTTCACATAATGACTTAAAATTTTATGAAAGCAAATGTGGAATCAAAATTTATGTTTACTTAAAATTAAATCAGAAATGAGTAATATCAAAAGTGAGAAACCGCCCCCGCTCCCAACCACACTATAAGAATTCTTACTTGTAAGAATGGGGGCTGATTACATCCATAGGACCATTGTTCTGCTGTGAAGAGGAGCTAGCATTTTGCCTCTGTCTTGTTTTCATGAATTCCATGAGAATGTACTGTGCTTGTTGGAAGGCTATTAAAATCACACCCAACAGGGACAAACTGAGGAAGAAAGCAACAAGGTTCAGTATCGCATGGTTCTGACTGGCATTCAAAAGACTAGTTTCATTACAGAAGAGTGGGGAATGATTTACAAAAAACATCTGAAGATGCAGTATTAAAATTCCCTAAGATTTATGACATAATTTCTGATGTTCCTTAAAGATTAAAAACACACACAAAAGTTACCAAAATTATGCATATTTATAAATTTGACATTACAATTCCATTTTTATGAAATCACTCAAAAAAGGTCATTCCAGTCTCCTAATCTCAAATCATCACTGCATGAGCTAACACAAGTAATTAACATTCATATCATCCACCATGACTGCCTATGAACATACTATATATGGAGCACAACTGTCTATGATACTTCTAGGTCCTATGACTCTCTTACGATTAGTTTACTATAACCTTAAAGTGTACCAGTGAATATTTCATGTATATCACAGTTCTCGAAGCA
Source organism: Symphalangus syndactylus (assembly GCF_028878055.3). Taxonomy (NCBI): domain Eukaryota; kingdom Metazoa; phylum Chordata; class Mammalia; order Primates; family Hylobatidae; genus Symphalangus; species Symphalangus syndactylus. The sequence continues at coordinate 126,921,402 of NC_072426.2, read as the reverse complement.
ATAACAATTCCACTCAATTCACATATTTTGACTACACTCGGTCAGTTTACGTTTTCACACAACTTGCCTGGATGACTTCTCTACTCAGTGAGAGAACAAGGGAGACGGTAGTGGTTTACCTGACAAAGAAGACCGTGAGCCTCCAAAATGACTCCTCCCAGCTGGGTCCTGGAACCACGTCTGCACACAAGGGCAACAGGTGATGAGGGAGAGTCACATTGAGAGTGAAGCGAAATTCCAGGTCCGCTGCGGTTACAAGACTAAGGTCCCGAATTACCCAGGAAGAGGTAAAGTCTGGAGTGAACCTGAAAATAAAAGCATCATCTTTATGAACTTTTAATCGTTTTAATTTTAGCCACAAGGCAAAATAATGACAACATGTCTTACTCCTACAAAAGAAATATTTACATTAAAACAACACAAGATGTCTTAACAATGGAAAAAGTTTTCCTCCTCACATTGTTAAATGCACCACAAAACTGAAATCAAGTTAAAGCCCAATGCTTACACAATGCTGATATCGCGGGATGTGTTTGGGTCCAGGGAAAACTGATGACAATCCAGCACCTCGAATCCATAACCTTGGCAGTTATACCCATTAATTTTCAGAGACGAAACAGTTATAGGAAGAGGTCCAATATTCTCAACTTTAAAGTTCTTTGTAATAGATAAAATCTGCTTGCTGTCTTTCAGTTCTAATGGGAACCAAAAAAAGATATTTAGTATATGTGAACTATAAAATTTATTTAAAATAATTTATTGGATCGATATTTATTGAATAAACCAAACCATGATCTACATTACTAAAATGCGAAAAAAAAATCCAACATAAGCTCAAAGTATGATTTCTACCTAATTTCTAGAACAATTATAGATTCTGTTCTAGGATACAACAGAGATACTTAAGTAGGCAAGACTTTTCTTACACGAAATGCTCTACCAAGACACAAAAAGTAACCAAAATCTCTTCTTTGGTCCTTTACTTGTTAAAGGTTAAGGTTAAAAGTTGGTTCTTCTCAAAAGTCAAATAGTTTGATTTACTATAAGCCACCATATGCCCCATGCCCTGTAATTTTCACTCACACTGAACCAGGCACCAGTTAAGAGGATGTATAAGTGCTTCTGTATAAATCCATCACAGCTGCTAGAAACAGTTCAAACATGTGCTATACTATTACGAGAACACATTTTATATTGAGTTTGAAAAAAGAAAGGTTATGACAATTTTTAAATATCCTTGTGAATTTATAACACGCAAGCTGTCCCATATAAGGACTAAAATTTTATCTGGTTCTACAGGTGTTTGTTTGTTTTAGAGACAGGGTCTCACTCTGTTGCCCAGGCTGGAGTGTAGTGGTGAGATCATAGCTCACTGCAGCCTTGAACTCCTGGACTCCAGCAATCCTCTGAACTTAGCTTCCCAAGTAGCTAGTACTACAGGCACACTCTACCACAGCCAGGTAATTGTTTAATTTTTTGTAGAGATGGGGTCTCACTATGCTGCCCAGGCTGGCCTTGAACTCCTGGGCTCAAGCAATCCTCCAACCTCAGAAACCTACAGTGCTGGGATTACAAGGCATGAGCTATGGCAACAGGTCTGGTTCGATAGTTTTTATATTACTTCTTAATTCTATCATTCAAAGTCAACTCTAAATAACCGAATGAATAAATGGAATAATAAATATCGTAAAGAAGAATTCTGAATGTAAAATTACTAACAAATCTTTTTTTTTTTTTTTTTTTTGAGACAGTCTTGCTCTGTCACCCAGGCTGGAGTGCAGTGATACAATCTCAGCTCACTGCAACCTCTACCTTCCAGTTTCAAGCAATTCTCTTGCCTCAGCCTCCCAAGTAGCTGGGATTACAGGCATGCGCCACCACGCCCAGCTGATTTTGTATTTTTAGTAGAGACAGGGCTTCACCATGTTGGCCAGGCTGGTCTCAAACTCCTGGTCACAGTGATCTGTCCGCCTCAGCCTCCTGAAGTGCTGGGATTATAGGCATGAGCCACCATGCCTGGCCTCTAACAAATCTTTTCAAACTCAGTGCCCATTTAGTATAGTTTTCTAAAACAAACAAACAAACAAAAATCTACTCAGACATTAAAATAGTCCTACAAATTATCCAATGGTTTCACCAGTCAGGTTTCTCTGTAGAAAACAGTTACACTAAAATGCTGTGTTTTTATAAAATTAAAAATAGTAATAGGAAAATAAGAATTTACTAAAAGCATATTACATTGTTTATTTCTGTTTCAGTTCCTGAGGAAGTTGCTGAAACTAACATAAGTAGTTTAAAAGCATTTCGTTTAAATACATGCATAATTTTAAAATTTTCTAGTGCAACATGTTAATGTATTTCTAAATCTGCACTGTCTGATACAGTAGCCATTAGACACATGCAGCTATTTAAACTTAACTAAAGTAAATTTTAAATTAACTTCATCAGTCACACCAGTTATTTTTTTGATTTTTTTTTTTTTTCTGAGACAGGGTCTCACTCTGTCACCCATGCTGGAGTGCAGTGGCATGATCGTAGCTCACTGCAGACCATATCTCCTGGGCTCAATCAATCCTCTCACCTCTGCCTCCTGACTAACTGGGACTACAGGCATCTGCCACCATGCCTAGCTAATTTTCTCTTATTCTTAGCAGAGATGAGGTCTTGCTTTGTTGCCCAGGCTGGTCTCAAATTTCTGAGCTCAAGAAATCTTTCCACCTTGGACTCCCAAAGTGCTGGGATTATAGGCGTGAGCCACCACACCCAGCAACTAGTTATTTTTAAAGATTTATTTTTTTTTCTTTTTTCTTTTTTGAGACAAAGTCTTCACTCTTGTCATCCAGGCTGGAGTACACTGGCACGATCTTGGCTCACTGCAACCTCCGCCTCCTGGGTTCAAGCGATTCTCCTGCCCCAGCCTCCTAAGCGACACCACGCCTGGCTAATTTTTGTATTTTTAGTAGAGAAGGGGTTTCACCATGCTGGCCAGGCTGGTCTTGAACTCCTGACCTCAGGTGATCCACCTGCCTCAGCCTCCCATAGTGCTGGGATTACAGGTGTAAGCCACCGTGCCCAGCCATTTTAAAAGACTTCTTTCTTAACCACATGTGGCTAGTGGCTGTCTTGGAGGACACAGATACGGAATATTTTCATCATCACAAAAAGTGCTTATTGGTTAGCACACTTTTGATGTTTTCTCCAGTCATCATTTCAGTGGTTTTCTGTGATTAGGTAACTGACAGTCAAATTAACTGCTTCACGTATTTATTTTAAATATTTTAACACTACTCTGATAATTTAGCAATTACACAATCTTTTTTCCCTGTGTATCTTTTTTGTTTGTTTTAGAGAGGGGGTCTTGCTGTTTTGCTCAGGTTGGCCTAAAACTCCTGAGCTCAAGTGATTTTTCCACCCTAGCCTCTTGAGTAGCTGGGACTACAGGTGCTGATATGGTTTGGATCTGCGTCCTCACCAAAATCTCATGTTCAATTCTAATCCCCAGTGTTGGAGGTGGGACCTGATGGGAGGTCAATGGATCATGGGGGTGGTCTCTCATGGTTTAGCACCCTCCCCCGACTTCCGCAATGCTGTCACTGTGATAGTGAGTTATTGTGAGATCTGGTTGTTTAAAAGCTTTAGCTATGTAAGATGTGCCTGCTTTCCCTTCATCATCTATCATAATTGTAAGTTTCCTGAGGCTTCCTCAGAAGCTGAGCAGATGCCAGCATCATGCTTCCTATACAACCTGCAGAGCCATGAGCCAATTAAAACTCTTGTTCATAAATTACCCAGTTTCAGGAATTTCTTTACAGTAATATGAAAACAGACTAATAAAGGCCTGCACCACCATCTAACTTATGTCTATTATCTAAGTTGAGTTAAATATCTAAAGATACCACTCTAATCCAGGGGAATCAATGCATATATGTATATATGCTCAAATGTTTGCCTGATTTAATTATTTGCATCAATACAATGAATTTACTATAAATTTTTAGAATTTAAAAATTTAAAATTTTAGAATTTAAAAATTTAAAATTTTAGAATTTAAAATTTAGAATTTACAGAATCCTTTCACTCTCAGCTTTAATGCCAACCTCCCCTGTCAGAGTGCCACGCATATGAACTCACGTCTACGGCAGTCCATCAGCGTGGACTCAGGCACCTTAAATCGGAGTGAGCCTCCTGCACCAGGAAGTCTTCCACCCACTTTTAATAACTCTCTTGCTCCAAATCCTTCCACGCCAATCATGTCAATAACAGTCAAGTTATTCCTGTAGTGAAAGGAAATACAAATAAAAAGGCATTATATGGAGTCACAAGGTACAATGTACTTGAATTTAAATATTCCCAGTTATCAAGAATATTTTTAAACTTTTTTGAAGTTTTGAAAAAGAAAATCAATTTAAATAGTGTGATATCTTCTTCCATCTCACAGAATAAGGGTGCAGCCACAGGCAAGAAAAGCTGCCACTGCCAAGTACCAAAGTGAGCTGACTGCAGCAAGAACATGCAAACAATGATGACCCCCTTCCAACCACAGCCCACACATGTAGTCTCATATATTTTTCTAATAACTAGAAACCAGGATAGTGATCAGACATTCGAGAAAAAAAAACTGAAGAAATAAACTGGGGGACACAGACAAACACTAACAAATTTAGACAAAATGATAAAACTTATTTACAGGGTGAATTAAGGTGTTTTCATAGTAATTGTAAGAAATGCTGCCTTAGGGATGATACTAGATATAAAATTTAAAATTCTACTGTTTCTTTGGAAGTGAAGATTTAAAATATCACCCCATAAATAACATGTATCTAGTCAGGTTTTTACCAAATAGTAATTCAGACTAGCATGTGTCTTTTCATTAATTGAAATTCCAGGACAAAAAGGTGGAAATGATTTTTATTTTTTTTAATTTTTATTTATTTACTTAGGAGATAGGATGTTGCTCTGCCACCCAGGCTGGAGTGCAGTGGCATGATCACGGCTCACTGCAGCCTCAACCTCCCAGGCTCACACAATCCTCCTACCTCAGCCTCCCAAGTAGCTGGGACAACAGGCAAGCATCACCATGCCCAGCTAATACTTTGTATTTTTGTAGGGACGAGGTTTCACCACATTGCCCAGGCTGGTCTCGAACTCCTGGGCTCAGGTGATCTGTCCACCTCAGCCTCCCCAAGTGCTGAGATTACAGGCATAAGCCACTACACCTGGCCTGGAAATGATTTTTAAATGATGCATATTGGAGTGAAAGCCACTCCTCATAATGTAAATACTATAGAAGCAGCAAGATAATTCATTTTACTTTTGTAATTATATAGAATACACTGAAATAGCTTTACATCTTTAAAGGATTAAAAAGCCTTTATTAACCATTTAAAAACCTTTAAGTGATGGGGCAATAGATGACTGATGTTATTTACAGGACAGAAACCACCAAAAGTAAATTAATTTCTACAAAAAAATTTAGACTTTCTTTTCAAGCCTGAGATAGTTCAACCTGGGATGAAATAGTTTGTCTCTGCACTTCCTAGGACCTTAGTTCTTCAACGAAGAGTCAGTTTAAATGAAACACTAAATAAAAAAAAAATTAATTAAAAAAAGAAAAAAATTAATAAACAGAAAAAAAGAAACACTAAGTCAACAGTGCATTAAGTATTTTTAGTTAAAATGCTTAATGAATAAACTCTTAAGAACTTTAACTTTTTTTAGTATCATTCATTTGCAGAAGAACAAACTTATATATTAAAGAAAATTCTGAATAATAAATTTTTTGCCAGGTGATCTGATACTACAAGTTTTGAAAAAATAACTCAAATGTCATTTATTAAAAATTAAATTTGTGTTGGACTTCTCACTAATGCAGAGAGCTTCAAGATACATCTGTATTTACTGTAAATTTTTAAAAGACTCTCAAGACTACCTAAAGATGAAAACAATTTAAAAATAAAACACATTAAGCATGCTTAAATCAGTCAGCAGTAACTCATTTCAAAGGAAGAAAAGGAATAAAAAGAGCCAACGGGCTCAATGAAACACGTTTTCTATCGTCCTTTGGGCTACTGAGAATTCCACGAGCAAAAAAGAGATGAAAGTGATATAAGTTTGTTCAAATACTAAAGACTGAAAATATCTACAGCAGTCCTTTAAGGATCCTTCTATGCTAAGGACAGAGAAGTAGATCTGCGTGAGTGTGTCCTGCCTTTTGAGACAGCACTGGACGAGAAGCTGTGTGGAAAGCACTACCTCTCCTGGAGACATGCACGTACACTCCCTATTGGAGAAGAGAGGAGACTGAGGCCCTAGGGATTACATGTCAAGCCTCCAGTGACCTCTTTCTCAGCTTCCACTTCTTCCTACCCTGCAACACAGCCTTCATCCTGAAGGTCTGACTGAGAAGTGAACGTCAACTATCAGCTAAAGAGATTTACACAGACGAGTCAGCGAGAAAGAAACAGATTCTACAACAGGAACACACCTACCGGATTAGTATGAGTGAGGTAACTTTTCCATAGTCAGCGGGTGTGAAAACTACACCAACTCTTTTCATTTCCAAAGGCTGCAGATGTAAGTGGAGGATGCCAAACCTGGATTCCTCAGAATGCATATCCTGCAAATTAACAAATTAAACAATGTCATACTCCTAGAAAGCAAGCTTCCATTGTCATTAAGTGCATCCTAGAGTCTAAACATGATTGCTTTTCTTTTAATGTCCAGATTTGATCATCCTAATCAACCTGTTTGAACTTGCTTATCCTGAGAGTTCACTCCAATAAACAGCTTCTGAGCCATAGCTAAGAAATATGGGCAGAGACTACAAGACAACCTGACACAGATGCTGGAGAGGGGATTTGCTTCCTAGTTTGAATGGAAGTTGGGGCCAGAAGCTTTCTACACAAAGATGCTTTGAATGTAAAACATCAATCAGAAAACAGACCCAACAGCCTCTGCTTGAATGCTAGAGCAATCTGACAAGACCACTCACTCACCATTGGACAACCCAAAGATCTCTTTATATAAATTCTTTATACTGAATTTAAGTTTATATAGAAATCATCTTTATTATATTTAGTATCTCCAGTCAGAAGAAAGATCTTTCTTTATTCACATCTTCCTCTATTTTCTCCAAGATGTCTTTTTTTTTTTTTTTTTTGGCATAAAACTTGTGCTCTAAGTTTAGTATCCAACGTCTAATTCTTTTTATCTTTTTGGTAAGTGGACTTTCCCTCTTTCCACTGCTTTTTCTAGCTCCATCTCACTAAAAACAATGCAATGCACAATTTCTTAAAGCTAATATATAATCCTGAAGAATATTATTTCACTTTGTTTTTAACTTTTATCTTTCAGTTATTGCTAGTGTTACCCATGCCATCTGAAAAAAAGAATAGTAATAGTATTTGATTATTTGATTCATTTTTATTAGAATTATAAACTCCATGAAGGAAGAAACCCTGCTTTACACACATAATATGAATACTGAATTTAAAAGCTGCTGACTTTTGTGTTAAACTTATAGTAAAAACAGTACCTCTATTAAATGGTTCTTATATGCCAGGCACTGACATTTTTAGGGTATATAAAAAATTCCAATGCTCTTAACCCAAGGAACTATATTTCTAAAAGCAAATCAGCAAAATCAAAATGCAGGAAGCCTTTCTTTACATGATGAAGAATTCTAATAACAATTTTGAGTTAAATTTTAACTCAGTGTTTTCAAGGCGCTGATATTAACTACTCTTTTCGTCAATGTACTTAATTAACAATAGTAATAATTTCTCTTATCCCAAAATGTATACTATTTCTTGGGAAAAATATTCAGTCATAGATAAAAACTTTTTCCAAATGAGTTGCATCATTTGTTCACATCTAAATAGAATATTTAGATTTAAAATAAATGGGTATTATTTTTGGAATTTCAAGCTATACATGATTCAATACCAGTGAAGCAAGATATCATTTAGCATTTTGGACTAATTATCTTGAATAGCCTTGAAGACCTCCTGGTGGAGAAAATGAGAGGGAGAGAGAGGGGCAGCCTCACTAACAAGAATAAGACCACACCTGGGTGCAAGGCGTCACCACTCCCCCCAACCCTCGCCCAATGCTGCCACAACACTTAAGAAAAGAAAGGAGAGTCTGTGGTAATGGGTTATCTGTGGTCTTCCTCCTTCTGTTATTGAAAGTAATCTAGAGCCAACAGTATATTTTTGGAGGGATAAAGATAAAGAAAGAAGAAAGTACCCAAGGCACTTAAATATAGTGTAGTAAAAATGGAGTTATCTGCATGTGTGAGTTTACATGTGTATGTATGTATTTTTTGTCAACAGATGCTCCACTTTTGAACTGATCTCAAACACAGAATACCTGTAAGGCCAACATTCAGCTGTATACGAATAGCCATGGAATGACTGAGTGGAAACTGAGAAATAAGGCTGTCAAGTCCCCAGGCAAATAGCATCTTCACCATATGACATGTTTACTCCTACTCCGAAGTATTTGGGCAAGACCTCATGATTGCCCACAGGCTTAAGAATTTTAGAGTAGTCCTTTTTTATAGATAAGGTAAACATCACAAAAATTGGGTGACTTGCTAAAAACAGGAACACAGTTTAGTAAGAGAAGATTTTTTTAAATGTATTTGTTTTTCCTTATCTTGCCCTAAAAAAGAATTTGAGGGCCAAGGAATCTTAAGAGAATTATAAATTCTGGGGTCTCAAGTTTCATGGTTTTCTACAAAGCTCTGTTAAACTGTTATTTCTTTACTCACATGATTCTAAATCATCAAATTAAAATGATTTAGAGCTAACATAAACCCGGCTCCTATTGCACTAGTTAACTGGAAAAATCTGCTATGTATTGTTAATGCCTAGAGAATCAAAATAAAAGAGCCATATATAGTACATAAAAGACATTTTACACATAAATCAATGAGGCCCATATGCTCATGTGTCTAGTTTGTCGGCATTCTTTTTTCTGTTTTAGGATAACATCCTACCAGGTAAGGGCAAGCTTTGGTGAGCTGGAATTCACCAGTTGTGAAATTAATCATCTGCATATCAGCACCAAACCTATAAGGAAAAAAGCAAATGTTTAAAACAGCACTCACATCTGCCAGTAAAGAAAGATTTAATAAGTGTGTGCACATATATACATTTATACATAGGTGAGTATGTGTTTGTGCAAACACATACACACAAAATTCATCCCATCCTGTCACCACTGTGTCCCAGCTCCATCCCACATTCCCACACCCGTATCTGCCATATTGTCAGTGATCAATAAATATTGTTAAATAAATGACTTTGGCATCACAGGATATAAGGAAGCATATGGTGACAGAAGCTCTAAATATAAAGCAATTTTTTGGAAAAAAAAAGTGACTCTCAACCAAAGGCAATTTTATCCCATGGGATACACTGGGCAACGTCTGGAGACATTTTTGGTTGTCACAGCTGGGGAGGTCCTACTGGCATCTAGTGGGTAGAAGCCAGGAATGCTACTAAACATCCTTCAACACACAAGATGGCCCCTCCCACCCCCACCAAACAGAATGGTAGCATCACCTGGTCCAAAATATCAATACTGCGAAAGCTGAGAAACCCTGGGATAGGGGTGGATCTTACTAAACGAGAAGCTGGAAACATTCTAAGTAAAACTGTGATTGTGTAAAAATAAGATATAACAGACATGAACTAATTATCATCTCTTCCTGTTTAATGCTAGACAAGAATATACATTCAGCCCTTTACATGTGCAGGTTCCATACCTGCAGGTTCAACCAACCACAGGTGGAGAACCCTCAAATAAGGAGGGCCAATTTTTCCATCCATGGTTTTAAAGGACTTGAACATCCTTGAGATTTTAGTATCTGAGGGGGTCCTGCGACTAATTCCCCTGCAGATGTGGAGGGCCAATTGGACTAAAACACTAAACTTATTTATGCTGCCCAGAAATCACCATGACTGTGAGTCTAAATGTTAGGAGTATATGTGAAAAAACATCGTGATAAAGGTTCCCTAGCTAAAGAAAAGGATGTTCTGTTGCTTAGTGGACTTCGCATAGTAACACTGAAGATGCCACATAACACACAGAGCCAGGTAGTTCCATCAAATCACATGTACCAAGGGGCAGGATGCCCAAGGTCCATGAGCTAATGGGTTAATACTGTGTCCACATCCACACACAGGTCCTGGTTGAAAAAGTGTAGGACATTAAGTAATTCTAAGTCTTCCCAGTACTTCCCAAACTGCCTCTCAGAAAAAAAGTCTTCATACCATCTGTGGAGCAGGTGCACTAGGGCTTCGGGTTTAGGGTACAAAGAGAGAGGCAGGAGCTGCAAGGAGACCGGCCAAGAGGATGGGTTCTGCACCACAAAGTACTTGACCTAGGTGTGAGGAAAGAAAAGTTAAAACCCCAAGAGGGACACAGCATCCCTCCTGAGATATTCTGGCCAAAAAAGCATAACCTGATCATGAGGAGACATCACGTTAACTCCAATCAAGAAACATCATAGGAAATAAATGGGCAGCACGCTTCAAAAATATCTATGTCATAAAAGGCAAAGAACGGCTGGGGAAGATTAAAGGAGACTAAAAAGACCTGCCAATGAAATGAGAAATCCTGGACTGGATTCTGAACCAGAAAAAAAAAATGCTGGAAAGTATGACAGTGGGATATCTGAAAACACTTGATCTACATATACTGTATATATGTAGTATAGATACATATATACTGTATATATTTACTGTAGATTAAATAACAGCATCATGATTGTTGCATTTTCTGATTTTGATCATTATACTATGGTTCAGAAAAAAGCCCTCGCTCTTAAATAATTCACACTGAAAGTTAGAGGTAGAGGGTGTAACGTCTGACACTCAGATGGCTCACAAAGATACATGTATGCAGAAAGAGAATGTTCAAGCAAGTGTGGCAAACATTAAAAATTGATGAATCTTTGCAAAAAGATTCTTCTCTTTTTGCAAGCTCCTGATTTTCTTTTTGGGAGCTCCTGATATACTACTCTTGAAACTTTTCTCTAAGTTGAAATCATTTAAAAATAAAAAGTTAAAAAACAGCCTAAGGATGTCATCCCTAAGAAAATCTATGAGCACCTGATACGTCATACATTGTAATTCATGTCACGTGTGGTATAGAGTTCTTAGCCATGAGACTTATGAGACATAAATGGAAGTCTGCTGGAGGCACCTCCTTCCCTTTGCCCAGTCTTCCCGCCACTGGGGCTGGACGAGAGAGGCACAGACAAGCACCGAAGTCAACACGCTAAGGATGGACAGTAGACAGGGAGAGGAGCCTCAGTCCCTGATGGCATCACAGAGAGCACAACCTGACTCACTCTGGACTTCTCCCCTTTGAGCTTCTTGTTATAAAATGACTCCTAATTAAGCCAGTCAAGATTTTCTCTGCTGTTTGCAGTTGAGTACTTTCTCAACTGACACATTTATGGAGGGTACACTCAATTCAAAGTCTATTTGTTTCCTGCATTTTCAGTCTGTTTAGAGTTTTACTGCTCAACTAGTTCTTTTGACATCGCCTTAATTTTGGCTTTGAAACAGTAACTCAAGGTGGACATAATCTGGTACTTTGAAAACCCAAGCGCTGGGGAGTCACTGACAAAGAAATGAAAAGACACACTGTCCTCACCACGCTGCTCCTAAGGGCAGTTGCGCTGAAGTTTAACACGAGGCCAGGCTCTGCGATCAAACGAGGCAAAAAGAAAACAAAGGATTCTGACTCCTTGGATTTCTTCAAGTGAGCAAATCGAGTTGTTCCCAAAACATTCCTCCTGTTTAATTGATAAACAAACTATTATGAAAAATATTTTGATATTTAAAAATTTAATATTTAATAATTTTGTTATTTAGCGAAATCACTAAATACTATTCCCACTTAAAGGAAAAGGGCTCTTGGGGAAATGGTTTATTCTAGGTCTGGGGATGGGAAAGTACAAGATTGATCCTAGAAGGCCCTCTTTTACTAGAAAGCAAGGAAGCACTCAAACAACAACAGGAACATGTCAAAGGGCCACACAAGCCAGCCGAAGGGCTCCTACCAGCCAAATTTGGAACAATTTATCATCAAAAATAATAGTGATGGTAAGAGAGTACAACACTGCAACTAAAGAATCAGAGTGATGCTTAAAAGCAAGAGAAACACTTTTTTAGAAAAAAAAAATCTGCCAATAAATGTAGAATGAACAAAATAATCAGAAACATTTTACAGCCATTAGTCTAACAATTGATTCTGGCAAGGATTACCAATAGATACTAAAACCATGGGATAAAACATCCTTAGGGAACAAGGCATTTATACGGTAATTTATCAAATTATCACAGCACAGATGTATTAATTACACAAGGAAAAAGGTATGTACAATGGAGTTCTGTCACTCATCACCTAAACGAAGCGACTCAACTCAGCAATGCCAATAATGGAACAAACTGACATTTACGTACCTCCTGATGAGATGAAATAATACAGACACAAGTTCAACCAGATAACTCATATTCTTGCCAAAAACATTTAACCAGAACATGAACTTGAGGAAACAATCGGAAAAATCCAGAGTGTGGAATGTTTTATAGAACAACTGGCCCGAACTTTTAAAAAGTATCAACATGATGAAAGATGATGAAAGGTAAGAACACTAGTCTAAAGAAAACTAAGAAAACAAGACAACCAAATGCAATGCATGGCCTTTAAATGGATTCTGGGTTAAAAGATAAAGAAAAAAGCAGCTATAATGAACGCTACTGGATCAACTAGGTAAAATTTTAACACAGACTGTATATTAAACAATCTAATTATATGAATGTCAAGTTTCTTGGGTATGCAATGGTAGTATAGTTATATAAGAAAATATTCTCTTTAGGAAATAAAGAATTTCCTTATAAAGTATTGAGAATTGAAATATGACATCTACAGCTCACTTTTGATGACTCGGCAAAAAGTCTGTGCATGTATGTGTGTGTGTACACATAGAGAGAGAAATAAAGCAAAAGTGATAAAATGTGAACATCTGGTGAACAAAATCTAGATGAGGAATGTTTGAGAATTCACTGCACTATCCTCAACTTCTGAGGTTTGAAATTTGTCAAAATTAAAAGCTGGAGAGAAGTATCAATCACTGGAAACTAAGGACTGTAATGTCAATAAAATACTGTGTGCAGTCGTTGGCCCTTATGCACAGTTTTGCTTTCCAAAGTTTCAGTTACCTGTGGTCAACTGGGGTCTGAAAATATTAAGTGAAAAATTCCAGAAATAATTCATAACTTTTATATTACACACAGTACTGAGTAGCATGATGAAAGTTCAAGCCGCCCCACTCCATTTTGTCTGGGACATGCGAATCATCCCTCTGCCCAGCATATCCACACTGGATCCACTACCTGCCTGCTAGTCACTTAGTAGCCATCTCAGTCATCAGGTCAACTGTCCTGGCATCGCAGTGCTTTTGTTCAAGTAACCCTTATTTGACTTAATAATGGCTTTAAGGTGCAAGAAGAGTGATGCTGACAATTCAGATATGCCAAAGAGAAGCCAAAAAGTGCTTCATTTTACCCAAAAAGGTGAACGTTGTCGACTTAACAGAAAAAAATTGTATGCTGAGACTGCTAAGATTTACAGTAAGAATGAATCTTCTATTTGTGAAATTACGATGAAGGAAAAATAAATTCATGCATAGTATACAGGGTTTGCTACAGTTTCAGACATCCACGGTGGGGTGAGGGGGGGTCTTAGAATGTGTCCCCACAGGTAAGGAGGGACTACTGTAACAGTGTCTCCCCAACACCGAACAAAAAAGAAGACAGTGGAGACGTACTTGCAGACGTCACCATTTTTATATTTCTTCCATCTTTCATACAATTTATTTGCAAGTTCAGAATCCACATTCCAGGTAGACTGATCCAGAGAAAGGCTCTCATTCCAATTAGGATTTCCTAAAAGTTAGATCAGATTCCATATTTAGATTTACAGAAAACATAATTCGATTAGTAAATAATGCCAAGGGCTGAATATTAAACTTCTTAAACTGAGAGGACTGTAGAGTTAATAAATGCCACCTCTGTCTCTGCTGCTTATTTATTAAAAGTCCCTCTAACTCAATGGCAAATGATATCAAATTAAACAAACATGTCATAAAACAAAACTAAATCGAATTATGTAAAGGTAATAACGTAAAAGACACATGGCTCATGAATACAGCCTGAAACAAAATTATACTTGGAACATGTTTAACAGCTTTAAATCTAAAATGCGAAACTCCTTCCACACACATGCTAATCATCAACGAGTCTTCCAGGTCACTATCTAGAGTGCTGAGGGAAAACAGTAGTTCTTGAAAGGGGGCACAGACCAGGAGCCGATCCTAGAGAAAATGCATGTTTATAACTGGTCTATTGTTCACCTCATTCTACCAACAGATTAGTTCTATCTTGCTATGGAGGGTATCAGGAAGGAGAGGTGGGAATCTTTAAAAAAAAAAAAAAAAATTCTATACTTTAAAACTCTCCCTAAATATCTCTATAAATCAAAAGACAAAAAAAAAAAACTCAAAACAAGAAACAGCTTGTACATCAATACTAAGGCCCTTCAGTCTCAAATCACAACTAGCACCCTCTGCAAGATGTTTACGCTCCTATAACTTAAGTCCTCAAATACAATTCCAAGTTATTTTTACTAACTTCTAGTCAGTTCTTTTATAAAAGAATCAGAATCTTCCAATTTTTCCTATGGGTGCTATGATGATCAAACAATGTTATTTGAAAAAAAAAATCCCTTGCAGAAGTACAAACTACTAGATAATAAAGGGGCATTATTTACAGTACCCCAGGTGTTTCTGGAGGGTTCTTAACAATTTTAAGTCCTTCTGTTAATGATCATCCTCTCTACAGAATATGATGCCTTTATAGAACTAATTATTGCATTGACAAATGCTAATTTTCCTCACTACTTCCCATCCCCCAAACTAGAGTTCTACAGAAAGCCTAAGGGCAAAATACTTACCTGCTTTTGATTTTCCCATGAAATAATGCATGCCACAATGTGCTATCACTTCAAAACCCAGACTCCCTTCCTAGATTGAAAAGTAATACATGAATAACTTAAAACACAGCACTAAACATAAAAATCCTAATGCACTAAAATTCAAAGCAGACATTGGCCTGCACCTCAGTTGAACTTCCCTTTAACTACGAGCCAAAAAATTACTTTCTAATTGTTAAGGAATTTTCAGAGAAATCTGAACTGTCTCTCTCTAGGAGGGTCACTGAGTAGATTCTGCAGGCACAATAATCAATGACAATAATGACCCTTGGGCCCACAAGACACCAAACTGCCATCAGAATTAAAGATTATGATCACATGGCTGCACTGAAGCCTGGGCAACAGAGTGAGACGCTAACTGTAAAAAAAAATTAAAAATTTAAAAAAAAAAAGATTAAATTGGTCTCAGGACACTCTCAGTGGTCAGAAGTTTTGTTTTTTTCTTAACTGAACTCTAATCCTCTGGGAAACAGTATGCCAATCTATAACAACTCCTAGCTATTCAGGACATTTAATTTCCCATTTCCTACAGGTATACCTGATACCTGCCTGCTCCTCCCACACTCTGCTGATATGCATCTCTTGAATAGAAAAAAAATTTCTAAGAAACCACCCCTGCTCAAAAAATGGATAAATGGAATTAACCTTACATTGTTTAATTTTAGAATTCCTATCTGCACGCTTACAGCTAGTTAGCATGAGGCATTTCTAACTATGAAAGATCCACACTATAAGTGAGAAAAAAAATAAAGATGGTTGCATGAATGTTGCATAGAAAAATCAGAACCCAGAGTTATACAAAATAGCTTGGAGAAAAAAGAAGCAAAAATAATAACCAAATGAAAAGAAATAAATATTAAAGAAAAAAAGAGACATATTTAAGACGATCTAAATTAAATATAATTTACCCAGATTTTAGAAAACATTTTCTTAATGGTGAATCTTTTCACGCTTTATACTCGGCCCACTAAGGAAATTCAAGGATTACGAGCAACTAAGAGTCACTTAGAAGAGATCCAAATAAAGCATTTAACAATTTAATTTATTAAGTCATTGCAAGTATGTACTAAAAGCCAACCTGTGTTTTCTACAGCAAACACATACTCATTGCTCTACAAATTTTGGAAATAAATGAAAATGACATCTATTAACCTATTGGTCATGCCTTATTTCATTCAAGAACTTCAAATTACTTTATAAAAAAGAAAACTCTTTCCAAATAAAGATTTCTATGTCTGAACAATTTACCATCCAAGATTGGCCTGGTAATACCCTTCAGTTTCTTAGCCTTAAAGAACATGAGCTTAACCCAGTTAATAAAACTCAAGCACTAAAGGTTAATAAAAAGCAACAGTAATTAAGAAAACTGTAACACACATATAGTATTGTAGAAAATACCTTGGTTGGTGCTGAATAAATCTGTAGAGGTATTGCAAAAATGGCACCTAAGTTTGTAGTCAAAAATACATTGGTGAATAGATTTATGGCAATGTCTTTAACAGCAAGTTTCAAAGAAAATATATTCCAACAGCCTGGAGGTAGAAATAAAGGGCCAGTGAAATTCAGAATCTAAAAAGAAAAGAAGCAAGAGAAATTACTTTTCCTAACACTAATTATGATTAAAATCATTATAAAGTATGATGCTAACATTCTTCTATACTTCAGAAAGTATGATTTTACTCAATTATTTCCAGGTTAAAAGTTGCAATATTTTTATAGAAATGATAGGTTACAAATAATGCTTAAGATGACACTGTTTTAAATTTCACAAAAGTGATCTTGAAATTTCAGTAAGTGATATTTTGCAAAAAACCTACTAGTTTATCATGAACCAGGCTCATTTTTACTAATCTTTTTAGAACAATACATATAAATAATCTTTTTGAATAATGGTCAGAGCAAATAATTTTGAAAGGCTATATCCTGGTCCCTTTGAGCTCTTTTAAAAATAGTTTTTTAAAATGAGAGAAAGAGAAGTCTCCTAAAAGTAATTCTGAAAATGTTAAAAAAAAAATACATGTTTTAAAAATCATAAAACTTTATATAAATAATAATTTCACAGCATTTGGAATATTTTTTATTATTTTATAGAAATAATTTCACAGCATCTGACCTTAAACAAAGCTTAAAATAAGCTAAAACTTGGGGAAAAAATACTATATGTACCTTTAACATGTGCTTGGTCTCCTTGGAAAGAAACACATCATTTAATACAACACTACGGTCAAAATGGTTGCGGTACCATATTGACCAAAGTCCTGATGTGTTGTCATGAGCCTCTATGTGAAACTGGGTTGCAGAAGAGTCCATTCTAAAATACCTGTGAACAGACGACATGCATGCTATCAGGCCTGAGTGTGGGACAACAGTCAGCCCTCTTATGAGCCTCTCATTGCAAAAACAGGAGCATCATAAAACGTTACTAAATGAAAGCTAGCGCCAGAGACAACCTCGGCAATCGCTTCCTTTAACCTTCTGGCTCACATAGGGAGCAACTGGAAGCCAGAGGGGAAGCAACCAGGCTGCGGCCAGCACAGCTCAAAGAGGCCGCCAGGACCAAACCAGAATCTGAAGTCAACTCAGAAACACCATGTGAATATGTACTCTTTTCACACATCTGGATGCCTGACGCTGAACCTATTTCATAAACTGAATTACTTCCTTTCCTTTTCCCCATTCAGTTAATATCCTTTTCACTGCCTGTTAGCAATGCTAAGGCAAGGGGAGGCAAGGCCAGAGAGAGAGAATCATATAAGTCATATCCCTATATTTTTAAACCATTTCTAGAGGGGAAAACAACAACAACAACATAACATTTCAGGGAAAGTGGAAGTAACCTACCCCTGAGCCACAGAAGAGAAGAGGCATGCTTTTAGTGTTGGAGTGTGTGTTGTTTTCTTCACATCTTCTATAATTCCACTGTCACATGATGTAGCTGCTTTGTGGTATAAAGAAATAAATGTGAAGCTTAAGTACCTTTTCTTTCATTAAGCCTGAACAAAAGATATATGTCTTATTTATAAATTTTTATTCACTTTTCTGTCTCCATTAAAATAGTGAATCAGACATAAAAGGTAACCACTTTCTCAAATGTTCCTGTCATCTTCTTTGTTGCCAATTATCCAGAAGCCCATACTTTTAAAAACCAACTTCTCTACCCGAAATGACAAAAGTGAAACACGAAGCTCACTTGGCAGAGTAAGAGGGAATGTGTGGAGGCACGAGCAAGAAAGGAATAAAACCTAAAGAGCAAAAGGGAGCTGACCAGCAGAAAGTGGGCTGCATTTGAAAGCACTGCTGATTGATCAAAATAATACTTTTAAGCTCTCCTTGATTTAGGTTATAATACTGAGTCGCTTGTGTTCAATTCTTAACTCTGATGCCAACAACCAACTTTTTTTAAGTTATATATATGGTTTTTAAAAATTCAAACACTAACAAAAAAATGTAAAAATAAAGTCTACCTTTCTTCACCCTGACTCCCAATTATCTTAGAGGAGGCAGCTGTTAGCAGTTTCTCCAACATACTTCCAGGTGTTCTGTGCATGTATAAGTACACAGATATCCTCTAAAAAAATTAAATGTACACACACTGCTAGCATCACTGTCCATGCATGTTTCTGAACACTTTCTCACATCTGAACACAGATGATCAGCTCTTCTGTCCTAACAAACACACATTTCTATAGGTACAGTTTTGAATACATACATATCTGGAGGATAAACTCTTAAAACTAGAATTAAGGATCAAAGAGTATATATGTGCATTTTAAATTTTCATAGAGATTTGCCAATTTTCCCTCGAAAACAGGCTGCATAGACTCCTGTCAAAAACCTAACAGTGCTTGCCTTCCTAATCATTATCAACACAGAATATTAAGCTTTAAACTCAAAATCCTACGTATGTGGCAGAATAAAAGTGGAATCAACAATAGTTTCTCCATCACACTATCTTAGAACTATTAAGGCTGGGACTTCTTGAAATCAAACGCATTCCCTTCACTTTTTTGAAACCACGCCTAATCTGTAGTTATAGAAAGGGTTGCCATCATGACAACTAGATAACAAAAGTCAAACGACAATCTGTTTAAAAATCTGTACCTTTGCAGGTAAAAGAAGCAATTTTTGTAAAGTTTGTTGTAGAAGTAGGTAGTAGCACTGGTTCAAACTGCAGAGACAGAGCATCTCTCTGTGAGAAATGGCGTATATCCTGAAATAAAAGAAAAGTCCCATGTGACTACTCTCAGCTGGGAGAGTATTTATCCAGTTTGAATCAACTGTTAAAACAAATAGCACAGACCAGCCATACATAGCAACTGCTCAGCATCTGTGCCATAACCATATGGAGGGGATGCTGACAATCTTCATACAAACAGAGGTTCAAGCAAGGGCAAATGGGCTTAAATCAAAGCAAAAGAGAATAGAGATAGTGCTTCTGTCTCTGTTCCCGAAAAACCCTCATATTCTACAATTAAATGCACACTTGCAATTTTAAAATTTGCTTTAGGTAAGCATTTACAATTACCTGTATCCATATAAGGCTGTTTCCTGAATGTAATATATACATATTTACTGCTGAATCATCTGTCCAAAAGAATCAGAGTATTAAAGCAGAGTATTTAATCAGAGATTAAAACAGAGCCATCTCATTCTCACACCTTCATATAGTCATTAAAATACATTACACATTTCTATAAAAAATGTTAACTTGTTTCTCAAAACTGAAATCAAAACTAGGAGGTGTTTTCTTTTTCCTTTTTTAATCATAAGAAAAAAGATCCTTATAAAAATGCCTACCAACCTAAGCCCTCTAAATGATGAGGAACTACCAGGAGCAAAATTCTGAGTTTAGGGTCATACAATGCTCTTCTGAATGAAACTAACCAACTGGATGACTTCAAATAAAGCTATGTTCTCCTGTTGATTGGAAAGCTCCTCATTTCCTCATTTGGATAACCACATTTGGAAAGAAGAAAATCCTGAGATCTCAGGTTTCAGGCTTCCTTTTAGCCCTCACCAACAGAAATGGTCCCCATGGGGCAGAGATCTGCCCCTCATAGATGTTCACCTGGCCACTATGAGAATCACCAAGCACTGAGGATAGGAGAGCTCTCCTGCTGATCCAGCACCACCATAGCCAGCTCTGAAGACTGAAAGGTAAAGGCTGTTTAATCAATTAAGACTGCCAAGGCACAGCACGGTGGCTCATGCTTGCAATCCCAGCACTTTGGGAGGCCAAGCAGGGAGAAATGCTTGAGCCCAGGAGTTCAAGACCATCCTGAGCAACATAGGGAGACCCTGTCTCTACCAAAAAAAAAAAAAAAAAAAAGTTTAAATTAGCCAGGCATAGTGGTGTGCGCTGTGGTCCCAGCTACTTGTGAGGCCAAGGTGGCAGGATCGCTTGAGCCACAGGAGGCTGAGGTTGCAGTGAGCCGAGATCACATCTCTGTGCTCCCACCTGGGCTACAGAGCAAAATCCTGTCTAAAAAAAAACAAAAACAGAAACAAAACCAAAAAACAAAGAATAAAAACCATACTTTCCTTGAATACTAATACATATATACAGTCACATTCAGAAGAGTCTTGATAACCAAAAGATACTAGTATACCCTACATTACGAATTTCATGGATCACAGAATGTGTCTCTGAAAAAAGTTCTTAGGAAGCTAAACAGATGAACGCATTTATTTCTGATAAGTAGGAAACACATTTCCAAAGATAAAATTCATAAAACTGAACACTAAAATTCTACCTAACTTGTCAAGCATCCAGGAACAACCGCAATCTATTAGCTATTTAAAATACAAAACAGCATGATGTGGTTAAATGAGATTAGGCAAATCATTACAAGTGGAACAAGAAACCCAAGACTTCAAATACTTTCTAAGTATTTATATTAAACTGTCATGCCCATTTAATTTGCTTACTGTCTCCAAACATCAAGAAAAATTATTCCTAAGGAAACTCAGAAGAGTTTGCAGTTGTCACTTCTCCCCAAAATAATACAGCCTTCTTAGCAGTTGTAGGTTGAGAACCAGTTACTATTACAATTGCTTAATAATTAAAGCAAATGCTATTTGTCTTGGTTTGCTATGATACAATCTATCCATAAATGTTATAGAATGATGATGCAGACTGATGAAAATATAATGAAAATTTTTAAACATTCCACCTTACCTGAGGTCTCAGATTCATCTGTAGCTACGTAAACAATAGAGAGATGATCTAACAAATCTTGTGTGTTTTCTTCAAATTCTTTCGAATAGTTTTCCATTGTTACCATTATGCTCATTTGTAGACGCAAAACATCATCAGATTCCAGATAACAACTCTGCGATTGGAGGAAGGAGGAAAAAAGGAAAAAACAAAAATCATCTCAACTTTGTGGTTTCAAACTATGGAAGAAAGGAAAAGCATTTAACATAATGACACGTGTGTGAGAACAGAATATGCTGTTTTGTGTTTTATTTTATTTTATTTTGAGACAGAGTCTCACTCTGTCACCCAGGCTGGAGTGCAATGGCGCGATCTTGGCTCACTGCAAGCTCCGCCTCCCAGGTTCACGCATTCTCCTGCCTCAGCCTCCCGAGTAGCTGGGACTACAGGCACCTGCCAGCACGCCCAGCTAATTTTTTTTGTATTTTTAGTAGAGACAGGGTTTCACCGTGTTAGCCAGGATGGTCTCAATCTCCTGACCTCGTGATCCACTTGCCTTGGCCTCCCAAAGTGCTGGGATTACAGGCATGAGCCACAGCGCCCAGCCTTGTGTTTTATTTTTAAGCGAAGAGGCAGGAAGGAAAGCAGAGAGAAAACAATACATATTTTATTTTACCTTTAATTGCTGACACACTTTATTATGTAAACTGCATTCCAGTTGCACCTGCAAGAGGCTAGTATTAGTGGTTTCTGCCTAAAAGAAGAAAAAAGGAGGAAAAGAACTTTAAGTAAAAGGCTCAATCTCACACGTATTCAGAAACTACACTTTTTCACTTATTCAATAAATATTTGAGTATCTGCTAAATGCTGGGCATTATTCTTTTTAGTGGATATACAACAGTAAGCTAAACAGAGAAATCTGTTCTCAGGACTGTCACTGAACTTACATTCTAATGAAAATCATAAGTTCTCCCTCGGGCAACATGAAAATTCCTTATTACACCTATAAGCAGGTGAGTATGTTCTAAATATATACAGGAACACTGGAGTTTGGTGTTTCTAATGTTTGTTGAAAATGTTATTTAAACACAGGAGTCTATTGTTATTTTAAAGTAGGTTTACAAAGTAACAAAATTCTAACTGTGCCTTCCACCAGTACAATGACCTAGAAACCATGACCCTCAAGTTAGACCAAAAAAAAAAAAAAGTTGTCCAAAATTCAATTGACTATCATTTTCAACAGGGAAGAGCTATGGATGAAAGAGACAAAAGTATATAAAAAGAATGAAAGACTCTGTCAAATTTAAAGATCTTAACAGCCCCTGGGATGATGTCAATGCATATTTAAGAAAAGGAAAATGGAAAATCCAATCAAGGGATGCAATCTTGGGTTAGGAGGGTGGAGGCTACAGGCATGTGAATACAGCAAAAAGTTACTTAGTGCAGTATGTGAATCTAAGAGACATGGGCTATGAGACTTCCTCTTTCGTTAAGTTTCATGTCTCTGGCATAGTGATTCCAAAAAGGTACTCCATCCGGGAGCCACAGTCCTAACATCAAATCTTGGCAAGGTAAGAAGGCATTCTCCAAAGCCTAGGCTGGCTTAATAATGAGTACCTATTAAAAAAACCCAGGAAAGATGCGTTACTAAGAAGAATCACTACAATTATGTTTGTTAGATTTATAAAACTTACCCAAGTACATTATATAAGAATACATTTTAAACTACTTCAATTGCCATTCAGGCAATTAAAATACAGAAAAAAAGAATAAGTCAGGCACATTATTGGTTCACATCCGTAATCCCGGCACTTTGGGAGGCCAAGGCCGTGGATCACTGGAGCCCAGGAGTTGGAGACCAGCTAGGCGACATGGCAAAACCCCGTCTCTACTAGAAAAAATACCAAAATTAGCCAGGCGTGGTGATGTGCGCTTGTAGTCCCAGCTACTAGGAAGGCTGAGGTGGGAGGATTGATTGAGCCCACGAGGTCAAGGCTGTAGTGAGCCGTGACTCTTTTAATCTTTTTTTAAGAAAAAGAATAAAATATATTTTTAATGCAGTAAAAATATTTAAGGAGTTTAATTAAGTTTGTAAACGGGACCAAACATTAAACACTCTTTTAAAGAAATCATTGTTCATATCTGCTAGTATTCTTAAATAGAATAATATGATTTGTAAAATGAATCTAAAATCTTAAACTAGATTTTTTTGTTTTGTTTTTTGAGACAGGGTCTCACTCTGTTGCCCAGGCTGGAGTTGAGCAGTGCAATCTCGGCTCATGCAACCTCCACCTCCCAGGCTCAAGCCAACTTCCCACCTCAGCCTCCCAAGTAGCTGGGACTATAGGCGCACATCACCACCCATGGCTAATTTATGTATTTTTTTATAGAGACGGAGCTTCACCATATTGCCCAGGCTGGTTTTGAACTCCTGGGCTCAAGCAATCCACCCACCTCAGCCTCCCAAAGTGCTAGGATTACAGATGTGCACCAATACACCAGCCTGAAGAACTAGATTTTTAAATTTGTCTATGAACAAATCCCAACATCAGACAGAAAAAGCCTACTTTCTGAAACTGATTTTTAATTTTTTAAATTTATTTTTAAAATTAAAAGAGACTTGTTAGGCTGGGTGCAGTGGCTCATGCCTGTAATCCCAGCACTTTGGGAGGCCGAGGTGGGTGGATCATCTGAGGTCAGCAGTTCGAGACTAGCCTGGCCAAAATGGTGAAACCCCGTCTCTACTAAAAATACAAAAAAAATGGCCAGGCGTTGTGGCTCACGCCTGTAATCCCAGCACTTTGGGAGGCTGAGGCAGGCGGATCACGCAGTCATGAGATCAAGACCATCCTGGATAACATGGTGAAACCCCGTATCTACTAAAAATACAAAAAATTAGCCGGGTGTGGTGGCGGGCGCCTGTAGTCCCAGCTACTCGGGAGGCTGAGGCAGGAGAATGGCACAAACCCAAGAGGCAGAGTTTGCAGTGAGCCGAGATCACGCCACTGCACTCCAGCCTGGGCGACAGAGCGAGACTAGCTGGGCATAGTGGCGCACACCTGTAGTCCCAGCTACTTGGGAGGCTGAGGCAGGAGAATCACTTGAACCCAGGAGGTGGAGGTTTCAGTGAGCTGAGATCGTGCCATTGCACTCCAGCCTGGGTGACAAGAGTGAAACTCCGTCTCAAAAAAAAAAAAAATAAAATACTTGTTATACTGCCCAGGTTGATGCACAGTGGCAATTCACAGGCACAATCATAGTGCAATGCCGCCTCAAACTCCTGGCCTCAAGCGATTCTCCCACCTCAGCCTCCTGAGTAGCTAGGACTACAAGCGTGCACTACCATGCCCAGCTCTGAAACTACTTTAACCAAGGTTACAAATGATCCTCACGTGGCCAAATCTAACAGAAACTTCTCCCTTTGTTCACCACTCTCCCTACTGCCACCAGCTCTCTGTCCTGTTACAGCCTGAACCACTTGTCTCTCTCGGTTTTTCTTTCTCTCTGGTTCCTCTGCCAGCTGTTGCTCCTTTAACCATCAGACACTGAGTTATGCTGGATACTGTCCATGCCCTCTTCATTCTCTCCCAAGGGGAGCTTGTTGGCATGCTGAACCCTCCCACATCGATTCCTCCAGCTTAGTCCTCTCCATACCTATATGTCCAACCAGTGACTGGGCATCCACCTGAATCCTCACACACCCCAAGCTGGCCACCTTTGCTGTGTCCCTCATCTTAGCACCATTATTCATCAACCCTATCATTATTTATCCAGTTGTTTAAGCCGGAAACCTGAAAACCACTTGCACTTCAGCTTCTCATACTTTCCTCAAACAAATCCATAACCAAGTCATACTGATTGTACCTCCTTCATGAGCCCTTAAACCCACTCACTTCTCCTCTTTCTTAATACCCCAGACATCGGGGGTTGGCAAACTATGCCCAGAGGTTAAATCCAGTTTGCTGCTTGTTTTTGTGAGCAAAGTTTTACTGGAACACAGCCATACCCGTTCCTTTATGGACTGTCTGCTACTGCCTTCGTGCTACGATAGCAGAGTTGAGTACTTGCAACACAGACTGTACAGCCTACAAAGTCAAAATAAATACTCTAACAACACGAAACTACACAAAAAAATTATGGTGCAGTAACTTCCTCCTAGTCTCCCTGCATCCACCTCTGCCCTTTCCACTCCATTCTCCACACTGCATCAAGAGTGAATTTACCCATATACAAATTTGGTCATGCCACTATTTGCTTAAAACTCTTCAAAGACTTCTCACTTGGCAAAAGTCCCAAATCCTCTGCTGTCGCTATAAAACTCCAGCACCTGCCTAGTCTCGACCTCCCTGCGCATGCTCCAACCTCACTGGTCTCGTTTCTGCTCTGCTTGCCTCACCACCTTTGAATTTTCTGTCCCTTTGCCTTGCACCCACTCCCCCAACCCACCCACCTCTCCACCTAGCTAAATCTGATTTATGCTTCATGTCCTGGCTTAAATATCCCTTTCAGACACCACAGCAACTTCTACCTGACCTTTTGTAACACTTCTCACAACAACATGGTCAAGGTCTATCTTGCCCAGGAGATTCTAAGCATCTTGTGCTTCGAATGCACAACACCTATCACTTCATCAGCACTCAGTAAATAGCGGGTGAGTGGATAGAGGTGGGCATACAGCCACAGATGCTACGGAATCGGCTTGAAAAGGGCAAGAAAAGCTTGAAAAGGGCAAGAAACAGAAAATAGTAAACGGTGCCTACAAAATAAAAGAATAAAAACCCGATACTCAGTGTGTATTTCTGATCTGAAACTTTCAAAAAACATTTAAAGAAAAAAATCATATTAACACTTTTAAAGTACACATTTATAACTAAGTTTTTTTTTTTTTTTTAAAGAAATCTACAACAACTTAACTATGTTAAGGTCTTAACCTGACAAGGCAATTCTCTACAATATTTCTTCAAATGAAAAGATGTTAAAAGTTCACAATCATATTAACAGTTTTTGACACAATTAACAACCCTATTTGGCAGAGTAATTTGCTATGATTTAAAGCCGAATATTTTGTCATTCTTAGTAAATCTCTGGACGGATATATTTATAACTTGCCATTTTAATTAAGATTCCTCTATTAGCGGGAGGCATTTTAAAAATCACTATTTTGTTTCATTTGCTGTAGGACATATTTCAGAATCCCACAAGGGGGAGTTCTAGCACCTCCCAACTGCCCTTCAGAAGTATGCTAATTTTTCTAAAAGAAAAAGTTTCAAGTTCATATATTTCTCAAAAGAACAAAACAATTGGGTCGGGAGCAGTGGCCAACACCTGTAAGTAATCCCAGCACTCTGGGAGGCCAAGGCGGGCGGATCACGAGGTCAGGAGATCAAGACCATCCTGGCTAACACGGTGAAACCCTGTCTCTACTAAAAAATACAAAAAATCAGCTGGGCACAGTGGCGGGCGCCTGTAGTCCCAGCTACTTGGGAGGCTGAGGCAGGAGAATGGCGTGAACCTGGGAGGCAGAGCTTGCAGTGAGCCGAGATCGGGCTACTGCACTCCAACCTGGGCAACAGTGTGAGACTTCATCTCAAAAAAAAAAAAAAAAAAAAAAAAAAAGAACAAAACAATAGCAATGTTAACTTGATAAAAAAGAAACTCTAACCAAAATGTTAGCCAGGGGGCAACCACACAGTAGGGTTACAAGTTCCCCAACTGTCCCCAACTGAGCACACTGTGTGACAACAGGACATGCCCTCATCCAGAGTGAGTCTGGATTGATTAGACAGGAAAAACAAATAAAAACCTAATTCTCTAGTTTTGAAACCTCCTGTACTCCTTTAACAAATCAGATCAGATATTTTATAGAAAACAGAATAAGTAACTCTATAAACAACTTTTTCTTACGTAGTCTTCATTGAAAGTATTAATATAGTTTATATATTTCATATTATTTCATATAAAGTATTATCCCCTTTTAGAAGATGGGGGAAATTGTGGCTTGGAGGGGTTAAGAGACTTATCAAAGATCTTGGGGCTAGGTAGCAGAAAAACAGAAAAAAAAATATCAGATTTTTAAACTGCAGTCAGTACTTTTTTAACAAATCAAAATAGATCAAATTTGTTTCTCCTAGGTACCTAAAGGCCTAAAAACCCATCAACACAGGGATATATATTAGAAAACCATACCAAGATAAAATGCAAAGGTCAAGAAAATAGAAATGTTAAAACTCCTTTTGTATATCATGTATTTCCACAGTTTTGTGGTGAAGAAGTAAGAATTTAGGGAACTGGATACTAAAGTAATCATCTCCCTTCACTTGCTAAGGAATTGCTAGTGCCCTGGGCCACAAGAAGGGTGTGATCTGGGGGGACTGTGTGCAATTTAACAGAAAGGAAATAACAGACTTAAAGTATTAAGTCATTTTGATGACTTATCAACAAGAGTAAAGCACAGCCTAATAAATATATTTGAGAATCTATATTAATCCAGACAGAATGAACAAGAGGCTTGATGTTCCTGGTAATAACCACATGAAACCTTTTTATTTAAGGACTATAACTTATGAAATATGAAGGAATTACTTAGACAAATCCCAATCTTAGATTCTATTTTTCTCAGACATCTTTCCCCCCTTTCACAATTTTGAATGCTAAATATTAGAAGTCATTGTAAAAGTAAATCTCGGCCGGGCGCAGTGGCTCACACCTGTAATCTCGGCACTTTGGGAGGCCAAGGAGGGCGGATCACTCGAGGTCAGGAATTTGAGACCAGCCTGTCCAACATGGTGAAACCCTGTCTCTAGTAAAAATACAAAAATTTGCTGGGCATGGTGGCACACGCCTGTAATCTCAGCTTCTCGGGAGGCTGAAGCTGGAGAATTGCTTGAACCCGGGAGGTGGAGCTGCAATTGCACCATTGCACTCCAGCCTGGCTAACAGAGTCCATCTCAAAAAAACAAGAAAAAGTAAATCTTTTATGCCAACATATGCATCTGGAACACTGATTCTGTATAAGCCATCTGACTGCTCCAGCAGGTGGCCCCCACACACAGTATTATGTACATGGCAAATGATCTTGTATAAAATGAGAGCTATCTTGGGTGCCTTCCACATAACACTCAGATTCTATAACCAAACTCCTAATTTAGTGTTTCCTGCATAACAGCAGGCTCAGCTGAGTTATTAATAAGTACTGTACAGCTATTTTTCCCTGATATTAAATAGCAATTGTGTTTCAACCCCCCCACCACCACCACTACCCTGTTATTCTTCAGATATTAACCACTAAAACAAAATCTAACTACTGCCAGACCCACTCATGCAAACATTTGCAAAAACCTAGGAAGTGGCTGAAATTAGTTTGCTTTGAGGAAAAAAGAGGCTACTGCATATGGATAGCATTTTTCCTTATCCACATCATTTTAGAAGAGGCAGTGTGGCCAAGTGCCTTAGCCAACACAGATTTGAGATCAAACCCCAGCCACAAAAGCCTGGGGACATTCCCCACCCACTCTAAGACTCAGCTTCCTCTTCTATAAAATCAAGTTATTGAATTCACAGCAATATTATGGGTGCTAAATGAGATACATATGCAAACCAATGGGTACACAGTAGGCCTCAAAGGGGAGATTATATTGATTTGCTCATTCACAATTAATGCATTTATTTAATAAAATTCCACAACAAATAATTTAGGTGCTTGGCGGAAGCATTTTTCCCACATTAAAGCTTTTAGAAGAAAACTCTTTACCACTCCTTTGGTTTCTAAGAGATTTTTTCTTTCCCCTAAAACACTTCAAGTTCTTTTTCTTTCTTGATTGGAACAGAACTCAAGAAAAGAAGAAGTGTCATTTACTGGACACTACCTCCCACCCCCTGCAATGTGCCAGAAACCCCGAAAGACAGACAAAAAGCAATTGGGAGACTAAGATAACCCCTGTACTATCTAAACTTTTGGTTTGGCCAAGTGGAAGTCATCTGTGCTGGGCAACACTTTGGTTTTTACACTTGGATAACTAGCTTTTAACTATTACAGCCTGGGCTGGCAGCTTCAGTAGAGCCATGTGGGATTTTCACCTTGATAGGTCAGGCAGTGTATGTTGGCTCCGTCCAAAGGCAAGTAACTATTTTTATACAATTGGATGATGCTGGGCCTCAAACAAATGACAAGTAGGCCCTGCACGTCTGGCACAGGCCCTGAAACAAGATCCAGGCTCAGCAAAAGTTTAAGCTTTGTGATGCAGGCTGCCGTCGCTTGACCTTGAGTAGCATGGGCACAGCTTATACTTAAGTAGGCATCGCTGTGGCGAGAATTAGGCTATAAAAGAAAGGACACTATGGTGGTTCCTCAAAAAACTTGAACAGAATTACCAATTCCATTTCTACGTATACACTCAAAAGTGATAGCAGGGACTCAGATACTTATATACCCATGTTCATAGCAAGACTACTCATAAACGCCACAAGGTGGATAAACAAAACATGATATATATGTGCAACAGAAAATTATTCAGCCTTAAAAAGGAATAAAATTCTGATACATGCTATATAACATGGGTGAACCTTGAAGACATTATGCTAAATGAAATAAACCAAACACAAAGGGACAAATACTGTATAATCCCACTTCTATGAGGGACCTAGAATAGTCCAATTCATAGAGACAGAAAGTAGAACAGTGGTTGCCAGGGAGAATAGTGGTGGCTGAGGGAAGGTGTTTAATGGGTATGGAGTTTCCCCTTGGGGTGATGAAAGGGTCCTGGAGACAGATGGTGGTGATGACTGTACAACACTGTGAAGGTACTTACTGCCAGTGAACTGTACACATACAAATGGTGAAAATGGTAAATTTTGTGTTAAGTATATCTTACCCCATATATATAGAGAAGGGGGAAGGCAAGAACGAGACACAGCTGAAATGGTTTGAAATAACCAAACTGGGCCGGGCGCGGTGGCTCATGCCTGAAATACCAGCACTTTGAGAGGCTGAGGCAGGCAGATTACCTGAGTTCCACCAGCCTGACCTGAGTCTGAGACCAGCCTGACCAACATGGTGAAACCCTATCTCTACTAAAAAAACACAAAAATTAGCCGGGCGTGGCCGTAGGCGCCTGTAATCCCAGCTACTTGGGAGGCTGAGGCAGGGGAATCACTTGTACCCGGGAGGCAGAGGTTGCAGTGAGCCAAGATCACGCCACTGCACTCCAGCCTGGGCAACAAGAGCGAAACTCTGTCTCAAAAAACAAAACAAAACAAAAAGAAATAACCAAACCTTGCTGGGTAACCAATACAAAGTTATAGCTAGACAGACAGAATGAGTTCTAGTGTTCTACAGCACTACAGGGTGACTGCAGTTGACTACAATAAAGCCAGAAGGGAGGATTTTGAATGTTCACGACACAATGAAATGATAAATGTCTGAGGTGATAATACACTAATTACCCTGAGTGGATCATTACACATTGTATACATTATCAAAATAGCACTCTCTATCCCATACCTAAGTATAATTATTACATGTCAACTAAAAAGGAAAAAAAAATAAAACAACATCTCGAAAGCCAGGTTAAACAGATATAAAAAGAGAAGTGGAGATACTTTGAGATCTCATTGTACAGGTACTCAAAATGACATATATCTTTGTGCTAAATGGAGCTTTTAAAAGAATCTAATAAAGGAAGACAGCCAAGATCTCAGCAGACTGGAACTGCTCCTCAAAAAACAGGCCAGGCGTGGTGGCTCACACCTGTCATCCTAGCACTTTGGTAGACCAAGGCAGGTGGATCACTTGAGCTCAGGAGTTTGAAACCAGCCTCAGCAACATGGTGAAACCCTGTCTCCACAAAAAAATATAAAACTTAGCTGGGCGTGGTGGTACATGCCTGTAGTCCCAGCTACTCAGGAGGCTGAGGTGGGAGGATCACCTGAGCTCGGGAGGCCAAGGTTGTAATGAACTGTGACTGCACCGCTGTCCTCTAGCTTGGGAAACAGAGCAAGACCCTGTCTTAAAACAAAAGTAAAAATAAAAATAATTAAGAAACCACGACTGAGTTCTAGGAACTGTGAAGAAATACACTTAAATCCCCCATAGTAAACAATTAAGGAGCTCTACCATCAAAGACTGAGGCAGCTACACCAAGCCTTACACAAACCTGGACACGTGAGAGGAAACCAGGAAGGTGAGTGTGGAATGCTCAGTGCATTTTTCAATGGAAATACAATTACTGCTTGTGCCCTGAGGGAATATGCTTGAGAAGTTTATGGCATTTAGGACTCAATCAAGAGAAGGTGCAGCAAAGAGGAAATCATTAAAGGGGAACCAGGCAGGACAAGACAAACCGAGCCTGGGCCTGACTGGGACACTGGGCTGACAGGAGAGTATCTCTTACGTAAGATTATGCAATGCAACAAACAGAAAAAAGATTTGTTTGAACTATAGATGTTTTTAGTAGACCCAGAACTTGATTTTATCTCTTTTGCTTTGGGAGAACACACCGAAAAAAATCTAGAGAAAGATCTAAAGGGAAAATAAATATCTAGACCAAAAAGTTAGGAATGCACTAATTTAAAAAGAAAGAGACTAACACAAAAAGCTGGTTAAATTGAACAGTGGAGAACAAGCAAGTCCTGGGGGCACAGCCGACTAACACAGAAAAAGAAGGAACTATCCCCACTAGGCCCTGAAGGACTCACACTTCCAAAGTGTCAACAACTGCTCACCTCAGGGCATCTGCTGAGAACACCACTCCAGTTGAAATAAGTGGACAAAAAGGCAACAACCTTCCCTTAGAAGCAACCTTCCCTAAGAAGTTTCAGAAGCCCCCGCAAGTCCACAGTGAGAGGCAATGGAAACCACCCTGTGCACAGATCTCAACGTCACTGCCCACAGACTGCGGAAGCTCTGCTCCTAACACAGCCTCCATACCACTAGCACAAAAGTGCCGGGAAATGCCAGAAACAAGGGCCCAAGGAAGAAACAGAAATCCACACACAGAAAACAGAAGACAGGCAGGCCGAGTATCTGGGCTACCGCCAGGCAAATTTATAAACTCTAAGGGAAGGCCAGAGCATCTCAGGCGCCCCTTCCTGAGCAGAGCGGTGGTATGCACAGGTGGCTCCTCTCTAACCCCCAAAGTACCCAGATTAGCCTCCTGACTAATGGTGATCTCTCCCTGCCAAGCGTTAAGGGCAAAGGTCTAAGACTCGACAACCAGCATGAATCCAAGCGGAAACCAAGGTGAGGCCCTCTCCAACTTCCTTTCCTCTCTTTGGTAAATATGAAATACTGGGGACGATTCTGCTTAAAATTAGTGCTTGGAGGGCTGGGGGGTCGGGGGACACGTTTTCCAATTTTTTTGGTTGTGAAGTTAATAATCTGTTATTCTTGTGTGTTTCATTAAGACTGTAGATTCAAGTGAGGCTCAAATGACTTACTACTGAACCACTATAAATTCTGAAACCTTGGGGAAACCATGCACATTCTAGCAAGAACAAATCCAGCCCGTAGCTACTAAAAGTTCCCCAGCTGCACAGAGGCATGGAGAACTTCTGATTAAAATAAAAATAAAATAAAACAAGAAATTGAAGAGGACTTCAAATTCTTTGAATGTTAACTCACAGGCCAAGATAACTGGATACACTACCATAGCCTTGAACTTTCGTGTCCCGTGGGGAGTTCGAATCTCTGAATATTAAAGTTCTCCCGGAATTTCATAATAGGAGAGGGTTTATATTCAGAAGCTTCCTTTTAAAAGTTAAATGATTAAGGCATTTCAGCTATGTGCCAGAGACTAGTTCTAAGCTCTTTACATAAATTGATTGATTCAATAGCTACACCAACCGTATCCGAAAGGGCTATTATTACATATTTTACAGATAAACTGAGACACAGGGAGATTAGGTAACTTGGCTAAAGTCACTCAGAACCAAGATTTTTAGCCAGGTGGTCTGGTTTGGAATTCACCCTCTTATTCACTCCAACTATGCATCTCTATGACAGGCATTTTACATGGCTGATATTTTCTACTGCCATATTTTAACACTGTTATTTAATCTCACCACAAAAGCTCTGATAAACTGTACTGGATATTGCAGTTGAAAAGAATTTGGCATGGGAAACAGGAAGATGTGAACTTTCAACCCTGGTTACAGCGTGGCCTTGGGGCAGATTATTAGTGAATTTATCTAATCCAACTCAAAGCTGTCTAGGGGCAAACTCAACAGCAGACCCCAGCAGTCCAAGGAGGGTCAACAAAGAAATCAGGGGAGGGGTTGGCTCTCAGGGGAGGAGGAACAGGTCTGAGAAGGTGAAAGCACAGGGCTGGAAGTCGGCTGATCTCGGGCTTAACAGGTAATTCCAAAGGGTCAAGAGCACAGAAACCAAGGACGTCACAATGAAAGGCTTCTCTTTCCCTAAACACCAAGCCTTCCTCTCTCCTTGGAGGTCGAGGAATTACCTAATTGGTGGGCAACAGACAAGCATCCTGTGCTGTAGGAAGGGGTTAGCGGGGGAGGAGGGGCTCTTGGAGGAGTTGGTTTCTTTCCTCCTCCTCTCTACCCTTTGGGAAGCATCTGTCCTTCAGACCCAAACTTCCCCTCCAGTGGGCCACACCCCAAAGTCTACCCTAGGGGAGGAGTTAGTAACTCCTGGCTCTCTTACCCTAGCTGATACAGGAGAATATGTCTTATCAGTAATACAAAGCCGGTTTTAGTTCTCTAACTCCAGATTCTTAAATATCCAATGATTCAGAACTTGGTCAGGAAGACAGGTGTTATTTATTAGGTATCTCTAAGTCTTCTAACAAAAGTTTCTAAAGTACTCTAATAGAATAAATGAAGGAAGTCAAAGGAAAGTCTGTATGTCATGTCTTCATAAATAGCTTATTATAATGTTTTCCTTTTTAAGATTCACTTATCCAATTATCAATCATTTATTTACTACATGTTATATTGCCAGACTCTATGCTAGGCAATAGGAAAACAAAGATTAGGGCATGATTCTTGCTCTTAAGGGGTTATATCTAGTACAGAAAAATTCATAAAAACAAAAGCTTTTGAGTATTATAGCTGCTACAACAGGGATCTCTTAGGGATTTTAGTAAGGAACTAGTCAATTCTCCTGGGAGGCAAAAAAAATAAAGAGAGACAAGGTAAACATTGAGTTAAAAGAGGGATTAGGAAACTGTGTCCTCACAGTAGCCAAGAAAGCCGAGATTTTAAAGCAGCAAACAAGGAGGAAGACGGAGCGTGAAGAGACTCCACTGAGTCTGAAACAAAAGTGAGGGGAGGGAGAACACCCCTACTCACACATCTTGGTATTCTTTCTAGAGTCTTCACGACGCGCCCCTCCTTTCTTCCAGTCACCAACCCTCCTCTACCTCTCCCCTTCCCAAGTTCCCATTCCACAGAAGCATTCTCACTTGAAACTTAAGAAAATTTTTAGAAGTTTAAGCAATTCCTTTTAAAAAAAAAACACAAAAAAAGCTATATTCAGAAGTAGGTAGATAAGTAAATGTATATCACTTAATTTCCCCTTAACATATAATCATTTTCCAGAGATTGACAGCCTATCATTTCTATGTAAAAAAAAGATCAAACAACTTTTATCACTCAAGGAAACTGAAAGGAGTGCTAGCTTACCTTAGGTAGATAGCAAGGGAAGGATTTCCAGAGAGCCCCCAGTTCAAGGGTTAGTGCCTTATTCCCACATAACATAAAAAGCAGCCTGGGGGCCGGGCATGGTGGCTCACACCTGTAATCCCAGCACTTTGGGAGGCCCAGGCAGTAGGATCACCTGAGGTCAGACGTTCGAGACCAGCCAGGCCAATGTGGTGAAACCCCATCTCTACTAAAAATACAAAAATTAGCTTGGCGTGGTGGCGCGTGCCTGTAATCCCAGCTAGCTACTCGGGAGGCTGAGGCAGGAGAATAGCTTGAACCCTGGAGGCGGAGGTTGCAGTGAGCCGAGATCGTGCCATTGCACTCCAGCCTGGGTGACAAGAGCAAAAGTCTGTCTCAAAAAAAAAAAAAAAAAACAGCCTGGAGGAAAAAATCTAGCTTTCTTCTTTCACTTATTAAACTAAACTTTCACTCTAACCTCACCTTTGTGCCGTGCTCCTTAATCCTCTTGGAGGTAGGACAAAAAAACTCCAGGTGTTATATCAAACAACAAAACACGGTTACATCTTGGTGCACTGCTAAAACTACAACAAAATGTTACTAAATACGTTATGTTTACACAGGTATTTGTAGGAATTCTCAGCTATCACAATACTGCTTATTCCATTTAATTAATTATGTAAGACTATCAGGAAAATGGGACAGCTCTAAAGACCCTTAACCTTTCTCTGTTCTTTTTCCATCTTCAAATCCTAGATCAGGTATTTTGTAACTTGTTAGTGAGAAATGTGCCCCTTTCCATTTCCTCATCAAACTGTGATTGAAAGGCTTTCCACGTTCTCCTCCTTACGCTGATTTTACAGCTTCCCTTCTAGATTGCCATGTTAATTGACAGGGTCAGCACCTTAGAAGGCAAGTAGCAGGTAACAACTTGGGGCACCCACCCCCAGGCCGAATCTAGCAGGTGCCATGCTGCAGGCAGCCCGGGACCGCAACCTTTGCCCAGCACCTGTCCCTGGCAGGCGGGCACAAGGGTTTGACACCACACACTGAAAGCAAGGGCTGTGCCAGTTTTAAAAGGTGAGGAAGTCTTGGTCTGAAATGTATTAGATATCACACAGAATATCCAGAGATAATCTCTCCTGTACACAATCCAGCAACATGTTGCCATGGTAGGGGAGAAAATCCCTCATCCACACATAAACTTAGAAAAAATACTGCAAGGAGACAACCAACTATTAATTACGATGATCATTGCCAAGTATGACTGTGGTCTTAAAGTTTATTTCTAATGTTTCATTTCTCTGGGTTTCCCATGTTTTCTTATAATCACATTATACCTTCTGATAATCCCAGAATATCGTTAAGAGCAAATCTCTTAGACAATTCAATAATTTGATACTATGTTGAGACACACACACACACACACACACACACACACACACAAAGACAAAACTACCTTTACTTGGCAGAACTCTGTGTCAGGGTTTTCCTCTAACTTTAAAACCAAGTTTCAGCCGGGCACGGTGGCTCACGCCTGTAACCCTGGCACTCTGGGAGGCTGAGGCAGGAGGATCACGAGGTCAGGAGATCAAGACCATCTTGGCTAATACGGTGAAACCCCGTCTCTACTAAAAATACAAAAAATTATCCGGGCGTGCTGGCGGGCGCCTGTGGTCCCAGCTACTCGGGAGGCTGAGGCAGGAGAATGGCATGAACCCGGGAGGTGAAGCTTGCAGTGAGCCAAGATTGCGCCACTGCACTCCAGCCTGGGCGACAGAGTGAGACTCTGTCTCAAAAAAAAAAAAAAAGTTTCCCACATTATCTTATAATCACATTTTTAACAATGACATTATTTACAATGATTCCAATAATAATAATTTAAGTTCTTTTCAATCTTTCAGACAAAGTATACGGCTAATGATCCTAAATGCCAGATTCTGAGACAATGCCAATTTTAAATATTCTGTTTTGCCCAAATAAGTCACTGAAACACTCCCCAAATCTCAATGGCTTGAATCCAATACATTACTGGAGAAAACATTTAAATAATAAAATTTCTTGCCTTCTCATGAGCCTAACACAACATAAACCCCACTATATATTTAGTTACAACTGTAGTCTAATTTTAATACTTGTCACACATTCCCAAATAGGTATCATATTATAATTAAAAGAACTACTTAATATTCTACTATGTTGATATACTTAAATTTACAAAATCCTTTTTCTACTGTTGGGACTTTAAGTTGCATCTTCTTTTTTGCCATAATAAAAATGCTTCAGAGAACACTGTATTTGCATTTATCTTTTCTGGATCATGGATTACTAAAGCAATAGATATGAAAATCAATACAGCATTTATTAAATTTGGGAAAAATTTAAAGCATACTGAGCTGGCATTGCCAAGGACCAAAATGTGCCCTAATTACAAAAATTACACAAAGTTAATAATTATTCACTGGCTCTACTCTCAATCTTCACCAAGTAACTTAAACTCTAAGTCCATTCTATAATTTCTAAAATAAGAATAATACCACCTGCCCTGGTAGTAAATCTGCTGAAGGTCAAACTGGTTGATGTGGTGAAAAGGTGAAGTTATACAAATCTTGGATGTTATGACTAGTAGATATGCTATTTGGGGATCTCAACTCAGATGCCCATTGACTCATTTATCTATTAAAAACTCTGGGAGTCCTCAATGCACTAAACACGAAATTGATAGAGATTATAATAATGAAAAAGCAGGCCCTGTCCCTCCTGCAGAGCTTCATGGAAGAGCAGGAGAGAGACATCCGAGACTCTAAGCATTAAGGCAGGGCGTGGACCAAGTGGCATGTAGACCTCGAGCACAGGCTGCCTGGGAACCTGGAGAGGTGTCAGAGAGGCGATATCTGAACTGGGTCTTGAAGGATGGAATTAGAAGAATAATTAGAATGGGATACAAGCTTATGAGGCTAAGAGAGCTTGCGGAAAAGGGATGGCATGTTCTGGGAATGATGAAAGGTCTGTGGGGCCAGAGTTCAGAAAAGAGGGGTAGAAGCTCTGAGCCTGGAGGGAAAAGCTGGTCCCAGGTTATCAAGGACCTTATATGCCAAGCAAAGGAGCTTGGACTTTATCCTGTAAACAAGAGAGGGCTCAGCTAATCCAGTGGCCAGGGAATTAACAACCAGTTTTGTGTAAGATGACATCACCAGCAGCAGAGTGACATGTGAACTGGAGCAGAAAGAGAATGACTGGAAGAAAACCCAAGTGACAAATAACAAGAAGAATGCAACAAAAGGAGGAGAGCCTCAGCCTGTCATTCAGACCCACCATGACAGTGACTTTCCTCGCTAGGAATTCTCTCTGCATGAAGGTCAAAACAATAAAAAAGAAGGACCAAAAGAAAAGGTTTAAAAAAGCAATCTTAACTCCATGTTTTCCTATTATCTTGGTCCACACGGTCAACCATAAAAAAATGCCTCAAACTAGGTAGTTTACAAACAACAGAAATTTATTGCTCACAGTTCTGGGAAGTCCAGGATCAAGGTACCAAGAGATTCTAGTGAGGGCTGGTTCCTCCTAAATGGCACCTGCTATGTGCCATCTATGTCCTCAAATGGCAGAAGGGGCAAACAAGCCCCCTTGGGCCTTTCTTTTTTTTTTTTGAGATGGAGTTTTGCTCTTGTCTCCCAGGCTGGAGTACAATAAGATGAGCTCGGCTGACTGCAACCTCCGCCTCCCGGATTCAAGCAATTCTCCTGCCTCACCCTCCCCAGTAGCTAGGATTACAGGCACGCATCACCACACACAGCTAATTTTTGTATTTTTAGTAGAGACGGGGTTTCACCATGTTGGCCAGGCTGGTCTTGAACTCCTGACCTCAGGTGATCTGCCCACCTCGGCCTCCCAAAGTGCTGGGATTACAGGTGTGAGCCAACGCATCTGGCCAGGACTCTTTTATTAAAGGTACCAATCCTATTCATGAAGGCCCCTTCCTCATGACCTGGTCACCTCGCAAGGGCCCCACCTCTTAATACTATTGCATTGAGGATTCAACTCAGCACATGAATTGGGAGCAATAAGAAAAACTGAATGCATACCTTTGTGTGCAGTGTTGTAATAAATGTGAAGAGAAATACCACACATGGTTCGCGTATATCACAACGCTGCACACAAAATCGCACATCCAGGCCAGGCGTGGTGGTTTACACCTGTAATCCCAGCACTTTGAAAAGCTGAGGTGGGTGGATCAATGAGTCCAAGAGTTTGAGACCAGGCAGGGCAACATGGCGAAACCCTGTTTCTACAAAAAATACAAAAATTAGCCAGGCGTGGTGGCATGCGCCTGTGATCTCACCTACTTGGGAGGCTGAAGCAGAAGGATGGCTCGAGCCCAGGAGGCTGAAGTCACAGTGAGCTGAGACAGTAACACTGTACTCCAGCCTGGGTGACAGAGCGAGACCCTGTCTCAAAAAAAAAAAAAAAAAAGGGTACATATCCGTTTTCTCACCGCTTTCCTTTCTCATGATTGAATTTTGCTAAGTTTGCAGCAGCAAAACATCTGTTACCTTCTGAGATTATTCTGGCAACCCAAATTTCAAGTTTTGCAACAGATAACTCATAACGATCTTTTAAATGCTATTTGAATTATGTGTCCTCAACATACCACATCAAGCACATCTCCCATTTTACAATCCATGCTCCACAGTTTTATAAAATATTCCTGCTGCTTTTCCTTCTCTGATCAGCATTTCACAGATGGACGAGTCAAGCAGTAACTGCAAATTTTGGAACCTTCACCTTCCAGACTATTTATGTGCAGGGATCCTTGGGTACATGCCTTTCTACCCTCTGCCTATGCTGAAGCCAGATAATTTTTTAAATATTCAATGAATTACACTAAAATCCATATTTAGACCCATATGTAAGGCAGACCCAAAACATATAATCAGCCTGTTCTTTTTACCCACTCACATACAAAAATCTAAAAATTATATGGCCCTATTGTCTCAGTGAAAATACTTTTAAATTACTACTATCATCTTAGTCTCAGTTTTCTTTTTCATAATGATTCAATTGACATACATAAAACAACTGTATTTCTTCTCTCAATTTCAAATTTTATTCCTAAACCAGAGTTATTTTCTCTTCACATGGCACTAAGGGAACAAGTTAAAGAAAAGCTGATGACATATTTCTGTCTAAACCTTCTTGCTTAGCTTTCTATCAGATATAGTTTCTAGCTCTATACTGGAGAAGAGGCAATTATGCCTTTGGTACCTTCCACACCCTCTTATCCTCTTTGAGGGAGTCTGACCTCCTGAATCCACTAAGTCCCCAACCCTGGACAACGGGCTCTTGACAACAGGCAGAGAGTAAAAAACGTAAAACCAGTAGAATATCAAAATAAAGACATTCCTTTCTAAGAACAGTTGACAACTTTACAGCCACTTAAAATACAACAAATAACTCACATAACGTATGCAATTTAGATGCAGAAATATTATAGTCAAGATTTTTTTCTTCTAGAGGAATGCCACAATTATTTCTTAGGTTTAAATTTTTTAAGTTTTTGTTTTTAGGTATAGCAAGCCTTAAAAAATACTTTAGGCTGGGTGCGGTGGCTCACGCCTGTAATTCCAAGCACTTTAGGAGGCCAAGATAGGCGGATCACGAGGTCAGGAGTTCAAGACCAGCCTGATCAACATGGTGAAACCCTGTCTCTACTAAAAATACAAAAATTAGCTGGGCTTAGTGGTGCATGCCTGTAGTCCCAGCTACTCAGGAGGCTGAGGCAGCAGAATTGCTTGAACCTAGGAGGCGGAGGTTGCAGTGAGCTGAGATTGCACCACTGCACTCCAGCCTAGGCAATAGAGCAAGACTCTGTCTCAAAAAAAAAAAAAAAAAAAAAAAAAAAAACTTTAAAATTTATTTTTCTAAATCACAGTAAAAGTGAAAGATATTAACGTAACTGCCTTTTAAGAAGTTTTTTTGATATGCAGATTTTTAAATACTGGTTTCTAACAAAAGACCAGCTAGAAAAATAAATTAAGTTTCATCTACAAACTCTGAAGTATTTTATACCGTAACACCACAAGAGTAGGGACACTGTGTGTGTTCATGGCCCTATCATTTACTGGAACACTCAATAAATAATGTTCAATAACTATTTTTGACTAATGGGAGAGAACTATGGGCAAAAGGAGCAGCCTTAGAAAGTGACTTAACTAAACTCACAGATCCTAGGATAAATGAAAAATGAAGGAGAGAATCTACAGCCAGGTATGGGGCCACAGATGAGAGGTCAACAAGGATACCAAGACAATTCAATGTACAA
Source organism: Symphalangus syndactylus (assembly GCF_028878055.3). Lineage (NCBI taxonomy): Eukaryota > Metazoa > Chordata > Mammalia > Primates > Hylobatidae > Symphalangus > Symphalangus syndactylus. The sequence continues at coordinate 126,880,234 of NC_072426.2, read as the reverse complement.
AGAACTGTCTTTTCAACAAATGGTACTGGAACTACCAGACATCTACATGCAAAAGAATGAAAATGAATCCCTTCCTCACACCATATGCTAAAACTTAAAGTCAGGATGCGTCATAAACCTAAATGTAAACTATAAAACTTTAGAAGAAAACATAGGAGTAAAGCTTCATAACATTAGGCCTTTTTAGATATAATATTAAAATCATAAAGTGAAAAAAGAAAAACAGAAAAACTTGACTTCATCAAAATTTAAATCTTTTGTACTTAAAAGGGCATCATCAAGAAAATGAAAAGACAACCTACAGAAAGGGAGAAAATATTTGCAAACCATGTACCTGATAAAGGTCCAATGTCCAGAATTTAATACATTTACTACTCAACAATAAAAAGACAAACACAATTTTAAAATGTGCAAAGGATATGAACAGCCACTTCCCCAAAGACGATATAAAATGGCCACTGAGCACATGAAAACATGCTCAATGTCATTATTCATTACAAAAACGCAACTCAAAACCACATGAGACACCACTTCATGCCCAGTAAGATGGCTATTTAAAAAAACAAACAAAAATGGAAGACAAGTGTTGGCAAAGTTGTAGAAGACTGGAATCCTCATTGCTAGTGGGATTGTAAAATGATGAAACCACTTTAGAAAACAGTTTTACAGTTCTTCAAAATGTTAAACATGGAATTACCATATGACCCAGCAAAATTCCACTCCTAAGTATACACCTAAGAGAAAAGATATGAAAGATATGTCCACACAAACTTACACAAGAATGTTCATAGCAACATTATTCATAATAGCCAGAGTAGAAACAACGAAAATGTCCACCAACTGATGATGAATGGTTAGGCAAAATGTGGCATGTCCTACAATGTGTATTACTTGCAATAAAAAGGAATGAAATACATGGATGAAACTGAAAACATGCTAAGGGAAAGATGCCAATCACAAAAGACCATACATTTCATTTATATAAGATGTTCAAAATAGACAAATCTTTAGAGACAGAAAATAAGAGACTGCAGCAATGAAAATGTTCTAAAATTAGACAGTGATCGTGAGGGCTCCACAACCTGGATATACTAAAACGGATGGTATACTTTAAGTGGGCAGATTTGTGGTATGTGAATTATATTTCATAACACTGTTTACAAAATACATTTTAAAAACACAAAAAAGAAAAAAAACAGAGCTTGGTATCTTCTGAAGCAGAAACAAAGACCAAGAAAAGCCAAGGCACTGCCAAAGCAGGCTACAGTGCAGGGAGAGACAGAGATGTGGCCTGTGAGGACAGCCCCAGAGCTACCTCGGGCCAAAACTCCACTCAACCACTGCTTCCCAGGTGAGGTGCAGGGAGTACAACGGGAAGCCCAATCAGATGGTCCCTGTTTTCATGCAGCTTCCATTCCATGGGTGATGGAAAGAATGGTGAAGCGATTGCATCATGTGGGCATGTGATTATTTAATGGATATAAGTATGGGAGCGAAGTCTAGATAAGTATGGGAGCAGAAATTAGGATGGGGAGAGAGGCAAAAGTCCCTGAAGAGCTCAAGCGCGAGTTGAAAAAGGAAGGATGAAATAAGGGTTAATTTGGAGAAAAGTTGGAGGTGGAGGTTGAGAACATTGCAGACACAAGGGACCTGTGGCAGGTGGGAAAATGGCACTGCACAAGTGAGCGGGGGAAGGCTCTTGTGGCCATGAGCTAGAGACTAAGAACAGGTGGTGAGCAATGGGGCTGAAGAGAGACAGCAGCCAGACCACGCAGGCCTTATAGCTATAAGCGGGATTTGGTTTAAATTATAAGACCTACGGGAATGCACTGAAGGGTTTCAAGCAGGGGACTAATGTGGTCCAACTTGAATTTTTGGGAAAGAGGTAGGAAGGGACTAAAGTAGATCCTGGCAGTTAATGGGATACTATCAGTTGGCCATCAGAGAGATGAGGATGCCCTGGGTGTGGTAAAGGGCAGGAGGCACCATGAGAAGTACATAGGATCTGCCAGGCCAGGGGGATGAGAGAATGGGTATGCTGTTCTAGCTCTCTAGGAGACCTACAGAGTCAGTTTCCTCTCTCCCTTCATTCCACTTATCCTTACATTAACCCCCAGTAACTAAGGTATTCTGAATACCTGTCTCTATTCCAATATTTAGATCTCCACTGATGAGGCATCTGGCCCTCCAAAAATGCAAGCCACAGCACATCAGTATCAGTCTCCTGCTTAAAACCCTTCAACACATCCCCCCCTGGTTTTAGGATTTAAACCAAATATAAATTTGCAAATTAAAAGAAGTCTTCCTTAAAATTCTGCAAGGAGGGGCTTTTCAGGTTTATAAAAATAAAAATACTATTTAAAATCCCTAAGAATTATGTACTTGGTGATAAAGATCCCAGATATAACCCTAGAGGTAAATTAATTTGGTTTTTCTCCCCAACTGGAATGTAGGCTCTATGCAGATACAAACTCTAGACCAAGGCCTGGCACAAAGTAGAGGCTCAGGAAAAGTGCTGAATGAATGAAAGCCCCAGGTACTAATGGTACTGACTACAAATTCTAAGCAATGTTCTTTATTTACCAATCAGAAAGAAGAGGTAAGTTTCAAGAGCTTTTCTCAATTTTTTTTTTTTTTTTTTTGAGACGGAGTCTCACTCTGTCGCCCAGGCTGGAGTGCAATGGCGCTATCTCGGCTCACTGCAAGAGCTTTTCTCAATTATAAAATTATCCAGTTACAAGGAAATATGGATAATCAAAGGGAAAAAGCAGCCAACCCTATAAAATGACTCATGAAATGTATATTAAAAGAATTTAAACTTATCGTTATACATCTACTACAACATCAGAAATAGTTCTTCCCACCAAGCCCCATCCGGGCAGGGCTAGAAGCAGGACATCCTTAGGGGCCTGTTATTACTCGTGACCATGGGGGCTGCCTCCCTGAAAAGCAAGCTGGTAAGATTTAACAAGCTCTACAAAATGGTTCACAGTCTTTAACTAAAGTATCTCTCCTCTTTATGAAACATGCCCCAAGGAAACAGAGGATTCAGAAGGAAAATTAAAGAAACTTATAAAATAGGCATATGGCCTAATGGTAATAACAGTGAAAAACAAGAAACATTTCAAAAGACCAACAGTAAGATTAAGCAAACTCTGGAATATCAACACTGTGAACTCCATAGCCATTAAAAAGAAGTTACGTGGAATCCACTGATATTTTATATATGTATATTATTTCTATATAATTTTTTCAAAAAGCAGAAAATAGTAAAATAACCAATTCTGAGAAGGTTACAAAGTTTGGTGGCCACCAGCATTCAAAGTAAATCTATTAAAATGACCTGCATTTGAGATAGCTGAATGCTCTGGACCTTTGGAAGCAGAAAATAAGCATTTGGTAGGTGCTTTGAAGACCCTTCTGTAGAGATTCTACGAGTGCCAATTCCAGACACCTGCAGAAAAAGAGAGAGAGAATTGCACCTCTGTTAGAGTTTTAAAACACATTTGCCATAATGCTAAAGCACGTCTCCAAAGGAAATCTGTATTCATCAGCATGGCCTTCAAGACTCTACTAATCCAATTATTTTATTTATCTTTGTCTACAAAAAAACACAATTAATGTTTCAGAAATACAGAATGCCGGCTGAGCACGGTGGCTCACGCCTATAATCCCAACACTTTGGGAGGCCCAGGGAGGTGGATCATTTGAGGACAGGAGTTTGAGATCAGCCTGGCCAACATGGTGAAAGCCTGTTTCTGCTAAAAATACAAAAATTAGCCAGGCAGTGGTGGGAGGCTGAGGCAGGAGAATCGCTTGTGCCTGGGAGGCGGTTGCCGTGAGCTAAGATCACACTACTGCACTCCAGCCTGGGCAACAAAGTGAGACCCTGTCTCAAAAAATAAAAAATGAAACAGATTAGAATGCTGTATTTAAGCTGAATATTCCTCACTATAGCAAATCTGTTCACAAGTAGGCAACTCTTCTGATATGGGACCTCTTTAATGGAATCCAGTAAGAAACAACCACAAAAATTACTGATCTTGGAACTTAAATTACTTGATGCCACATCTTGTTAAATGCCATATCAGGTACCATTTAAGGTAAAGATTCCTATTTCTGAGAATAGCAACAAGATTCTTCAAGCTCCCTTCCTGGTACCTTGATATGAATAGTGAGCTCCCTCGGAACCAGCCTCCGAGCACACAATCAATGTCTCCTCATCAGAAATATTCCTGAGCCAAGGAGGGAAGGTAGGCAAAATCACTAGAGACTGTCCTTAGAGCGCCTCCTTCTGAACGCCCGTGGGGTGAGAGCCATGAGTTTTGAAAGCCTTCTGTATTTTATGATGGGAAACTGTGACAGATTGCTTTGCTTTGTTCTGGTATCCTCCAAAGATCCACAGTAGGACTATAGCTCTGTCATCAGTAGGAAAGCCAGCCAACTGTGGCATGTCAGGCAGAAAACGGTGAACGCTGACGATTTTAACATCACTAACAGTCTTGTATTTTACCGACATAAACCAGGTGACATTTCCAAAAGTCTTTTTAAAAATATACACACACACCCCTACAGTTAAGTCACCAAAGTATGTGACAAAAGGAAAAAGTTACTCACATGATAGGAAAGGACTCCATACGAAGAGGTATTAATAAATAAGGAACTTTCAATGCTTCCTTCTTCAGTAGGTAAGAAAATAATTCTGAAGGAAGTTTTCCCCATTGCTGGAATTACCTGAAAGAAAGGTCCACAATCAGCCATTTGGAATGGCCTCCTTTGATAAACTGTCTTTCACAGACTTTCTTTTTTTGACAATTTCTGTTAACAGACATTTGTATATCGTGCACCCTTGATTTATCAGTATCATGAATCCATAAGAATCCCCAAACTGATCAGCATCCAATTATCTGCTCTTAGATATTTCCTATATCTAAGAGGATATAGCAAATATTACCACTGACTTAGGATGAATCCTTTCGCTTTAGACTGGAGCTGTGAGTCTCACATCTTTCCTTCCCCTCCTCTTCCACCCCCACAGGTCCAACTGTCTTTAGCTAACACAGTTCTATCTCTACTTAAATATAGACAATAACCAACGTGCAAACATGTAGATATGTAATAAAAATCAGGAACAACGTTTACCCAGACAGACTGTCATAAACCAAATATTGGGCTTCCCCTTACAACACATCCTTAGTCCCAGCTGTTTTTTTTTTTTAAGTACATAATATCAGGCAGACATAGTAAGCAAAATAAATAAAAGCCTACTAGCAATTAGGATCTTCACTAAACGTTAAAGATCACTGAAATTAAAACTATGAGAAGACTAAGTTTGAGCCCTGTGTTATGGTGCCAATCAGCTTTACAAGGAGCCATTCACTATACCTTGCAGTTCTGCATTTAGAAAGGAGACCTAAATTTCCTAGTAGGCTTGAGAGATGGAAGAGGTCTCAACTATAAACTTGTATTAGTTACTAAATGCCTCGGAGTTTGTAGTCATTCAAGACAAGTAATACAAACTTTCTTTAGTCACAATAGAGCCATGTTAAATATATATACATTACTACACAGCTGAGAGTCTTCAAACTCTCCCCCAACCCCCCACCTCCCCCGGCCCCAGTAGATATCAAAAGCCACCAAAATTATAAAAATGAGCAACTGGAAAAGTAAATGCTAAGGTAAACACACAGAAGGAAAAGGTTTGGGTAGCAGAAAAAGGGGGAGACAGGGAGCAGAAAGTAAAAACTTCAGGCCAAAGAAAGCAAGAAAACCTGGCAGCCTGCCACGGCATAGTTTCCAGGAGTCCATCAACACCCACCCTGCAGGGAACGGGCGGCACATGGAAATGTCCAGCAGCTGCAAACACTGAATTCACCACAACCTCGCTGTCCCTACTAGGGTTGTAAGCATGGAGAATCTTTGCTGCAGGATGTCCCAGGAACCTAGGAGGAGAAACAAAGAGAAAAATCAATGTATTGTGTGGTTATAAATATTACCATACATATATATGTATTATTATATATATACACACATATTTTTAAACCCAGAAAGCTGTTGCTGTTCATCACAAAGTTAAATTATCCAATCGTGTTGGTAATAAAGCATTCAATTCACAAGTCAAAAGTCATACAACAAAAAACAACTTTATTTTATAAGGCTTAGACCAACCCACAGTAGCACTCCATTGGTTTCAGTGTTAGAAAAATTTAACCCATCTAGGCCATTAAAATGCTTGCAAAAACAAAACAAAACAAAACACATGTAGACGCTCACTGGCACTTCTCGGACCCGAGGCTCTAATTCAAATGAAAATATGTTTAGGTGAGAAACCGTACTCATAGAAAAACCCAATTTTGCTTAGGGTTATGTTTTCTGAGTAAGAGACTTTTTGGGGAGGTATTTTCAACTCACAAAGAGATGTTATTTTATTAGATCTTAGGAAAACTTAATTATGGCTAAAGGCCATTCTTTTGAGAAAACTGAAAATCCTGCAGCACTTTGCAGTAGAGGTTCTCATCCATTAAATTATGAGCCTTTCCAAAAACTCTGATGAAAGCTCTGGCTCCTCCCTCCACAAACATACACTTACAAAAAGTTTCATACACAGCTTCAAAACCTTCCACAAACCTCAGAGTAAGAATCCCTGCTCTGTGGCAAATACACTAATTCATGAAGGGCTTGATACTAATTCTTTTCGGCAGCACTCTCCACCTACAATGTCTTGGCTCTGATAAAGGAATTGCCAAGAGGAAAGGAGCTGGGCTCAGGCCCACCTACCTGGAGCCACCTACAACGCTCCCTCTAATCACTTAACTGATTCCTACTGCTCAAGACCAAATTCAGTCTCATTCAATTATGTTGCAATGAACAGAGAGCCAGCAAAAATTTCACTAGTCATTTCTTCAGTTTTAATAGCCTCAGTGGCAGAGAGAGCCAAATATACAGCTGTCATTCGAATGGCCTAGAAATAAAATTATATTCTAATTTAAGCTGAATGAATTATATCTATAATTGGAATAAAATTATAAAAATATCAGCATAATGAATGAATTAGGTAAAATTAGGTAAAATCTTTGATATTAAAAATGTATCCTTCAGGAAAAATGAAATGGATGTTGCTTCTCTTATATACAATGATTTCCAAAATACTATATTACTACCATCAAATCCTTGGAATTTTTCTTTTGGCTTTCACCCTCACTTTTAATCACTAGTCTTAACAAAAGGTTTAATATATCCAATGTGTATTTCAAAACATAGTTCTTCACATCCCATTACAAATAAAATACCACATCAATGTGATTAAAATCCTGATTTTTCAAAGTGTTCTTAAGTAATATCATTTTTTAAAAAAATGTTCAACACTACCATACACATAAAGGGTCACTTCAGAAAAGCCTTACCTCAGAGCAGTGGGCTCGTATCTGCCTTTCTTCCCACAATTAAAATTAAATAAATAAGGACTTCTGTGGTTTTTGGTTTTAAGTAAATAATATCAATCATCAAAGTTATTAATACTTATCCTTAAAGCTTTATATCCCATTTACATAATTGAAATACAAGGTTTCTAAGAATACAAATGTCTATCAGAGAAATACGTGAGAAAATAAGAATGCAAAACAGCAACGCTACAGAGCCAGTGACTGCACCACCAGAAATCTCTCCAGACCTAACAGAGAATGCCAGCTGAAGCCTAGTCACCACTGTGCTATTTTTATTCTATTTTTTAGATTCTATTTTTAAAACTGTTATGAGGATATAAATTTCCTTCACTAGTGACAACTGGAAGATACTCTGTTAATTTAACACTACAAAAGAATGATTAAAATCTCTAGGAATGATTAGCACTTTTTATCTTAGGACCAGCAGAATATTAACCCTTCACATAAGCCCTAAGAAGTAGGCAGAAGGCAACCAAGTAACAAGAGCCCGATTTTACAACCCCCCAGGAAAATCAAAGCTATGAAGAGGGTTGGGATTTGCTCAAGGCCAACAGCAAAATAAACCATAGCAAAAGCTGAACTGGGACAGTGAAGAAATCAGGAGGAGAACCCTCAGGCTAAAGTTTTACTCTAATGTCTATATATTAAACCATTTGTCAGACATAAGGTAAAACTCAACTAATCTTAAATGTGTTCTAATTTAGGCTAAAGTTTGTTCTGAGTTTTTTTTTTTTTTAACTTCAGCAAAATGACTAATTCTCATAATCATATTCCAGATCTCACTAACAAGAAAAATAGCATTATGAGAGCTCTTAGAAATCAGAAGATTTATTCTACGACTTCTAGTGAAATGACCTTGAACAAACTGCATTCCTTCTCAGCAACAAATGTATGAAAACATTTGTAGTACATGCTCAAACACAGAGATATTTGAAAACGATACACACAGACTCAGATAATGCCTGTCTTCACTGGACTGATATAAAATTCAAATGACAACGGACATGATTACACTTTGGGAACCATAAAGTATTATATAAATGTAACTAAGTCCTCCAAAGATGATTCATCTAAAAGTCAGAAATCCTTTCAAATCAAAGACTTTCAGCATTCTCTCAGCATGCGTCTAGCTATTAGGACCAGAGATTAATGTATATTGCTAATTAACAAAAGTGTATCATATACAGTCGGCTCTCCATATCTGCAGATTCAACCAACCTTGATTGAAAGTGTTTGAGGGAAAAATAAAAAAATAAATAACAATACCAAAAAAAAGAGATAACAGTATAACTATTTACACAGTATTTACACTGTATTAGTCATTATAAGTAAACTAGAGTTTTTTGTTTGTTTTTGTTTTTTTGAAACAGGGTCTCACTCTGTCATCCAGGCTGGAGTGCAGTGGCATTATCATAGCTCACAGTAACCTTGAACTCCTGGACTCAAGTGATCCTCCTGCTTCAGCCTCATGAGTAGCTGGAAGTACAGGTGTGCACCACCATGCTTAGCTAATTTTTATAAAAATTTTTATAGAGACAGGGTCTCACAGTGTTGCCCAGGCTGGTCTTGAACTCCTGGCCTCAAGTGATCCTTCTGCCTCAGTCTCCCAAAGTGCTGGGATTACAGGAATAAACCACCATGCCCGGCCTCTACAGATAATCTAAAGTATATGGGAAGTTGTATGTAAATACTATGCCAAGGACTTGAGCATCCTTAGCTTTTGGTATCCATGGGGGTCCTGGATCCAATGCCATGTGGATAACGAGGGACAACTGTAAACATACCCCCATGTGAATCGACTATAGGATTTTTTTACGTTACTGAAGAGTAAATATTTTAGACAGCCAGGATCCTATGAACTGGAATTATTATCCTAATAGCTATACTTACTGCTACTATTATTGTATCTACCAATCTATAACATATATTCTTTTAAAGTAGGTCCTGAATCAAAATTTCTTTTCACAATAAAGACTTTTTTTTTTTGAGACAGAGTCTCCCTCTGTCACCCAGGCTGGAACTCAGTGGCATGATGATCTTGGCTCACTGCAACCTCTGCCTCTCAGGCTCAAGCAACTCTTGTGCCTCAACCTCCCAAGTAACTGGGATTACAGATGCTCACCACCATGTCTGGCTAATTTTTGTATTTTTATTAGAGTCAGGGTTTTTGCCATGTTGGCCAGGCTGGTCTCGAACTCCTGAGCTCAAGTGATCCACCTACCCCGGGCTCCCAGAGTGCTGGGATTACAGGTGTGAGCCACTGCGCTCAGCCTCACAATAAAGATTTTTCACAAAAGTATAGCACCCTCTCAATTTAAAATCGATGAGGTTACGATAAATTCAGCTTATTTATATTATCAACTAAACTACTAAACATTCAGCTTCTATTAAACTTTCTTTACATAAGAGTAAAAATATAAAAAATCAAAAAAGCAGATACCTAGAATTTTATAAAGTCAGCAAACTCCCAGTTTTCTCTTCTTCCCTTTATAGAATCTTTTTCTAAAAAGCTTAACATGGTCCTTTTAAATTCCAAGTTCAGGCTGGGTGCAGTGGCTCATGCCTGTAATCCCAGCACTCTGGGAGGCCAAGGAGGGTGTATCACTTGAGGTCAGGAGTTTGAGACTAGCCTGGCCAACATGGCAAAACATTGTCTCTACTAAAAATACAAAAATTACAGGCATGGTAGAGGGCGCCCGTAGTCCCAGCTATTCAGGAGGCTGAGGCAGGAGAATCGTTTGAACCCAACAGGCGGAGGCTGCAGTGAGCCGAGACTGCACCCCTGCTCTCCAGCCTAGGTGACAGTGCAAGACTCCGTCTCAAAAACAAACAAACAAAAAAAAAAATTCCAAGTTCTTTCTCCTTCACTGCAGCTCTAACATTTTGATGATTAGAAAGGAATGTAAAGCAAGTAATCCAGATGCATAAATGCATAAAGGAGGGCACACCAGGAGCCCACCCTAACCCAGCCCAGATGCTCTCCTATGGCCATGGTTATTTCATTCACAAAACTTTGCTTGTCACTCAAAAGGCTCTTCATGAAATTGAAGTGTTGTTTGCCAGCCCTGGAAACAAGCAGCGCTTTTACCTCTCGCTGTTGAAACTACTAATTAGAAGTTCTATCTTTTCAATGCAGCTATATTCTGCAACCAGGAAGCTTAACACTTGAAGATTCAAACTTTATCACAGACAACAAGAGTCCTTATGTTGCCTTCTCTCCACAGTGTCACCTTCCTTAATTTTTCCAGGTTCCCAAGTTAGGCCCTCAACTGATACTCAGATCACACTGTCTTCGCCTTGCGGTTCTTTACAAGATACTGTAAAGTCATTACAGTTTATGCACTGCCTTCCCCATCTTGAGTCTCCAAAGTCTTAATCCTAACAACTGTACGCATGGTGCAATTTTGAATCCAGAAGGCACAGCAAGAAGTAAAACCAAGTGAGTAAATGAATCTAGTGTACAAAAATTCAGAGACCATTAATATTTAGAGTTTTTCATTATAAAATAACCAGATTTGTTTTGGGAAAAACAACATTGACTTCTTATTAAATTCCAATCACTATAAAATATTAAAAGGTATACTTATTAAAAATTAAAGAAGGCCAGGTGTGGTGGCTCACGCCTGTAATCCCAGCACTTTGGGAGGCCGAGGCGGGCGGATCACGAAGTCAGGAGATCAAGACCATCCTGGCGAACACACTGAAACCCCGTCTCTACTAAAAATACAAAAAATTAGCCGGGCGTGGTGGCGGGTGCCTGTAGTCCCAGCTACTCGGGAGGCTGAGGCAGGAGAATGGTGTAAACCTGGAAGGCAGAGCCTGCAGTGAGCAGAGATCACGCCACTGCACTCCAGCCTGATGGACAGAGCAAGACTCTGTCTCAAAAAAAAAAAAAAAAAAAAAATTAAAGAAAGGGCTGAAACAATTCTTGTACTCTCCTTTTCACAAAAATATTTCTCTTAAGTCCCAGGATCAATATCCCTTCATATTATCAATATACCTAAAATTTAACATTGTACATATATGTAAAAAAATCCTGAAAATAAACAGTATCAATAAAATGAGTTTTAATTATAAAGAAAAGATACTTACTGTATTCCAAAATCTAAAACTGATGGCTGAAAATGTAAGCCTTTTCCACTAAATAGTTTGTCCGAGAAGCTAAAAAAAGAAAAGAGAGATTGATTTTGTTGTAGTTTTAACATTTAAATGCTGAGATATAATGTACTTAGACTAATGACTCTCAATGCATGACACATAATTTTACTCCCTTATAGATTTTAAATGATAAAATTGAACTATTAGAAGTCTGGTATAATTCTAGAGTTGTAAACCTTAAGATAATTTAAGATTATGGTTAGCAGAACTTCATATCAAATGTACAGATTTTTTAAGCATTCAGACAGAAATAGAGATGGATTTAATTTGTAATAGCCTTCATTTCTCGGTGAATTTGAATGACATGGCTATTTTCATAAACCCTAAATCAGGAAATGACATACAAGTAAAGTTGGCCTGGGGGAGGGGACTGTGGCCTCTGACTTTGTTAAGACTTCTTATAACAAGGCAAGGACAGTGTCGCATAGCTGGTGAGGCTGCAACCATCACAAGCCTGATAACAATCATACAGAATCTCACATGGCAGGTCACATTTCAGTTATTAATCATCACTATGATTTCATTTTCCTTCACAGTCAAAAGGCACAAATCAATATAGCAGAAAAACATATCAAAACATTTTTAAAAACATGTAAAAGAAAACCATAATAAAGATACATGACATATAAACATACTTAAAAACATAAAATACAAAATATACATATGAGTATCAAAAAACTGTCAACTTCTATATGACATTTTAAAAGCCGTATTAATCTAAAGAGGTTTAACTGAAGAAGCTCCTAAAGGTAACACGAACAACTGTTTTCAAAGACTGGAACAAGCTTTCCAAAATAGAATGTTTTTGGCCAGAGGCGGTGGCTCATGCCTGTAATTCCAGCACTTTGAGGCCAAGGCAGGCAGATCACTTGAGTCCAGGAGTTTGAGAGCAGCCTGGACAACACAGTGAGACCCTATGTCTACTAAAAAATTTTAAAAATTAGCCAGGCATGGTGGCATGCGCCTGTAGTCCCAGCTACTCTGGAGGCTGAGGCAGGAGGATTGCTTGAGCCCAGGAGTTTGAGCTTGCAATAAGCTAGGATAGTATCACTGCACTCCAGACTGGGTGACAGAGCAAGGCCATTTTTGAGACCTGACTCAAAAATAAATAAGTAAATAGAATTTTCCCATTTTCTCCTCCCACCCAGCAGCCATCAACCAAGCTGGTTCAAAGGCTGGTCCAGGAGTGGAAATTTGACTTTTAAACCTGCTGGCCAATAGGCTTTGTGACCTTTCAGCAACTCTCTCTCCAAGGACCCATTTTTCTTGAAGGTACAAACAATGCAGAGACCCGAGAACCCTTCCAAAGTCTCACAGGAAGAATCTAGTTGCAATCTTTTCTTCCTCCCTTCACTTTCTGCCTTTATCTAAGCTTCTCCTTCTCTATCCTCTCTCCATTATAGTCTGTACCCCCTTTATTCTATCTCCAGCACCAGCTGTATTAATAATAAAGCGATGCCGCCAGACGCGGTGGCTCACGCCTGTAATCCCAGCACTTTGGGAGGCTGAGGCGGGCGTATCACAAGGTCAGGAGATCAAGACCATCCTGGCTAACACAGTGAAACCTCGTCTCTACTAAAAATACAAAAATTATCCAGGCGTGTTGGTGGGCACCTGTAGTCCCAGCTACTCGGGAGGCTGAGGCAGGAGAATAGCATGAACCCAGGACGCAGAGCTTGCAGTGAGCCAAGATCGCGCCACTGCACTCCATCCAGCCTTGGCGACAGAGCGAGACTCCGTCTCAAAAAATAAAAAAATAAATAAAGTGATGCCTTGGGCTCCATCTGCCTAATTCTTGTCAATCTCTTCACTTGTTTTGAACACGGTCAGAGAAGAGGTATGCTATTTACTCAAACCCTAAAAGGCCAGCACTAATTCTACAACTGGCTTGCGGAGAAGTTGCCTCCGGTAATGATGTGAAGAACCACAGGTGGTAACGAAGGTGAAGAGGTGCCCACAGCAGGTCCACCACAGGGACCCCACTCCAGACAGAGCTGGCCAGGCTCAGTATTTCAGAAGCAGAAAAAAAAAAAAAAACTGGCAACTTCATGTACCAAAAATAATCTTGAGAAAAGTCAGGCTACTGCATAGGATAAAGTAATTAATGACAGTCTTCTTCCTGTCTTGTGCACTGAAAAGTGAATTTGCCAACAGATTTTACACAACTTCCACATGAACAGATGAGGTTTGGAGGATTTAAGTAATTCACCCAAGGTCACATAGCTACTAAAAGGCAGAGCCCAAATTCCAATCCAGATCTGTGGAAGTAGGAAACATGAGCCCTGTGTCAAGTCCAGGCATTGTATGACTTATCCAAGGAACCGGTGCAGTCTGGCCTGCTGATGAGGGCTTGGGAAGCAGAGCACTCCAGGCCCATGGCCATCACCTTCCAGCCCTGAGAGTATCAGTCACTTAACCGCTCTCAAGTCCTAACCTTATTCTCTGTAAAATGGAAACGATCTACCCCATAGTTATCATGAGAATAAAATGAAATAACAGGATGAGATAAAATGATGTGCCAGATATGAAGCAAAGGCTTCATTAAGGTCAATAAATATTAGCTCATATTACTAAGAGGATGACCCTCATCTAATAAGAAAAGCAAAGAGAACAAATGGAGAAGCTGATTGAGCTTAAACTCAACATCGACCTCTGGAATTAAAAGTCCCAAACGGGATGGTAATAATTAGCTCTGAATATTATAGAATAAATGAAATATAAACTTGGGCTGTCTCATATTCTGATAGAGGTTTTTAAATTCCACAATTAGAAAGTTTTACAGGCCGGGCGCGGTGGCTCACGCTTGTAATCCCAGCACTTTGGGAGGCCGAGGCGGGCGGATCACGAGGTCAGGAGATCAAGACCACGGTGAAACCCCGTCTCTACTAAAAATACAAAAAAAAATTAGCCGGGCATGGTGGCGGGCGCCTGTAGTCCCAGCTACTCGGAGAGGCTGAGGCAGGAGAATGGCGTGAACCCGGGAGGCGGAGCTTGCAGTGAGCCGAGATGGTGCCACTGCACTCCAGCCTGGGTGACAGAGCAAGACTCTGTCTCAAAAAAAAAAAAAAAAAAAAAAGAAAGTTTTACATACCCAGTAAAAATCAGACATTTAGGGCCAAACCTAGAGTAATATGGTAGAAATAGCCAGAGTGTCTCTAACTTCAAAGAAAACTCTATTTTGATCCCAAATAGAGAAATAAAACCATGCCAATTTTTTTTTCTCTAACAGTCATAAAATAAGTTATTTTTCTCATTGGCTGATTTCAGCTTAATTGATTTTACAGCTTGAAAAATACTATATTAAGTTATAAGGAGTTTTAACGTCAGTATATAAATTTAAAAGCGCTTACAGGTAAAACTATTTCAGACATAGGTAATGATCTGGAGAGTACTTACACATGCATATGTTTCAAATATTTGTTTGTTTTTTGAGACAGAGTTTCACTCTTGTTGCCCAGGCTGGAGTGCAATGGCGTGATCTCGGCTCACTGCAACCTCCACCTCCCGGGTTCAAATGATTCCCCTGCCTCAGCCCCACAAGTAGCTGGGTTTACAGGCATGCGCCATTAGGTCTAGCTAATTTTGTATTTTTAACAGAGATGGGGTTTCTCCGTGTTGGTCAGGCTGGTCTCAAACTCCCAACCTCAGGTGATCTGCCCACCTCGGCCTCCCAGAGTGCTGGGATTACAGGCATGAGCCACTGCGCCTGGCTCAAATATTTGTTAAAAAACTGGGGGAGTGTGGGAGAGAACAAACTGCTAAAATTTAGTCAGCTACAGACATGAACAATTATCCTCAAATATCAGTGCCAAGAAATTATATCCTGTTTGAAATGCCAAAGTTCACTTCAAAGAAATAACTTAAATCTCAAGAACTATAGCAATAAAAGATAAAATTTCCTTTTTCCTCCTTTCTTGCAAAAGTCAGCATTTCACATTTCACCCTTCTCATGTTTCACCCTTAGTAATAATGATTCATTTATGTCAAAGACCACCTGGCCTCTTTTACTCTTAGGAGTCCCCACAACTTGGCACCAAATAATTACATGTATCTTGTAGAAATCAATTATAAATTTATGCTACATATTTCTAATTTTCACCCCTTCTCCATCTGTAAGATAATTGTTAAAAAAAAAAAAAAAAAAAAAAGCTCCTAGTTAAGAGAAAAATGGACCGGGTGCAGTGGCTCACACCTGTAATCCCAGTACTTTAAGAGGACAGGGTGGGAGGATTGCTCAAGTCTAGGAGTTCGAGACCAGCCTGGGCAATACGGTGAGACCTCATCTCTATTACTATATATATAATATATATATTAGCTG
This sequence comes from Symphalangus syndactylus, assembly GCF_028878055.3. Classification (NCBI taxonomy): domain Eukaryota; kingdom Metazoa; phylum Chordata; class Mammalia; order Primates; family Hylobatidae; genus Symphalangus; species Symphalangus syndactylus. The sequence goes on along the minus strand of NC_072426.2, from coordinate 126,864,316 downwards.
GGCTCAGTGGCACACGCTGGTAGTCCCGACTACTGGGGAGGCTGAGGTGGAAGATCCCTTGAGCCCTGGAGTTCAAAGCTGCAGGGAGCAATGACCACACCTCTGCACTCCAGCCTCGGCAACACATAAAAGGGGCCATTTTGCTTCTATAACAGGAGAAAGGCACGAGGATAAGAAATAAAGGCAAGAGCCATCTGCAGTGTCTGAGCTCTTGTTGATACAGATCCTGTTCCACACACTCTTAGTCCTTATTTTAAAGACCGTCTGCAAAGAGCTGAGCTTTCTCAGCAGCAGGACCTGTAGACAAGGATTTCCACATGTCTTATTTTGAAAAAACATTGATCTTTGCCTAAGATTTTACCTGGCCTTTTTTATCTTTTAAAAGAAAACAATCTTTTTAAAAACTTTGGCCACATTTTTTTCTACAGACATACAACAAAGAAACAGTTTGGGCCTGGCACGGTAGCTCATGCCTGTAATCCCAGCACTTTGGGAGGCCGAGGTGGGCGGATCACGAGGTCAGGAGATCGAGACCATCCTGGCTAACACGGTGAAACCCCGTCTCTACTAAAAATACAAAAAATTAGCTGGGCGTGGTGGCGGGCGCCTGTAGTCCCACTCAGGAGGCTGAGGCAGGAGAATGGCGTGAATCCGGGAGGCAGAGCTTTCAGTGAGTCAAGATCGCACCACTGCACTCCAGCCTGGGCAATAGAGCGAGACTCTGTCTCAAAAAAAAAAAAAAAAAGAAAGAAAAAGAAACGGTTTGAAAAAGTGGCTGATACAAGAGAAATTTCACTGGAAATTAGAAGATGCTGGGTCAGGTCCTAGTGTGACGTGAACACCAATGTGACACAGGGATTCAGTTTCTTCTTCAGCAAAATGAGCAAGCTGCATTGGATGACTCCAAGATCCTTCAAAAGCATGTAGATGGCCAGATTTCTTACTCCTAGGAAAATTAAATCTGTCTGCTGATATCAGACACACTTTAAAAAATGAGTCCAGTAACTTAGACATGGAAATGAGTTGGCTGTAACCAACTGTTCCAGCTGTTCACAAATGTTATCCAACCAAAACACGTCATTTCAAAGACAAAGCTCCATCTCCCCAGAGTGAGAGGCAGGGCCAGAGACTGCTGACCCCACCTCAAAGCTCTTGGCAATTTAATAAGGCTCAGCTGCACGGAGGCAGGTGGTCAGCTCCAGGAAGATGCTCCCCTCAGGCTTACCATCCAGGAGGCTGGACTGCCTCATATGCCCATGATCAAAACCCAGAGATCAGGAGAGTCCAAAAACAGAAGAGGGAAAACCCACCTGAGAAACTCAGCAAAGCCTTTAGAGAATGGGGCTATCTGAGTGGGCCTCAATGAGCAGCTACCATGGAGGGACACTGAACAGAGGCTGCTTCCAGTAAGGCCAATGGCAGGAGTGAAGATAGCGTGGACCACCTTGGAGAACTGAGCACAGAAAGTGCACTCGCAAGCTGACCTGCTGGCTCTGGGGGTTGAGTGAGGAGAGTGAGGCAGGGAAGCCGGTGTGAGGGATAAGGGAAGAGGGCCAGCCCAAGGCAGAGGGCAGCCTGGGCCCCACAGCAGCTACCCAGGAAGGCTTTGCTGGCCCCATGAGGAGGGAAGCGAGGGAAACTCAGCAGACACTTCCCCAGGTGACGTGCTGTGGATGTGTGCTGGCCTTATTCCTAAGGGTTTACTCAGCTCCTGGAGAACACCACAGTTTTTCAGAAGAGGGCCTGTCCTTTCGAACAACTGAAAAATAGCTTCACCTCCTAACAGGGATCTGAGACACAACAGTGAGCACCTACAGCGAGGACTGAACTGTCTGGGTTTCCATATTCCTCAGTGAACTGGGTTTCATCCATCTCTTGATGCCCCCACATCTAGCTAGCTGTCTTTGAGATGCAAACTCTTCCAACACCTGAAAGGACAGCGGGTGTTTGAAAAACAAAAACCTTATGGCCACAGCAACAATGGCTTTAGCCGCTGGATGTCGGCAAAAGGTTGCATGGACAAGCAGAAAGGTTTCCCATCCATTTCACAAACCCCCTCTGCCTCAAGAAAGGTTAACTAAGTAGACCACAGTAACCAGAATAATGTTATTGTGTCAAGACTCTGAAGTGCTCAAGGAATGACATGTTATGCTAATGAGACACTTATTGGGCTGTTCTCATTATTCAAAGAAATGAGAGATCCCACAGCTGGAAATGCTGGAAGAGACCTGGAGACTCCATAACGGCAGAGATCCCTGCATTAATCTCCTTGGTCCTTTTCTTCTAAACAGTGTGTCTAATGGGATACTTAGTCAACCACCATCTTCCTCTGAGCAGGAGACAGGTATTTCTAAGACTCAGCTGCTACCTCCTGGGACCTTAGAGGAATTCAGTAGTTTTCCATTATGCAGCTGGACTTCAAATCGATCCCTGCACAGATATAAAAAGTCCCAGCCTGGGGGGTGTCTATACCGATGCATGCCAACAATCAGATTGGTTACTCCAGGCGGCGGCCTTCCCCAGGCTCTCACTGCCTGGAAACGCCTATGAACTGAGGCAAGGCACTGAGCTTCAGGGCCTTGCTTGAAAAACAAATGGCCTAAGCTGCACAATGTATTAAATGAGTTACATAACTACATGGTTATAAAATTCTACATCATGATCTTAGTACAAGTCGTTTTTCCTGTTTTTATTTTTAATTTAAAAAATACTTCTCCCCAGAAGTTTACTGATAGGAAAAAAAACATAAAAGACACAGGCATTGCTACTTAAGTTGGAACTGCCATTCTTACCGGTCAATTAACTACTTGCAAAGAACCATTTAACAATGGAGGCAGAAACCAGTATTTTTCTCCATTAAAATCCCACCAATGAGAAAAAGTTTTTTGGTAGGACATGATTTTCCCAGTTTCTTTCACTGTAGAAAGCTTCAGGCTTCAAGGTCAAAGCAATTATTAAACCAAAAGAGAGGAATCAAAAAGTCCTTGGAGCAATACCAAGAGTGGTCTGTTGGAGGCGCTCTCGCTAATAACAGGACCTGGGGATGTACAGCAGCCCAGCGTGTTGATGGCCGGCCTTCCTAAGACAGCGACAAAAGTCATCCACACTAATCTGTCCCTCACATTGCTGATGACCTATGCATCCACACTATCCAAGGAGACGTTGCGTCTGTCAGACTAACCCCACAGTTGCTCTTTCTGGATGCATCCCAGGCTCACAGCCCGCTGTCCTGCCCTCTCCAGGATTTCCATCTCCCTCCCAGCTCTGTCTCCTCCACTTACTTACATGAAAAGAATCATGCCCTGCTCACTTAAGATCCTTCTCCACCTTCCCTAGCCGCTTCAAGCCCTCTTCTTCCCTTCGAAGCCAAACCACAGGTGATCTAACAATGACAGCAAGTAAATTTATTGAGTACTTGCAGTATACCAGATGCTGTGCCAAGCACTTTATTATATATAATCCTAAGAACCCTGTGTGGATACCAATTACCATCCATCCCATTTTCACACACAAAGATGCTTTGGGGATTTAAACAACTTGCCGAAGTGCACTTAGCTGTGGGGTGGCTGAATGGGAATGTGATCGTGCATTCACAGCCCCTTCACTACTCTGCCTCCACCTGACTGCTCTCTGGCTCCAGCCCTCTCTGCAACAACGCGGCCCTTGCTGAGGTCATAAATGATCACAGCCTGCGCAATCAAGTACCGAGCTGACTTGGCCTCTCCACTGGCTACCTACCCTCTCTTGAATGGCTCTCCCTGGGTTTCCAGGAAACCTCCACCTCCTACCTCTGTGGCTGCTCCTTCTCCCTTTCAAACTCCTCTTCCTCTGCCTATCTCTTCCATGCTGTCATTTCCAAAGCTCTTCCTCTACTCTTTTCTCACTCTAGCCTATTGCACCCATCCAGTGGGTTTGCCTATCACCCACAGATTAACGCTTCCTTCACTGACATTTGTGATTTCTGTAGCTGTTCAGCATCTTCCTTTACTGCATTGGTACATTTCCCACAGTCATCCCTCCTGGATTTGGAAAGGGCCAGAAACTAGTTTTACTTAGCCCCACTAACAGCTGGGGTGCTAGCCCATGACCCAGACTTCTCCAGATTTACCCGCCTGAGGCAGGGCCTCCGCAAGCTGATGCCACAAGGAAGCAAAGAAGTTGAAGAATTTGTCCTGGGGGACCACAGCAGTACTGCAGCAGGGTAAGTGATGGGGTGGGGTTCTCAGCAGTCTATTTCCATGGAATACTTTTTGGCTGTGGCTCTAGCTGCTAATTCCTCTTTTTGCTGGCTTGTTTTCTGGGCCTGGTTCTTTGGTCTTCCTAGAGATTCTGTCAGCTGCCCAACATCTTTTCAATAAATTCCTTTTCAGCTCAAATCAGCCAGAGTTTGGTTTCTGTGGTTTGACTGATTCATTTCCCAAGCCTGTGTATCTGTGGCCTAGACTCTGCTGAGCTCCTGACTCGTGTTTCCATCTGTACCAGGCGTCATCCCGTGGATGGCCCACAGGCACCTCCCAATGGAATAAAAGATGCAGTTCACCATATTGCTTGCAACGCCCCTCAGCTGGCTGTACTATATTCCCACGCTGGTGAGTGCCTTGGCCTACCTGCCCAGCTGAAAGCTTTGTTGATACCTTGACTCCTGTGTCTTCCTTAACTCCATGTGCAACCAAAGAAATCTTTCCCTCACCCCCCGCCATTCTATGGGACCAAAAGCCATTTTATCTCCAACTCAAAGAATTTTAAAATACATTATTATATTTACATATTTACTCTTACCACATTGCACATACTATAAAGATCTACTTTAGCCAAGTAGTTAAAGGACTTCGCAAAACCCTATTAAAGAACAGGCCAGCAATTAAGCTCACATTTCCCCAACTCCCATTCCAACTTTCTCCTTACTCCAGCTCCCATTCCAACTTTCTCCGTACTCCAGCTCCCATTCCAACTTTCTCCTTACTCCAGCTCCCATTCCAACTTTCTCCTTACTCCAGCTCCCATTCCAACTTTCTCCTTACTTTCATGGCTTCTCCTCTGTGGTTTAAAGATTTGACATCTTTCCTAGACACTAGGGTAGGTCACTCTACTATATGTTAAAATAATGAAATGTGACTATAAAATCTGCAAAATACAAAATACATTTTGCATTACCTTTCAGCTCTAGGACAAGTTAACACGAACATTCAGTATTAGATACCTCCAGCATTAACAGAGTTTGCCAGACACTATACATAAAAAAAAAAGAAGCCAAAGCAGAAATTCACACAAACCCTAGCAGATAAGGGAGTCTAGGGATGAAGGACTTTTTCCTCTTTGATCATGGGTGGACAATGCAAGTTCATGCATTACTGTGCATGTTATTTTTAGAAAACCAACTTTGAGTTCTCAAAGTGTCCATAAAAATTTAAGTATTAGTTCCCTAATGGTGCACTAGCCATGTTTTAAAGCTCATCTATAACACTTTAAGCAACTTGGTAGCTGAACTTATTCATATTGTAAAGGCAGACGTGCCAAATCCCACCGACATTCATTTCTTCTATCTACCCAAGGCAGTTAGATTCAGAAATCCAAAGGCAAATAAAAACAGGCTGCCTAACTTTCAGAGGCTCATAGTATTATGTATGTATCACGTATCTCCTACAGTACATAACACATATGATACAAGGGACAGCACAGTCCGCAGTACTTTAAGTGTCCACAAGAGGAAGAGATCACCCGGCGTGGAGGAGGTTAGGAAATGCCTTTTGGAAGAGGTGGCATTTGAGTAGGATCTAGAAGGCTGAACATGCTGTCTTCAGGTAAGGTTGGAGGAAGAGTTTTAACAAAGTGAAAAACACAAGTTAAGGCATACAGATCACAGAAAGGCTGATAAGATAAAAAGTGAAGTACAAAAGATAATTAATTTCTAGAGTTTCTCAGTAGGACCAAAGAACAATCTTACATAACTGTATGACCCAGAATAATATTTTACTAAAATACACTGAACTGACAGATGTTTTTTGTTTTGGGGGTTTTTTGTTTTTTTGGTTTTATTTTTGAGACAAAGTTTCACTCTTGTTGCCCAGGCTGGAGGGCAGTGGCGTGATCTCGGCTCACTGCAACCTCCGCCTCCCAGGTTCAAGCAATTCTCCTGCCTCAGCCTTCCCCAGTAGCTGGGATTACAGGCGCCCACCACCACGCCCAGCTAATTTTGTATTTTCAGTAGAGACGGGGTTTCTCCATGTTGGTCAGGCTGGTCTGGAACTCCCAACCTCAGGTGATCCGCCTGCCTCAGCCTCCCAAAGTGCTGGAATTACAGGCGTGAGCCACTGCGCCCGGCCCTGACAGGTGTTTTTTTAAAAAACTCCCAATATGAGCAAATATCTCAAAATGATCTTCAGACAAATACAAAGAATGTTAACAAGATTGCCAGAAAAATCTAATGAAAAATTTCTAACTGTTCTTTGAAGGACCAGCCTCATGAGGAAAGGAGCCAGCATGAGCGAGGGAGCCCCCCGCTTCACAGCAGCTGTTAGAGTCAAGCACAATACTAACATGTATATCAGCGTTTCACTCCACCAGGGCCCAGTCCCATCTCTCAGAATACCTAGACAATATGTCATTATTCAAAAAGTTAAGTCTTCTCTCCTCAAAAAAAAAAAAAAAAAAAAGAAATCTAGCCTCTGAACATAATGTTTTTAAAACAGAATGCAGCAGAAACCTTTTTAATTGAAGTTTCATGCTGTCCATTCAGCAGACTAGCATAGACCACACACTTGCCCATAAAGTATAATTTACTATCACCAAGCTCACTTATATAATATAACCCCACTGTCAGAGAAGGGCTTTAAAAATGATTTTTCTTATGTGAAACCCAACAAACACTGGCACTGGAGAAACCAGGCTAGAGTGTGCCCAGAAAAACAAGGACTTCTTAACACAAGTCAGAGAGCTGCTGGGTGTTTGTTTTGTTGGTTTTTTTCCGGCTCCCCCCCTTTTGGGGGAGGTATGTGACTTAAACATATGTTGTACGAAAAGCAGTTTTTCCTTGAGAAATAATGGTAAAGATCTCATTGTTTCTTTCCCAAGGTTCTGTGACAGAGGTTGCTCTTTGGCCCCTAATATCCCCCCTTCTCGTCTTCTTTCACATAATGGAATTTTTAAGTGGGCATATTTCCAAGGCTCCTTTGCATCTGGGTATGGCCACGGGACTAAGTTCCAGCAAATGGGGTGAAAGCCGAAGTATCGCGCTGGCAGTTTCCAAACTGCTGCCAGGAAAACAAATGTCTCCACCTTGTCCCACGAGTAGGAGATCCCAGTACCCTGGGGAAGGCAACGTGGGGTCCCTAAAGACTTCCTGGAGCCAGCAGCTGCATATCTGCAGACTCTCTCAGGAGAGAGAAAACGCTCTCTTGTTTAAGATGTAAGCTTTAATTCTAACTAGAACAGCTTCCCATTCTTTTCCAACACCAGAAATTGCCAGTGGCAGCTGCTCAGCGGAACTAATACTACATGGCCTCATCACTCCAGCCCCTGCTTGCCCTGAGGGAGGCGGGTTTTTCAGCCATGCCAGCCTTTCAGGGTGGCCAGAACCAGAGCATCCCAATAAACCAGAAAGCTAAGTGGCTGAAGCAATAAAAGTCACTCAAACATAACCCAAATCTAATGGTAAAACAAAGAAAATCCTAAGTGTGGAAAGGATGGTTCCTGCTGTCTTTCACTGGGAAAAGCCATTGGTTCTGGTGGGAACCTAGGGTGGCTCTGGCCCCGCACTGATGTAAACTGGGAAGTGCCTGCATGTGACTGGTTCAGAGCCTATCCTTCTGCTTCATAACTAGACCTGCAGGGACGTGCAAGGACCTCCATGAGATGCTTCAGGGAACCAAAGGTGGGAGGGTATTCCAGACTGATGTGGCCACACCAGAAAGAAAAGAGGTGCTAGAAGGAGCACACAGGTGACATCCCCACCTGGAAGGAACAAAGTCCTGGAAGGAGCATAGTCAATAAGAACCACTGCCATTTACATTGCAGGGAAGGCAAGGGGTAAGAATTATCCTACTCTTTGAAGATTGCTTAAAACATCCTCAAATACTGATACACATTACCTCCTTCCTGTGGGGTGGCTGGCAGGAACCTTACAAGGGAAAATACTTGTATTCCTGCTCTACTTAAAGTTGTTCAGTGTTGTGTGAAACTGCAGAGTTCTTGCAAAATCAGATGAGAAAAAATCAGGGAAAGTTGCATCTTGCTTCCCAGTTAGTCTAGGGAGAAAGGAGTCCATCAGATATAACACAGCAGTGGAAGAAAGAATGTGGCTAAATTCCTACAGGTTTGTCAGAGGCTTTTGAACCAGAGCAACTCCATCTTAAATAGGAGCTAGGTAAAACGAGGCTGAAACCTACTGGGCTGCATTCCCAGACAGTTAGGGCATTCTAAGTCTTGGATGAGATAAGAGGTCGGCACAAGATACAGGTCATAAAGGCCTTGCTGATGAAACAGGTTGCAGTAAAGAAGCTGGTCCAAACCCACCAAAACCAAGATGGCCACAAGAGCGACCTCTGGTTGTCCTCACTGCTACACTCCAACAGCACCATAACAGTTTACAAATGCCATGGCAACATCAGCATGTTACCCTATACGGTCAAAAACGGGGAGGCATAAATAATCCACCCCTTATTTAGCATATCATCAAGAAATAACCATGAAAATGGGCAACCAGCAGCCCTCAGGGCTGTTCTGACTATGGAGTAGCCATTCTTTCATTCGTTTACTTTCTTAATAAACCTGCTTTTGCTTTGCACTGTGGACTCGCCTTGAATTCTTTCTTGTGTGAGATCCAAGAACTCTCTCTTAGGGTCTAGATCAGGACCCCTCTCCTGTAACAGGTTCACTGGGTCCCAATCAGGAACAATCTACAAAGGTGGAGTTAATCATAAAGATGAGTACAAGAGATCATCTGATGCTCTTGTGATCAGAAGTTCAGTTTCCACTATTATAAAATTAAGGTAAGACCCTGTGATGGTTAATACTGAGTATCAACTTGATTGAAGGATGCAAAGTATTGATCCTGGGTTTGTCCGTGAGGGTGTTGCCAAAGGAGATTAACATTTGAGTCAGTGGGCTGGGAAAGGCAGACCCACCCTTAATCTGGGTGGGCACCATCTAATCAGCTGCCAGCGCAGCCAGGATATAAAGCAGGCAGAAAAGCATGAAAAGGCTTGACTGGCTTAGCCTCCCAGCCAACCTCTTTTTCCCATGCTTTCTCCCGTGCTGGATGCTTCCTGCCCTGGAACAGACTCCAAGTTCTTCAGCTTTGGGACTCGGACTGGCTTCCTTGCTCCTCAGCTTGCAGACCACCTATTGGACCTTGTGATTGGATGAGTTAATGCTTTGTAATAAACTCCTCTTTATATATATATACATAGGAGGGAGGGAGGGAGGGAGATAGACAGACAGACAGACAGATAGCTAGATAGATCGATCGATCCTGTTAGTTCTGTCCCTCTAGAGAATCTGACTGACATAGACCCCCCTAAATCCATTGTAAGGATTAAATGAAATGTGTTTGTAAAGAGTTTTGCCAAGCGCCCAGCAAAGTGTTTCAGGATTTCTTTTATTAGAGGTTGTGGGGAGGTGGGCAGAATGCCTCCAACAGAACTCCAGTGCCCTGACAGCTACAGGCTGCACTGCAGGCACTGCAGCAACTGAAGCAGGAGCCTCCCTTTCAATTCAGCTCAGGGAATTTAATTGTTCTTAATTATACAGACGCCACTCATATGCAAATCATACACGAAGAGTTTTCCTTTTAAATTGTAATTTTTCTTTCAAACCCTTGAGGCACTGAAGTGTTATTGCTGAAGATGTCTGCAAAAGAAAGAATGGCCCTGCGTGGTCCCTCAAGCCCAGGAGTCCCTCTCCATAGGCCCTCACTCCCTCTGCCCCATCAGCAGCTTGTTAACCCCCGCAGTGGCCAGGTCTGCCCTAGTCTTGCTCCCGGATTTTCAGCCCAGATCCTAACAACTTCCCCTGTCTTTCCAGCATTCTCCATCCCTAGACAAAGCACAGTATGAATCCTATGCAGATGTGCAGGAAGGCAGAGAAAAGCAAAGATCAGCTGGTAGCAACGTGGTTTTGTCCATTCAATCCTTCTATCAATGAACACCAATTCCAAAAGAAGCAGAGCGCTCCAACAAAAATTGTGTTTTGAAGATTGTAAACAGCAACATGAAAAAAGTGCTGCCGTTGCCAAGTAAACAAAAGGAAACAAAGCTGTTGTGTGCAACAAGATTACAACTAAAAAAAAAATACAAAGGAAAATGAGAAGGCAAATACCAAAATATTAACAGCAATGTTAGGATGAGTAGAATATCAGACACTTTCCTTCTGCCTGACTTTCCAAAATGGTTCAGAATCTGTGAGAATATTAAAGATGTTCAGAGTGATGTGCTTTTTGAAAAATCAAGAGCAATAGGAAGGTACACTCTTCCTAAATACAGCTTATAATCATTTCTTTTTTTGATTCAAACAGCATATTTCCACATTAATAAATTATTTAAAAGTTAACAAAGGTTTCAACTCCAAAACACTTGGTTTTGTTATGTTGCTTCACTTCCCCTAACTCGCTGGCCACCTCTCAATCTCCTCTACGACCCTTCTGAATGCAGAGACACCCCAGGCTCCAGACCCTGGTCCTCTTTTCTAAGCACTCTAAAATGACTCAATGCTTATCTGATCCAACGTGAAGGCTGTAAACACCACCCCAAATTTACATCTCTAGCCCAGCACCCTTCCCAACTGCCCATCCACATGTGCTCTGGGATGTCGAAATGACATCCCAAACTCAACAGGTGTGAAACTGAGCTCCTGATCTTACCCCCAAACCCAATTGCCCACAGCCATCTCCGCTCAGTTGTTCAAGCCAATACTTGGAGTTATCCCTAACTGTTCTCTTTCTCACACCCGCATCCTATCCGTCGGAAATCCCATGAGCTCCGCTTTCACCAGGCCCACTGCCCCACCTGATCCAAGCAGCCATCATGTCTCTCCATCTCTTGCTTCCTGGCTGTAAGGGCCTCACTGGTTTCCCTGACACTCAGGCTCAGCACTGCCAGCATGGCCTCTTTAAACCTAATTCAGATGGCATCACTGGTCTGCTCAAAATCCCCACAAGAACTCCCCATTTCCAAGGCCTCACGCTGTGCTCTCCCCGTGACCTCACCAACTCCACGTCCCTCTCCAGGTCTGTACCCATGGTGTTCTCACCACAAGGGTCTTCTGGCTACACTGGGAATACCCCAAGTATATGGTCCTCCTACCTTAAAGTCCTCTGCAGTGGCTGTTCTCTCTATCTGGAACATTCTTCACCCAGACAGCCTCATGGCAAACTCCCCCATCTCCATCAAATCTTCCAACTCCTGGCCAGGCGCCGGGGCTCATGCCTGTAATCCTAGCACATTGGGAGGCTGAGGCGGGCATATCACGAGGTCAGGAGATAGAGACCATCCTGGCTAACATGGTGAAATCCCATCTCTACTAAAAATACAAAAAATTAGCCGGGCATGGTAGCACGCGCCTGTAGTCCCAGCTACTCGGGAGGCTGAGGCAGGAGAATCGCTTGAACCCGGGAGGCAAAGGTTGCAGTGAGCCGAGATTGCGCCACTGTACTCCAGCCTGGGCGACAGAGCAAGACTCTGTCTCGAAAAAAAGTAAAAAATAAAAATAAATCCTCCACCTCCTTCAAATCCTTGTAATATCTCACCCTCTTAATAAGCTTCAACCTCCTGTTTATAGCTGCAGCCCCCACCACAATCCTCATCCTCTTTTCCCTTGACCAGTTGTTTCAACTTTTTCCATACGACATATCACCTTATAACATCCATAAAATTTAGTTTTGCAGTTTTCTCTTTCTCACATCCTATCAGACTGCAAGGTCCACTAGATTTTGGTCTATCTGGTTTGCTGTTTTGTATTTACAGAACACTCAGTAACATTTGTTGAGTGAAAGAAAACCTCCCCAAACTGGTGTCATTGATTTATAAAATCACAACTCAGGCCTCAGAATATTTCTTTTTAATTACTCAGTATAAAGCTGGCTTCATCCTAGCATGTCAGAAACTGCAGAATCATAAAAAACGTTTCCCAAACTTCAACCAAAACCTTCACCAAATCTAATTTACCAAAACAATAAAAGTATGTATAGAATATTTTTAAAAACCAATGTCAGGTTGGTCATATTTCTTTTTCAGCTTAAAAAATACATCGGGTCTATTCATGCCAATCACAAATACAACATTTAATGATTTACTAAATTACGAATGCTGTAAATGTTAAGAGGGCAAGACAACCAAGAAACTTAAAAATGCAAAAAACATAGGATCCTACTAAGGAAAATAAGGTACTGAACCAGGCAATGAAAAGTTCAGAAAGAGATTAAGCTAGAAATTGCGTGATCGGGTGGATCATGCTCAAACAGGACTGTAGGAGGAGGTCCAAGTTGGTAACCCTTGGCTTGGGGAGAATCTTTTAGAAAGTAGCACCCACAGCCTGGGCCTGGTTCAAACACTTTGACTAACCATCTGAATCAGCAACATGGGTTATTGCAGCATGCCTGAGATGGTTCTTTTAGTTCCACTGCTTGAATGAATAGATCTGTAATCCAAGAATGAAGAAATAAATCAAAACCTAGAGTAATTTATAAGCCAGTGACACAAAATATAGGCAAGCTGAGGTGAGGCTCAGCACCTGATTCGCAGCCTCCCCTCCGCCACTGCTGCTGCAGATGTGCGCCCCACTCCCACACCCAGTCCCTCTAGCTATAATGGGGTGAACGTGACCAATGTGGAAATAAAAGAATTGAGAAAGAGGCTGGGTGCGGTAGCTTACGCCTGTAATCCCAGCACTTTGGGAGGCCAAGGCGGGCGGATTTCCTGAGGTCGGGAGTTCGAGACCAGCCTGACCAACATGGAGAAGCCCCGTCTCTACAAAAATACAAAATTAGCTGCATGTGGTGGTGCATGCCTGTAATCCCAGCTACTTGGGAAGCTGAGGCAGGAAAATTGCTTGAACCCGGGAGGCAGAGGTTGTGGTGAGCCGAGATCGCAACACTGCACTCCAGTCTGGGCAACAAGAGCGAAATTCCGTCTCAAAAAAAAAAAAAAAAAAAAAGAATTGAGAGAGAGAGAATACCTAAATCTACCTGTGCCTGAAGTTAATACCCCTGCTTCTTCCAGGTTACCAGTGCCAGTGAGTTCCTTTAATGCGTCAGCTAACTGAGTGAAATCTGTCACTTGAAGCTGAAAAGATTCCAACTAGTAGGTACATGAACCCAGCAACTAAAACATAATTCATGAGGTTGTGTCCAAAAGTCAGGAAAGCAGGTAACCTTTGGAACGTTAAGAAACATTTTATGACTATTTATAAAAACAAATGCTTTCCGAGAAACAGTATAATTTTGCAAAAGGCTGAAGATGATCTGAAATTCCCACTTTAAAAAAAAAGAAAAAGTGTCCATCAAAAAGTACAAACTATATTTTCTTTATAAAAAAACCAACAGGTTATTTTAGGAGGGATGAAAGTGTTCTAAAATTAGAGTGTGTTGCTGGTTGCAAAACCTCACAAACACACTAAAAAATATTGAGTTGCACTCTTTAAGTGGGCAAATTGTATGCCATGTGAATTGTATCTCAATAAAGGTGTTTTTTTTTTTTTTTTTTTTAAAAAAAAGCACTAATAGCAAGTAAGCACACACGCCAGACTCCTAATTCAATCATTCTGTCAGGATTCCATGTAGGAAAGAGGAGGCCATTTCTGCAGATGCATCTTCTCACACACGAACCCATACAAGCTCTACACAAGCTCATTCCCTTTCTGTGCACACATACGCCTCCCGTACATAATGAAAATGCCATATGCAGATGCATTTGATTAGCACCATCCACATTTCCCATAATTATGCAGTGCTTTGTAAGCTGCAGTTAATTCCTGACTATTATCCAAGCGCAAAATCATTCTGCCTAATTTCAAGCAGCCTGGCAGCTGCAGAGGAAGAACAGCTTTGGCCTTCAGTGGAGATCCATTTGACATATAACCCCTGCTGCTACAAGGACTCCAATCATCTAGAGCTAATCAATTTCAATCAAGCAGGCTCTACTAGACTGGAGAACAATGGTGATTTCCTTCTTTATCTGTTAGCATGCACCTTAAAAGGGCCGGAAGATGAAGAGAAGGGCAGAAATCAGGACTGGGGTTTGGTGGGGAGGGTGGAGAGAGGTGGGGAAATTGAATAAGAGAAGAACAAGTGCTTACACCAGACATGTGATCCTTAAACCACCTGGCTTCCAGAGCTCAGCAAACTCTAACACTACAAAATTATCCTAAATTCACCAGTTCTCCAAATAATCCCTTGACCTCTCTTCTTAGGAGGCATTTCCGTATTTTAAATAACTTCTATTGTCTTTTTCCTTTAACTATAAACGGAGATGAGAAAATATACTAACAGCACTTTATACAATAAAATAGTGTATTATCCTGTAAAATGCCATGTTTTTATATAAGAAAATATTGTATAATAAAGTACTCACATGAATTTTTAACTCTCATTACAAACAACTCAATTTTTATTCTGGATTCAGTAACATTTTTTTTTGTTGTTGTTTTTTTTTTTTTTTTGAGACAGAGTCTCGCTCTGTCGCCCGGGCTGGAGTGCAGTGGCGCAATCTCGGCTCACTGCAAGCTCCGCCTCCCGGGTTCACACCATTCTCCTGCCTCAGCCTCCGAGTAGCTGGGACTACAGGCGCCCGCCACCGCGCCCGGCTAATTTTTTGTATTTTTTAGTAGAGACGGGGTTTCACCGTGGTCTCGATCTCCTGACCTCGTGATCCGCCCGCCTCGGCCTCCCAAAGTGCTGGGATTACAAGCGTGAGCCACCGTGCCCGGCTCAGTAACATTTTTGAAATATATTCCTTTCCTCCAGTAATAACAAAAGAGGGAAATCCTGTAGAGTTCACATTCTGACAGTATTTACAGGATTAATCCCTTTATATCCAAGAAAAGGTATATCCTCTGTAGTGGAATCTTTAAAAATGTGTAGCTCCTAAACACTTCCTCCCTTTTAAAAAGATTTCTCATGGGCACTGGCTCCTAGAGTCAAGAAATAATTTAGTCCACTAATAGCCAATGTGGCCATCACTCAGAGGTAATATGGATTCAAGGGTTCCAGCACTTCCCCTGAATCAGAATTGCTAGGGATAGAGCCTAGGAATCTGTGTTTGAGGAATAGCTCTCTCAGACAATTCCAGTGTACATGCATCCACTAGGGGAGCAGAAGGAACCTGAGTACATGCATTTGGGAACCACTGATCCATTTATCCATCTATCTGCTGCTCATTCCAGGATCCTTGCAGTGACACTTCTGTTTCCAATGCAGCTCATTCCCATTATAAAATTCTTCAGCCTCAGCCAGAGTCAGGCTGCAGGAAATGAGCTAGCTATTTTAAGCAGAAAGGGATTTAATATAGAGAATTAGGTGCTTATAAAATCACTGAAGAGTTCAAGGGAGCAGGCTCTATGCTGGGCCTCCAGGAAAGACTCCCAGAACCACATGGAACTGGCCCAGGAGGGGTGCTGGTGCCTCTGCCACATCAGGAAAGTGGGGGGCCTCAGAAAGCTGTCTTGGAACTACTGAGTCAGCCACATCCTGTCAGCTGCGATCCTAAGACCTAAGAGCTACCTCTGTCACTGCTGCTGGTCCAATGTCAGATATCCACTCAGTCAAACAGTGGGACGAATCACTCACTTTTTGCTATGCTCCAGAGGTCGAACTTGCATGAGTAAAATGTGCTTCTGAAAATACCCAATGAATACCTTTTAAAGGTGCTTGCCAGAACCAAGTACAGCAAGCCAGCCTACCCTGAACAGAAGACCCTCAACTTTAATCTACACCTATGCAGCATTCTCTTTTCAAGCAGTCTCTAACAACCCTCAAGTCTCTCTCACCTACAGTACTTCCTTTGGGCGTTCTTCTATTTCCTCTTCCTGTGGGGAAACTGCTCATTCATGTCCCAGTACTGTACCATACCTAATAATACCTTTTGAATTTATTCTTTGATTCGGCTCATAATGCAGCCTGTCTAGATCAGGGTCCTGATTTATCATCCAATAAACCGGCTCTTTTCCCCAAAATGCCACCATCCACCAAATTAATGACACTTAAACTATCAGTTTAAGTATACTAACGCCACCTCCCCTGGAATATCCTGATAATCACATTACCAAGATCTGCCAAAATTCACCCAGCAATTTTTACACAGTATTTCCCGGACCTTACACCCAACACAGCATTAGGTGTAGTGAATGGATAAAGGTATAAAACACAGACCCTGACTACAAGGAGTTTGTATTCTCCAGGAAGCAGCAGAGACCTAAGAAAAAAGGACAACAGAGACGGCAAGAATTTTAGAGGCTGCAAATGGAATATTTGACACAAATAAGAACTATAAACTACTTAGATTTGAAATAATGATGGTCCTTAAAGCATGTGTGAGGCCTCGTGAAATGAACATATGGTAACATCTTGTGTAACAGCCTGTTTTAACAGAGACCATCTTTGCAATCAGATCTTACTTAATACACTGTGTGACTTCAAAACATGGGCATATGCCAAATACAGAAAATCTCCCACAGGTTATGTGAAGGGGGTAGGGGAGAAAAAGGGAGGTGTTTGAAGCAAATGAAATCATTCCTATCACAAGGATTCAGACCAGAGTATACCACAGTGTGACATAAAATGTACACGTACCCTTAAATTTTAAAATTTATTTTCCCTTGTGCTCAAACTACTTTTCCTCCTAGATTCAATTTGGTGTTATATTTGTGCTTGCATTAAGATTTTCCCCCCAAGGATTCAGTTTTCTCTTCTCTTAAGTTTTTCAACTCTTTCAATCCACTCCCTTCCAAAGTAGCAGTATCTATTTCTAAAAAAAGAGTCCACTATAGGTTTAGTTACTTTACATACTCACTTTCAGTAAGTGGAAACACATACACTGACTAAAGTTCCTCTTCAAGTCATGCTGAAGATGAAAGAGGTACACCCACAAAAGCTTGCCAATTTTAGCGGAAATTTTACTTTCATTTCTTTTGTAAAAAGGATTCCATCCCATCTACATTTTAGAAGTATGCTGTGTACCATTTCCTTAAACAGAATATTCAAAGTAATCAATCATTTCTTTCGCCAGTGCAAGTACAACTGACTCTCTATGGAACAGAATATTTCCATTTTCTACAGATGAAAGTCAAGGTTCAAAGACACTAGGTTAAGTGTCATTTCTCATAAGCACCGAGATAAAATTAATCACAAAACCTCCCAGAAATCACCAGTGATCACGGAACAGGCAACTGATGGGCGGTCTCTGGAACCCTCTGGACAGTGGGGATAAAAGCAATGGAAGGTTCTTCCTCAGCTCACTGGATCCCACCTCTTTAATCCGGAGGCCACAACCCTCCGAGGCCAGACCCACGGAGAGTTACCCTACAGAAAGGGTGCCAAAATTCAAAGACTGGTGTGACCCACCATACACTGTACATGGTCAGATAAGAAACCACTGTGGATGTTTCCCTTGAGTTTCAAAGTCTACCCTATCTGTGGCCCACACTCTCCGAGGGAGGGATTGGCTCCCCCACCCCCAACCAAATCCCTCTCTCCCCCAGACTATTTCTATTAGGCTTGGAAGCTCTGAAACAGAGGCATACACTGTACCTGCTTTGCTTGTGGAACAGCAACTTTAATATGAACACATTACGAGACAGCCTAGGCAGGGAACCTATAAGAGACCAGGTTCTGTTATTTTAGGGAAAGTAGGAAGAACATTAAAAAGAATGCAAGTGAGAAAGCAATTTCCCCCTTACATTTAAAAGTATTTTCCTCCTTTACCTGCTTTTGAACTTACACTTTTTCTTACCTTATTGTGATTTGTTTTGTTGTTTTTAAAGCCCCTAAATTTCCAAAGAGGAATGGTTTATCTGCATTACTGCCACCAGACTTCACACTCTATATTAAAACTGCTATGCTTTTTTCAATATTGTAAAACATGTCACAGTTTTCCCTCTTCACTGGAAAAGGATACATCAAATAGAAAACTTATGTTTTACCACCCACGCAAATCTACCAATGCCAACTCCTGGGAGCTCAAATGCAATCTCGCGCTCTGTTCTGTTTTCGTAGGCTGGGTTTTCCCTATCAATAAGTCTCCATTTTTATGACTAAATAATCCACCTGAAGAGGCAAGCTGTAACATGTTTTATATTATGCCAAAACCTGGAAGTAAACTGAGGCTTTAAAAATGTATAATATCTATTTTCCTCTTTATTTCAGAGATGGGAGAACTCAACAAGGCGTGGCAGGCAATGCCTTTCCGCAGGACAAGGAAATTCAGACCAGACGGTGAGAAAAAGAACCCGCTCAGTTAATGGTATGGCTGCACAACACACAAACTGAACTAAAATACAGAAGCTTCTCGAAGTTGTACGCATATAGTACCAAAAAAGAGGAAGCTGAAGAGAGACAAATGCAAGGTGGTCCCCCGAGGCAGGACGCAGTAAAAGGATGAGGTTAGACCCAAATGTTGCAGAAACAGCCTTCACCTCAGAGTCAGGGGCCCAAGATGACAGTCCAGGCTCAGCCAGACGCTGCCAGGTAAACGTGTTGGGTTCCCTTCCGGGGCTTCGTTTCCTCAAACACGAAAGACCCCCAAATTCTGATCCTTTCACTGGCAACAAGTTATAAAACTATGAAGAAAAGGAAGTAAACATTAAATCAGGGCAGGGGTGGGGTCACATACACTTGCCTGATTAGGATCAAGGCACTATAAAAAAGATGAGAAGAAACTCAGGATTTGGGCCAGTGGCTCATGCCTGTAATCCCAGCACTCTGGGAGGCCGAGGCAAGCGAACCACTTGAGCCCAGGAGTTCAAAAGACCAGCCTGAGCAACATGGTGAAATCCTGTCTCTACCAAAAAATACAAAAACTTAGCCGGGCATGGTGGTGCACGCCTGAAATCTCAGCTACTCGGGAGGATGAGGTGGGAGAACGGCTTGAACCCAGGAGGCGGAGGCTGCAGTGAGCTGAGATCTATCACTGCACTACAGCCTGGGCAACAGAATGAGACCTTATCCCCCACCGCAAAAAAAAAACAAACAAACAAAAAAAAAAAACTGAAGATTTGGCAACAAGTCACCAAATAATAATTACGATGAAAATTACTTTCACCTCCCTCTTGCGAGATTCATTTGCTATTGTGAGTCACAAGTACCTGCTAGAATAACCCCAAATCCTAAAACATCAATGGACTGTAGCCAACATGAGCTTTGTGTCAGAGGTGCAATTGAAAAAAGATGGTCATCTGATTCCTAAAAAGGGATCTTCAGTCTTTCTAAGAGGGTTAAATAACCTCATGCATTCAACATTTAATTGCCATGTCTCAGGTATTGTCCCAGACAAAAGGGACACAAAGATAGATATAAACAATAAATGCAGGCCCTCTCTCAAGACCCCAAAACCTACATGCCCGCTCAACAGAATAGACATGATGTGAACCCTTAATTAGCAGAACAATTTCTCCCTCCTCTGTGTTTCTGCAGCATTTTACACCTACCTCTGTTATAGCACATTTCACAACATGACAGGAGCTATTTACAAGTGCTACTGGCCTCACATAAGACAGCAAGCTTCTTGAGGGCAGGGAGTGTGTCCTTCATCCCTGCATCCTCTATCCAATACGGTATCTGCAGGAGGGAGTGCTCAAAAAACATGTGTTGGAAACTTGAAGTTAGGGATAAATGACTCTCAGATGAACAATACAGGTAGTGGACAGGAGAAGAGAGGCCTGTGGATGAGAGGACAGGTGGACCAAGTGTGGCCTACACAAACTTTATGCTACTCAAACTATGATCCACACATCAGCAGCATGGCATCGCCTGGGAGTCTGTTAGAAATGTGGAGTAGCAGGCCGGATGTGGTGGCTCACACCTGTAATCCCAGTACTTTGGGAGACCGAGGTGGACGGATCATGAGATCAAGAGATCAAGACCATCCTGGCCAACATGGTGAAACCCCGTCTCTACTAAAAATACAAAAAAATCAGCTGGGTGCAGTAGCGCACGCCTATAGTCCCAGCTACTTGGGAGGCTGAGGCAGGAGAATCACTTGAACCCGGGAGGCAGAGGTTGCAGTGAGCCGAGGTCGTGCCAACTCATTCCAGCCTGGCAACAGAGCGAGACTTCATCTCAAAAAAAAATAAAAAATAAAAAATAAAGGAATGTGGAGTCGCAGGCCCCACCACAGACCTACTTAATCAGCATCTCCAAGCTAACAAGATCCCTCGATGATTCCTGTGCGCCTTAATATTTGCAAAACACTGATACAGAGAAGATTTAAGTGGGAAACCCACTAACAAATGAGAAGAATCAGTTAGACTTGGGCAGCAAGAGTAATAAAAACAAATTAAGAAACGGAAAGGAAAAGGGCTGGGCGCGGTGGCTCACGCCTGTAATCCCAGCACTTTGGGAGGCCCAGGTGGGCAGATCACTTGAGGTCAGGAGCTTGAGACCAGCCTGGTCAACGTGGTGAAACCCTGTCTCTATTAAACATACAAAAATTAGCCAGGTGTGGTGGCACGCACCTGTAACCCCAGCTACTTCGGAGGGTGAGGCACAAGAATCGCCTGAACCTTGGAGGCAGAGGTTACAGTGAGCCGAGATCGCGCCACTGCACTCCAGTCTGGGCGACAGAGTGAGACACAGTCTCAAAAAAAAAAAAGAAACTGAAAGGAAAAGGATTTACTTTATGAGGCTGCTAAACCTGTGATGAACGAACAGGCACTGGCTCTAGAGGTACTATCACAATCACTATTTCAAGTTTTTAAAAACGGAAAAATCCTTTTAAAAAATCCTAAAACTTTCCAATATATGCCTGATTTGTCTGCACCACTCAAACACATTGGAAAGAAGGAGAATAATCATTATGTATCAAGTCGCATCAGCCCATAAACCAGAGAGAAACGCTTGTCAAATACCTGGACACTATGAGTGTAATGATGCTATTACACTCAGTATCATTACGTACGCTTCACTAGCCAAACAGCAGTGTGGTCCTAAAACACGAGCCATCCAATGAAACCACTTACAGAGATAGCCCCTGCTTTGCCTCCACGGAACATTCCTAGAACCCACAACATGAAGCCAATATCATACCTTCCCGTGGGAACTACACTGAAATTGAAGGGTTACATCCTGGCCAAAGGCACCAAATAAATCACAGCAATGACGACACTGCACAAAATCTATGACACAGCTACAAATCCTCTAAATAACATAAAGTGATAAAATCAGACTTCAACCCATAACATGGGAGTTTTATGTTAGAAGTAACCTTAATAGACCACAGGGTCTAAATTTCTCCTCCTCTAGGCCAGGAAATGGAAACCCAGAGGGGTGCTTGCCCTCAAGAATCTGGTTAAAGAGCTGAGCTAAGAAACAAACCTAGGCCTCCTACCAAGCAATCCCATGAACTACTAGACAAGCTTACCTTCTTTACAAAGTCCCTTAAAATAAAAAGTATGCATCATTATCATATAAAGTGTCTTCAAAATAAGGCATACATAAAGCTCATAAAAATATAACTCTCCCTTGTGACATATTTACCTGCAAACAATGTCAGTCATTAAAACATATATCTGGGTCCTGTCCTTGTTATTAGCAACTATTTTTATTTTTGGCCTTTTTAAAATTTACAAAGTGTTGTGGGAGAAGACCTGGACTGCCAGCAGGGAGTAGCCCTGGCTTATGGCCTCAATCGACACACACAACTTAGCTACTGCCCTTCCTTCTGCTGAGAGACCTAGGGCAGGTCCATCAGAGTCCTTGGGCTACACGCCCTGGAAGGGAACTCCTGAGAATGCAAAGCTCTGAGAATGGCAATCCAGAGCAGCCAGGGGCCAAATTCCCCACTAGACTTTGCAGCTAAGACAGGAAAAAAAAAAAAAAAAAAAAACCAGAAGTGAAACATGGGAAAGACAGAAAACCTAAAGTGAGACGTGCTGGTAAATCAGTTCTCAGCCAGGAGACTGGGTGATGACGACTTTTATTCTCTTTGTTCCTTTCTGAATTACTTAATCTTCCTACAATAAACATGAATTTTGTAATGAGAAAACTATGTCATGAAGTAAGGGCAGGGCTGATAATTAAACAGAACAGGCTCCCTTTATGGAAGGCTGAGGCCTCCTCTGATTAGGTAAAACCTTGGGTATCACCCTGAATATGGGGTACAAAACAAAATACAACTTTTTATATAATCTATCAGCCTGACTGCAGGAGTAAAGGCGAGATCTTTTCTGCGTGTGGCCTTGATTTGGAAATGTTTTAATTTTCTTTTAACACTAACTGCAGACTTTTCTCCATAATCCCATCAATAATAATATAACGATCCATGGAAATTCAACTACAAAACTTGAGGCCAATTAGAAGCACACAACCTCCTGAGTGCTTCACATTAGCACCCTCTTCAAAACAACTAGCCAACCAGCTCTGCAAATGTCAGCCTTTGCATTTTCTAAAACCTCAATTCTTCTTCCTCCAAGACTTCCCCTTCTTTTCACCAAGACTTACCTTCAGACTTATGCCACAGATTTAGTTTCCTCCTAAACAATGTAGTGCTATTTTCCTTCCAGATTTTAAGTTTTGGCTTATTATGCTTCTCTCTGGCCTCCATTCATTCCTAAAATGAATAGCTAGTCCCCTCTGCTAGCTTAAGGCAAACTGCCTAACCTCACGTCTTATAGAAGGAATTCCATTCAACAGACAGCAGCCCAGAAGGATACTAGGAAATTCATACGTTTCACAAATACTTCCACTTAAAAGGCAACATACTTCTGGCGGTTTTAAATAACATGGCTTGCCAATGCCTGACAAAACATTTGGGAATTATATTCACAAGAAACTATATTTCAGATTTTATTCTGACATAAAATTCTAAGGGCACAAAAGCTAAAAATACAGGTAATCCTATGGCCTTAAACTAAATTTTTTAAGAACTAAGAAACACAGTACATTGATGATTAGGTGAGCAAACTAAGCCACAAAAACCTACTCATCCTTAAGTCCTATTAAGTCTAACTACCATGTATCAGAGTGGACTAAGGGAAAATCCAAGCTCTGCAGCCTAGGCAAAGGCAATGGGGATTTCCTCTGCCTGGTCTAGATCACCCAAGGTAACTCAAGGCAGGGCTTCGAGCAACCCATTGCTCAAAGTAGTCTGTGGGCAGTGGGAGTAGGAGGATGGGGAGGCCCTCCAGGAAGGGGACTCCACAAAGGATGGGGATGGGGAGGGGAGGTGAGAAATGAAATGGGCTGTGGCACACGATGAGATAGGGGAATGACCACCTTCTGGGCAGGCTCTCATTCTTTCATTCCAAGAAGCATTTATTAAAGACTGGCTAGGGCGAGGGAACCCAGCTAGGTGCTGGGGATAAAAAATAAATAGCTGAAGGATCTTGCTCTTAAGGAACTCCATCTTACTGGGTGGAGACAAACGAGAAGAGAGAGCTCGGTAGGGCACCAAAGGGTTCTGGCAGAAACAGCATGAGGCGGGGGAAGGGTCACGCTTCCTGGAAGAGTCACACGGACCCAGTCCCAGGGAGCCCACAGGGCAGTCCCTCTGCCTGCAGCAGTGCCTTCACCTTTACTTCCATCCCGGTCTCCTCCTTCCCCCAGCGCTTGGCATGCAACATCCCTGCTTCTCATCCACCTTTTATTTAAGTCTCCTATTATCTGCACACAATGGAAGTTAGGACACCTATTTCCTACCAACTTATGAACTTAGAAAGTTAACATTAAAAGGGCACAAAACAGGAACTCAAAACCCACAAGCTCAAGCTTCAAAGGTGAGAACGTCCCATTTCACAAACGGCGGTTGAGGGATCCCATTTCACCACTCCACGTTTCTCCTCCGGCTCCTTCACCACAGCCTCACAGACCCACACTTGATTTATCACTCTCTTCAAAACTTACATTCAACAGTTCCTCTCATGCCCAAGAAAACCAGAGGTCCTAGGGCAGCACGTGTAGGATTTCACTCTAAATGATTCTGCTTTAAGTTGCAGGCTCAGTAGAAGCACATACACCAAAATGACAAGAGTTATGTTGGGTAGGGGAATAATGTAATCTTTTTATTCTTCTGTATACTGTTGAAAAACTGTAAAATAAACATGCACTTCTTGTGTAATAACAACATGACGTTAAAAAAAAAACACAGAAAACACATGCAACAACATGAATAAATCTTGAAGACATTATGCTCAATGAAAGAAGCCACTCCCAAAAAGACAAGTAATGTCTGATTCTCCCTCCTATGAAGCACACAGAGTGGTCAAATCCACAGAGACAGAAGTAAAACGGTGGGTGCTAGGGGCTTGGTGGGGAGAGAGGAATGAGGAGTTATTGTTCAATGGGCACAGAGTTTCAGTTCTACAAGATGAAAAGATTTCTGGAGGTGGATGGTGATGACGGTTGCTCTGTAACATGGGTATACTTAACGCCACTCAACTGTACACTTAAAAATGGTCAAAATGGTAAATTTAATGTTACGTCTATTGTACCCCAATTTAAAAAATAACTAAGTAAAAAGAACGGTTTTCAGGAATGTATTTGGTCCAAAATAAGGTCCATCTAACAGCACGTGTCCTTTTCTACAGCAACGTACAACGGTTCTAGTGATTATAATGGAGACTCACTTCCTAGCTAGAACATCAAGAGTTGACACATATTTGAGACAGTCCTGCCTGGAAGGCCACGGCCCAGACTTTTCCCTGGAGCAATAACCACCCTTCCCCTTCTCAATGATATCAGCACCATTATCCCTGACACAGCCGCCACAGCCACCACCCTGATGGTGCTGAATCCCTAATCGTTATTCACGTTACCTCCAACCTCACAGGCCTAGAAGAGTCGGTATCATCCCCATTCTACACATGCAGAAACAAGGCCCCAGATCACAGAGCTGGAAAGTGGCTCAAGTTAATGTGTGGTCAGTGCTACTCCCCAGTGGATACTCCCTACAACCACTCCCTCTCCCCCAAATCACACACACAAAGAACTGGCTTCCCAGGGAGGACTGCAAGTCACTTCACCTACTCATTCCTTTAATGCAGACACACTGAACAGCTGCTCTATAAATTCCAGGAAGTAAACGATCCAAAGACGTTGATTGAAAAAGCAGAAGCTACAATTACCCCTGGGAAAGGGTCTCCAGTCCTTCCCATTAACTAATTCTAAACACAACGTACTTTAAGTCATGCTCCAATTCTTCACAGTTAATTATTAATCACTTCCAATCATGAATCTCTAGCACACCCATTTATATCACAGAAATAACTGCTCCTCACTAAACCCGCTCAGTTATTAGGGAAAGAAGAAGAGACAGGGCACAGAGATAGCCCTTGCTAATCTCTCATCAGCGCTTTTCAAACTTTGCCCCCTAAATTACTGACAGAGGAGAACGATCTGCACTGGAGACCTAGGGCCTTCCCAGTTTCCTGCCTAAAGTGTGAAAAAATATTGAGGACTAGTCATCTATTTTTAAGATGTATGCAAACTGAGCACTCTCTTCCAGCTTTTCAGTTTTTACTTATGTATTTATCTGTCAGAGACAGGATCTCACTCTGTTGCCCAGGCTGGAGAGCAATGGTGTGATCATGTCTCACTGCAGCCTCGACCTCCTGTGCTCAGCTATACTCCTGCCTCAGCCTCCAAGTAGCTGGAACCACGGGCGAGTGCCACCACACCCAGCTAATTTTTTAAATCTTTTTTTTTTTTCCTTTTTTAATGTAGAGGTGGGGTCTCCCTATGCTGCCTAGGCTGGTCTCCAACTCCTGGGCTCAAGCAATCCTCTTACCTCGGCCTCCCAAAGTGATGAGATAACAGGCGTGAGCCACCGTGCCCGGCAGAGTTTATTTTAATACAAAAATCTTCCTCCCAAATCTTAAGTAAAACTGGCACCAAGAAAGATGGACCATATTTGTTCAAAGCCCTAAGAGATCCGCTGACCCCCAAAGTCAGCCCAGATATGGAAGCAAGTCTACACAGACCTTCCCCAGGCAAATTTCTGGTTCTTCCCCTGAGCAACTGGCTATTGTGTATATCATTCACTTGGCATTTAGGATATATTGGGCTTCACCCTGGTAGTTTTGTTTTCATGTGTATTAATGTGTGAACTCCCTGTGGTCAAGGACTAGTAAACTTCCCTATTCATCCACAGTATCTAATCCTGTTTCTTGCACATAACTGACACTTGATATAGCAGGTTCTTCAAAGAGTCCTCCTGTGTAAAAGCCACAAGCCATCTTCCTAGAAATGCAGAGTGAATTTCTGTTTTACAGCCTAGCTTGACCCTCAAGCCTGTGGGGCTCATTTTTCCTTCATTTCTGTCTCTGAAATTGGCCCAATTATCTATGTACTAAATGCATGTCTCTGCTTTACAATTAGATTTGCCTGTTGTTTCCTTCCTATGTAAACCCAATTATTAAAGTTTAAGATTGCTTGGTCATTCTCCACATTCTACATGTGATGGCAAATAGAGTCAGACAGGTAAGAATGTGCAAACTACTGTAGCAACTCAAAGCATCTCCATCCCTTTATCCCAGCTCTTCCCCTAACACACTTATGGTGTTAATGTCACCTAAAGTTTGAGAACACTTCTTCACAAAATCTGTAGCAAGAAAAGAAAGTGAAAGATTCATCCATCTGGATTTGGGTATAAAGTCTTCAACTTCAAAAATAAGTACTATGCCACTAAATAATTTTCAGCAGTTTCCATGAAAAGCTTGGCCCCAAGCTGCAACTCAGAAAGATAATATTTACACATGACATCAGAACTGCTGAAATTCCAGAGAACTTTCCCTACCAAATCTCTAAGTAAAGAACAGAAAGTACCCCACACAGCCTGCATCCCCCTAGCTCACCAGCACGTCTGCAATGCTCATAGGACTTCTCATGTCCCCTAAGGCTGTTTGGTCATATCACCAATTTGACAAATCCTTTACATATAGAATTTTCCCCCCAGGAAGGTGGGGAGAAAAAGTATTACACATAAAGACTACAAACTGATCACAGCAAATATAGGAATGGTGGTCAAAAGTTTAAGATACAGCAAGGAAACCCCAGGTTAAGGTCTCTTGATGTCTTTGCCACCCCACTGACTAGAATTCTTATCAATGCCTGCACTGACATGGAGCAAACAGAAAAGGGCAGGCACCGTTAGGATAGAACTAGGAAATCAGCACGTGTCCCCCAGAGTCACAAGTGCAATGAAAAGGCTGAAAGTCAGTTTTGATATCACCGAAGGAGAAAACAGAGCCTAAGCACCAAGTCAGGCTATTGATTTTTACAGTAAACACGTACCAACATATACAAGAGCCTATCATTATTTCTGAAACTGTCACACATGATTTCAGTCAATAGGAAATTTCTCAGTAATTGGCCTGATGTTCCCATCGCTTCTATGATGCTTAGAGTATCACTATTCTATATCCCTTCCCTGTAGCACCAAACACATCAAACTTGTTATATACATTTTTCTCTCCAGGGTGATTTTGTGCTGAGACCAAAAAATCAAATGTATTCACTATGTTTTCAAGCTTTTCTATTCCATTAAGTTTCTCAGGTATGATGTCTGCATCTTATTTTCATAGGCCTCGATACTAGGTTCAGCCTCTTCTGGTTCTTTTTTCTCTCTGGACCTGCTCTCGTGTGTTCCCTTTCACCCCTGGTGGACACAGCTTTCTATTATAGCAAAAACACTGTCTTTCGAAATGCGCAGCAGCATCCCACAAAAAGTGCTCGGGAAATGCGGAGGAGTTTTTAATGTGCAAGTGTTCAGTCCTACAATCACAGTGCACAGCATGCTTGGTTCCAAGGACCGTGTGAGAACGCAAGCACCTGCTGACTGACCTCAGCCTCAATTCTAAACAGGAAGCTGGCTGGAGTCAAGCCCTGCATGTTCACTCCCATTGTCAGGTCTCAGCTCTCACTAAAAGCAAGTTGGAAATTTTCTGTCTGTTAACAAAAAGGCTACTGTTTTTTTTTTTTCACCCCATTATAAAATACACACTCATTGTAAGTTCAAGGAATAAAGAAAACTAGTAAACAAATCACCCACCACTCAAATTGGGCAAATTTTCAAGCCAAAAAAACAGGGTCCAAAAGATTCTTACTCAGTCTAAAGGCTTTAAACAAGGTGAATCAAAGAGTTAAGAGAGAGGCTATTTGGGTGCCTACTGCCGCCATTGGGCTATCCAGAAAATCAAGTGTATACTAAAATAGGTATTTCATCTTGTTGTTAATAAGGTTTGGGAACACATGACTGCATACACAGACACGACACACAAGATTAATCATAACCATTTTCCAAGAGTCTTTCTTTCACTGCTACCATAGTTTTCAGGAGCCCACTTACTGGTAACCAAGCTTCCTTGAACAAAAGGCTCCCGACCTAAACATTAAGAGCGCTAAGGAGCAATACACTCAGTGGGTTCCATTCAATTCAGCATTACATTCAACACCTAATATGTCCCAGGCAGGGCAGAGCCAAGTTTTATGGAGCTCTGAAACTTATGTGAGAGGGCAAGGTGGAGTATTTTAAAGGGAAAAAAATACACACTATATATTACTTTAGAAGACTTAATGAAAAACATAGTCATGTAAAAACATTCCTAGGAACCTGCCCAGGGCCTTGTAAAGGACCCGTGCAAGCGAGGATGGCAGAACATGTCTGTGCCTGTGCAGTTGAGGGAAGGGGTGGGAAATGCTTCCTAGATTAAGGGATATCCCAGCAGAGGTCTGGAGGCGGCACAGGAAGTGATCTCCAGGCACAGCAAACAAGTCCAATGGTGGAAACAAAGGAAACTTCAATCAACTTCATCTTCATAAGAACATGCAAACTAAAAGAAGTACATAATATCAATTTGGACCTCTTAGATTAAAATTTAAAAGATGCGCCAGCCAGGCGTGGTGGCTCACGCCTGTAATCCCACCACTCTGGGAGGCCGAGGTGGGCAGATCATGAGGTCAGGAGTTCGAGACCAGTCTGGCCAACACAGTGAAACCCCATCTCTACTAAAAATACAAAAATTAGCCAGGCATGGTGGCACGCGCCTGTAATCCCAGCTACTCAGGAGCCTGAGGCAGGAGAATCGTTGGAACCTGGGATATGGAGGTTGCAGTGAGCCAAGATCGCCCCACTGCACTCCAGCCTGGGTGACAGAGCAAGACTCCGTCTCAGAAGAATAATAAATAATAAATACATAAAATTTAAAAGATGAACAAAAAATACTGGTACCCAGTGCTGAGAGACTCGTAAGAAACTGACAATCTCAAGACATTAGCATAAGGGTTTAACTGAAACAACCTTTCTGGAGGGCAAGTAGAGAATATTTTTCAAAGGCCTTGAAGCATGCCCATTTTTTGACCCAGCAATTCCAGTTCTAGCAATGTATCCTAAAGAAATGATTGCACAAGCATTCAAATGTAGATATAGCCTGGTGGGGTTTTCTTTCCTTTTAAATAAACTTC
This sequence comes from Symphalangus syndactylus, assembly GCF_028878055.3. Lineage (NCBI taxonomy): Eukaryota > Metazoa > Chordata > Mammalia > Primates > Hylobatidae > Symphalangus > Symphalangus syndactylus. Next base: position 126,834,720 of record NC_072426.2, on the reverse strand, counting down.
ATGTATAAAGAATTCGATTTTAGGGCTAGGCATGGTGGCTCATGCCTGTAATCCCAGCACTTTGGGAGGCCAAGGCAGGTGAATTGTTTGAGCCCAGGAATTCGAGACCAGCCTGGGCAATATGGTGAAACCCTGTTTCTACAAAAAATGTAACAATTAGCCCAGCACAGTGGTGCACGCCTGTAGTTTCAGCTACTTGGGAGGCTGGGGTGGGAGGATCGCTTGAGCCTGGGAGGTGGAAGCTGCAGTGAGCCAAGATCTTGCCACTGCAATCCAGCCTGGGTGAAAAAACAAAGAATTAGATTGTAAAATTATAGGACATTCATATAATGAACTATAAGGCAGTCAGTAAAACTGAAGTACTTAGATATAGACATGGGAAGATTATTAAGTTTAAAAAGCAACTTACAAAATTATAATTTAATCTCATTTAAAAATACATAAAAATAACAGACCATTTACAGTACGTAACTCAAAAATAAAAATACAATTAATCTAACATAAAAATGGGCAAAGGATTTGAGCTGAGACCAGTGGTTCACATCTATAATCCCAATGCTGTGTGAGGCCAAGCAAGGTGGGAGGATCACTTGAGATCAGCATGGGCAACACAGTAAGACCCTATCTTAAAAAAAAAAAAAAAAGGGCGGGGGGCAGAGGATTTGAACAGACATTTCTCCAAAGAATATATACAAATGGTCAATGAGCACATGGAAGAGAGGCTCAACATGATTAGAGAAATGCAAATCAAAACCATGACACATCACATCCTCTAGAAGGACTATAATAAACTCATCTATTAACTGTTGGTTGGTGAGAATGTAGAAAAATCGGAACTCTCATACTTCACCTGTAGAAAAGTCATGTATGAAAAGTAAGCTATGGTACAACTACTTTGGAAAACAATTTGGCAGTTCCTCAAAATGGTACACATAAAGTTACCATAAAAACCAGCAATACCACTCGTAGATATATAACCAATAGAATTGAAAATATATGTCCACACGAACACTTGCACATGAATGTTCACAGCATTATTCATAATAGCCAATAATTGGAAACAATCCAAATGTACAAATGATGAATAAAATGTGATCTATCTATACGATGGAATATTGTTTGGCAGCAGAAAGGAATAAAGTATTGTGATATGCCATGTGGTAAACCCTGAAAATATAAAGCTAAATAGAAGTCAGTCAAAAGAGGCCACATGCTACATGATTCTATTTATATGAAATATTCAGAACAGGCAAATTTATAGAGACAAAAAGTAGATTAGAGGTTGTCAGAGGACTGGAGTGGTGGCCAGGGGCAGGAAGTGACTGCTTGATGGGAGTGGTGTTTTCTAATAAGTTGATGAAAATGTTCTGAAATTCAATAGCAGTGATGGTTGCAAAACTATGAATATATTAAAAACCACTGAATTGTATGCTTTAAAAGGGTGAAGTAGGCCGAGCATGGTGGCTCATGCCTGTAATCCCAGCACTTCGGGAGGCTGAGGCAGGTGGATCACCTGAGGTAGGGAGTTCGAGACCAGCCTGGCCAACATGGGGAGACCCCATCTCTACTAAAAATACAAAATAAGCCAAGTGTGGTGGCAGGTGCCTGTAATCCCAGCTATCCGGGAAGCCGAGGCAGAGAATCGCTTGAACCCGGGAGGCAGAAGTTGCAGTGAGCCATGATTGCATTGCCGCACTCCAGCCTGGGGGACAGAGCCAGACTTCATCTCAAAAAAAAAAGAAAAAAAAGGGTGAAGTAATGTGAATGTGGGATTCTATGAAGTGTAAACTCTATGTCAATAAAGCTGTTATTTTTTATTTTTCTTCTTTATATTTTATAGTATTTTCTTTAAAAAAAAATTTTTTAACAGGCATTACACTTACCAGCTAGACAAGCTTGAATGAGTACTAACTTTGGTTTCCTATTATAAAATGGGGCCAGTAATGATACCTATCTTAATGGTACCTAGTTCATAGTTTTATTGGAATGATTAAATGAGATGCCATTTGTAGAGGGCTTTAAAGAGAATCTAGGATAAAGTAAGCCCTCAATAATCAGCTATTGTAACTTTTATAATAGAAATGGCTATTTCCACTTTGAAAACCAAAACATGCCCTCCTATTTACATCACCATGCATTCTTGACTCATTTCTCATCATTTAAAAAGCAATTCTCTACTCAGCTGAGACAAATGCCAAGTGAAAAGCAATTGAGATCCAAGAGAAACATGGGCAATAATTCACGATAGCCTCTGGTCCTGCTACAGAGCATGTGCATTGTGTAGACCTCACACAATGATCTTTATGTGAACTGCGCCACTAAGCCTTCTCAACAATTCTCTAGAAAAGGTACCATTCGTCTTGTTTTACAGAGGAGAAAATCAAAGCTGCAAAGATTAATTGGCTAAGGTCACCCAGGGCAAGAGGGTGAGCCAGAATTCAAACCAAGGTTTATGATTCCAAGGCCTGTGCTATGCAGTATCTGAGGGAAATTGGTACCTCAAAAGAAAGCTACTCAAAGGAATCCACTTAAAACACACAATTATGAGAGAGAGAAAAAAATGAGACTTATCTGAGATTTTCCTAAAAAATGTTATGAAAATAAGTATTTCATATTTAATCAATTTTCTTATAATCCCAACCATGACCTAAGTCTCAGTATGACAAAGAATGAGTCAAGAGTCAAGAATTTTTAGTGTATTTCTTGACAAAATTGTATCATGATAATGACATAGAGAGAGTCATAAAGAGGTGATTTTTGCTAAAACATCTGAGAACCACATTAATTTACACAAGGCCATTTTTTAATGTTTTGACATTTAAACCATCCTCTTTTGAAGCATCAAACACATTATGCTTGTCAATCGCCAACACAAAGACCCTGGCTACAGACCAGATGGAAAATGGGAGGAACAAAGGCCAATTTTAAGCAGGAAGACATGTTCGAATGGAGAGCAACTGTATTAGTATTAATTTATCATTAAATATTTTCATGCTGTGACAGCTTCTGCAGCTCTGTGCAACCTCAGAACTGGAACTCAAAGAGTAAGTAAGAAAACAAGAACACCTATACTGCCTGATACCTAAAGTGCTCAAAAATGTGAAAAGAAAACTGAACCCCTTCTGCCCTAGTTCAGTCTTCAGTTTATTCATTTGATAAATGTCTTTTGGTTCTATCTCTTCAAAACTGTCCAAAATAAATCAGAATAGAGCTCGTATCCTACTGAGTAGAGAACCTGAGCCAACACAAATAAGCTTCTTACATAGTCAAGCCTCACAGTTTTCTCTGGTAAGTATATATTAATAAATGTCTCTGGCGAAGGCAACAAAAAAGGCAAACGCCAAACTATTTTTCCATTAGACCAGCATGACAGTAAATTCAAACAGCCTGCTAGAACAGAACCAGATTAGACCACAGAATACCCTGACCCCTACCTCCAGAGCTCTACTGACTGCCTTATGCCTCCCCAATCTCTCTAGACTCCTTGATAACTAAAACCAGCAGATGAAAAAAAGAAAATTAATAAAAGATGAAGGGTATAGTACCTGGGCATGACAGACTGGTGATTTAAAACTTCATTAATGGCTACTGATCATGCAGATAGCCTGCACAGGTAAAATAAGACCTTAAAAAATAAAGGGCTGGGCACGGTGGCTCATGCCTGTAATCCCACTCCTTTGGGAGGCTGAGGTTGGCGGATCACAAGGTCAAGAGATCGAGACCATCCTGGCCAACATGGTGAAACCCCATCTCTACTAAAACACAAAAAATTAGCTGAGCTTGGTGGCTCGAGCCTGTAGTCTCAGTTACTCAGGAGACTGAGGCAGGAGAATCACTTGAATCCAGGAGGCGGAGGTTTCAGTGAGCTGAGATTGCGCCACTGCATTCCAGCCTGGTGACAGAGCAAGACTGTCTCAAAAGATAAAGGATGAAAGCAGAAGACATCTAGATGTCAGGAATAGCAAGAAGAAAGGCTCAGGGATGAGGAGAGGGCCTGTAAAAGTGATCTTAGAGTGTATTTTGGATGTCATATTAAAGTTTGGCAAGTATTCTTTTCTGTTAAAATGTTGCTATGACTTAAAAATATGCAATCAGTTCATCTTTCCAGGAATTTTAAGTAGGGGAAAAAATAAATAAATGCTTACTGTCCTCCTCATTACTTCTGCCCCCACAATAGCCTTTGCCCACAGTTCTTCACATTTTTGTTTGTATAACCCCAGAAAGAGACTTGGAGAAAGTATAGACTCTTTCATACATTTTTAAGGTTAATATTCAAATTTTCACACTGTAATTTTAAATGGTTGCAACAAATACAATTTCTGGCATGTTATAAATACTGAGTTTTAAATAAAACCATTACATCTCTTAAATGTATCCATTCTGACCTAAATGTCATAGCCATCCCCACACCCGATATCCATTTAAAAAAAAAAAATGAAGAAACTCTTTCAGAGTTGGAAATAGTACATCATTTCCCTTTCTCCTCGATCTCAACTTTCCATTCCACCTCCTCCACAGTATTCCATCTTATTAAAGTTTGAAAGTCTATTCTATGCTGCAACAAAAATTCTGCAAATAAAATTTGTGTATTTAACCATAAAAATCGGTATTAAATGTTTATTTTAAATGGAGTTAAATACAATTTTAAGGGCAAAATTGCTCAAAAGAAAACTATAAAGTTACTCAATATAAATAACATTTTATTGGAAATGTGTATCTTAATGAGACAGATGGGACTTTTTCTCCAATCAGGTCAGTCTTTGTAGGAGACTATTACTTATTACTGGAATGAGACAAGATTCAGCACAAAATCTATTATTTTGTTTAGTTCTTATAGATGTAGGCACTGAGAAAATGTGTTCATATACATTTGTAGATGGAAAAAGGTTTTGTCTTTTTTTTCAGTAGCGAAAGGAAGAACTTTTCAGTTCAGGTATACATGTGCAGGTCTGTTATATAGGGAGACTCGTGTCATGGGGTTTTGATATACAGATTATTTCATCACCCAGCTACTAAGCCTAGTACTCAGTTATTTTTCCTGATACTCTCCCTCCTTGCACCCACCACCTTCAGTTAGGCCCCATGCCTGTTGTTCTACCCTACATGTCCATGTGTTATTATTCAGCTCCCACTTACAAGTGAGAACATGTGGTATTTGATTTTCTGTTCTGTTAGTTTGCTAAGGATAATGACCTCCAGCTCCATCCACGTTCCTGCAAAGGACATGATCTCATTCTTTTTGATGGCTGTGTAGTATTCCGCAGTGTATATGTACCACATTTTCTTTAGGCAGCCTACCATTGATGAGCATTTAGGTTGATTCCATGTCTCTGCTATTGTGAATAGTGCTACAATGAACATACAAGTGCATGTGTCCTTATGATAGAACAATTTATATTTCTTTGAGTATATACCCAGTAATGGGATTGCTGAGTCGAATGGTAGTTCTGGTTTTAGGTCTTCAAGAAATCACCACACTGCTTTCCACAGTGGTTGAACTAAGTTACACTCCTACCAACTGTGTATAAGCATTCCTTGGAAAAAGGTCTCTTTGAACAAAAGTAATACATATCCACGGGCTTACTATTTAATAATCTATCAGCTGACCACTCGATTAAGTCATCTTTTAGGTTTTTTCTTTTCTTTTCTGAGACAGGGTCTCACTACATTGTCCAGGCTGGAGTACACTGGCATGACCATGGCTCACTGCAGCCTCAAACTCCCTAAGCTCAGGCGATCCTCCCACACTTCAGTGCCCTCCAAGTAGCTGGAACTACAGGCACGTGCCACCACGTCCAGCTAATTTTGTTCTGTTTTGTTTGTAAAAATGAGGATTTGACATGTTGCCCAGGCTGGTCTTGAACTCCTGGGCTCAAGTGATCCGCCTGCCTCAGCCTTCCAAAGCGCTTGGATTACAGGCATGAGCCACCCGGCCCAATTTTACTGAATGCAAAAATGGGAAACATTTGCAAAAGGTTCCTTTGCCCAGTCATTAGAGTCATTCACTTTCCCAGCAGCCCCAGCAGTATTTTAATTATCCCCCTATTTGGCACTCTGATTAGGGGTAGGTGAAAGGTATGTCTTCCCTTTAAAGAATGGTAATTATGAAAGAGAAGGTGTGAAAGGAAAACCAGCAGGTCACCTGGGCCATAGGCATTTTCTCAGGATGGTCAATGTTAGAACTGATTAACACTCAAGAGCTAAGAATCAGCAATTAATTCCCTTTAAATATTCAATGCCTGCATGTCCCTTGAAATGTCTTCAAGTGCCTCCAAGTGTGCATCCTCTGGTTTAAATCCCACTACTCTAAGTCACCTGCATGGACAGACCTTGAGTTCTGGGGCAGATGGAGATGATAGGGAAGCATACCAAAAAAAAAAAATCATTTTTTAAATTATCCAAAGGCTGATACTAATTTGGGCTATTTCATACACAGATTCTTTCATAAATGAGAGTCAGGCATCAAAATTTTAATACAAAACTTCTTCTTTACACCTTCACTTGATCAGATGTGCTTCTAAAATGAAAAGGTAGCATTCTACAAAATGAACTTTGTAGTCCCTTTCCTGACAGATCATATTACATGTAGCAAAATCAACACAAGGGCACCATAAAAGCAGCTGCCATCCTACTACAAAAGCAATCCCGATGCAGCAGTTTCCAACTCTGACTGTCCGTATTCTGATTCAGTTACTTTAGGGTGGGGCCAATAGAATCAGCAGCTTTTTTAAAGAACTCCCCAGGGATTCTAAAGTGTGGGTCAGGGTTAAGAATTGTGGAATTAATATGAAAGTATTAAAATGAGGTGTTTGGAAGTTTTTGGAGACAGAGTCTCGCTCTGTCGCCCAGGCTGGAGTGCAATGGTACGATCTCAGCTCACTGCCTCCCAGGTTCAAGCAATTCTCGTTCCTCATCCTCACAAGTAGCTGGGACTACAGGCATGTGCCATCATACCTGGTTGATTTTGGTATTTTTAGTAGAGAAGGGTTTCACCATGTTGGCCAGTCTGGTCTCAAACTCCTGGTCTAAAGTGATCTGCCCACTTTGGCCTCCTGAAGTGCTGGGATTACAGGCGTGAGCCACCACACCCAGCCAAAATGATAGTTTTTATTGTAGAAGGGTAATGGATGTTTCTAATTTGTAGATTTTTCTTTTTTTTTGAGACAGGGTCTAGCTCTTGTCACCCAGGTTAGAGTACAGTGGCAGGATCACGGCTCACTGCAACCTCCACCTCCCAGGCTCAAGTGATCCTCCCACCTCAGCCTCCCAGAGTAGCTGGGACTACAGGTGCATGCCACCACCATGCCCAGTTAATTTTTGTGTTTTTTTTGTTGTTGTTTTTAGTAGAGACAGGATTTCGCCATGTTGCCCGGGCTGGTCTTGAGCTCCTGGCCTCAAGCAATCCCCCTGCGTCAGTCTCCCAAAGTGCTGGGATAACAGGCACGAGCCACCCACACCTGGCCCTCTTTTTAAGATGTGTTATTTACAATTAAAAAGCATCATAGGTTATATAGTTCTATGCAAATAAAAATGTACCATTTGTTTAATTTACTTAAGTTAAGCCATTTAAAGAAAAACACTAGGCCAGGCGTGGTGGCTCATGCCTGTAATCCCAGAATTTTGGGAGGCCGAGGCGGGAAGATCACTTGAGCTCAGGAGTTTGAGACCAACCCAGGCAAGATAGTGAGACCCTCTCTCTATGAAAAATAAAAAACTAGCAGGGCGTGGTGATATGTGCCTGTAGTCCCAGCTCCTTGGGGAGCTAAGGTGGGAGGATCGCTTGATCCCAGGAGGCTGAGGCTACCTACACTCTAGCCTGGGTGTCCGAGTTTAAAAAAAAAAAAAATTAAAGAAAAACATTAAATCACATCTCTCAATTCAAGGAATTCGATGAGATACATCATTCATCAATTTTTATTGAGTCTATTTAGTGGAAAACATTATCAATAATACAGATGTGAGAATAAAGGGTTAAATGAGAAAATACTTAAGGAACCTAGCACATTGCCTGGCACCCAGCAGGTGCTCAGTAATTGTGTTTTTAAAGTTCTGAACTTAGGATTCAGATGGAATATCGACATAATTTTCTTACTCAACAATTCCAGTCTTCATGGTTTTTGTTCATTTTACTTACTGTGACTTCTCAGGTTAGAAAAAGTAACATCTCATATGGACACCACAATATTTTTGGTCATCCTGGCTCAAACCTTAGAGCAATCTTTTTTAAGATTATAAAAATACTATATGCATGCAGTAAACACAACATAGAGTTGGGTATAAATTAAAAAGTCTATCTGCCTTCCTATTATTCACATACACCCAAATATCCAATACCCATTCCTATGTTACACCCAAATCCATTCCCCAAAGGTAATGCTAAATGACTTTTTCCCTTCATTTCCTTATTCCTAACATCATTAAATATGATTCATTCCCTCTTTTACATTCTCCTCAAATCAATACCTATTTTACTAAACCCATCCTAATTCAGGCCTTCACCTTCTAATCAGTCTCCTTGCCTCCAGTCTTTCCTCCACACAACTCATCCACGAAATGTGTCAGCGTTCTTAGCTGCCAACTACAGAATCCATTCTACGTGTTTCAAAATCATTTACTGCAGCAGAGGATGGTGATACCCAGCCCTAGGATCTGGGCTGAATCCCACTGTAGAACTGGTCTGGTAAGGGAGCAGCTGCCGACATGGCCACTAGATGCACCCCAACTGTATTATGATGAGGAAGCTGCCTCTGAAATCGCCCACACCACGTAAGCGTTCCCTGGTTTTTTGTTTATTTGTTTGTTTGTTTTGCATCTCGCTCCTGAATCCAAGTCTTGCTACAAGATCTCACTCAAATGAGAAAAATTTAAGTCAAAAGTCTGCAACCTAACAGCAAGAGAATCCGGGTAATACGGTTTGATAGGTTCTTACGTTTTTGTTTTGTTTTCTCTTTTGGGACATCAGGACTCACAATGTGGAGAATAATACAAATGTGAACAGGATGTTCTAGACTCTTGGAAGCCATAAGGTAACAGAAGTCTACAGCAATGAGAAAAAAACTCATCTTCCTAACTTACCACTGTAAACACAGTCTTCTACTAGAGAAAAAGCAAGCATGGGGGATGTGGAGATGTGCCACGCAGATCCCACTTCAAGGACCCCACTGCCTTAGCTGGAGACAGCCTCTAGCAGTTAGTCCTTCAGGGTTTGCGTCAGCTACTGACAGCCACCCGCCCAAAACACACCCTCCAAAGGACAGTTCACATCCAGAGACTGATGAAGACAGGCATATAAAAACAAGCCTGGCCATTTCAACCCAACACTGGATAGCTCTGATGGGCCATAAACACTCCAAAGCTTCCCGTGGTGTTGTTCAAGGCTCTGCAGGCCTATACTGCAGTTTGACTTCTCGCTCTGCCCAACTCTGCTTCTGCCCCCTCCCTTCCACAGGTGTTAATCCTTAAAAAATGTGCATTCCTGTACACCAAACTGTCTCAGCATCCACTTCTAAAGAACCCAAACTGTGCCAGCAAACCACCTTCAAGAGTTTTCAGCTATGGTTACAGGGGAGGTTTTTATTCCCCACTCTGGTCTCCTCTTCCGTGTTAGTCTCAGATCTGTAAATAAAGTAGTAAATACTCTTTTTTTCTTTCTTTTTTTTTTTTTTGGATACAGAGTCTCACTCTGTCACCCAGGCTGGAGTGCAGTGGTGCAATCTCGGCTCACTGCAACCTCTGTCTCCTGGGTTCAAGCGATTCTCCTGCCTCAGCCTCCTGAGTAGCTGGGATTACAAGCATGTGCCACCAGGCCTGGCTAATTTTTTGTATTTTTAGTAGAGACGGGGTTTCACCACGTTGGCCAGACTGATCTTGAACTCCTGACCTCAGATGAGTCCCCCGCTTGGCCTCTCAAAGCGCTGAGATTACAGGCATGAGCCACCGCGCCCGGCATAAATACTTACTATCAGTCATTTTGCTGAGTTTTACCATTTTTTGGTTGAATGAAGCAGTTCACCCTCTAACAATAAGGGTTTAAAGTAAGGAATTCTCTGAGTCACTGTGTAAACTGATTCTCTATTATTGATACCTGAAGGACAGCCTGGCTGGGATAAAATCCTTGGCTATCACTCCCTAAAATCTTTTCAAAATGCTGCTCCATTGTTACCTTGCTTTGTACATCATTTTGAGAAATGTGATGACTGTCTAATTCTTTTGTCCCTGTAAACTATACGATCTTTTTTTGCAAGGAATCCTTCAGAATTTTTTTTTCTTTATCTTTGAAATCTAATAGAATGTATCTCAGAGTTTATATATAATTTTGGGTTACTTTTCCCAGGTATCACCTGGCGGGCTCTTCCAATATGTAGATTCAGGTCATCTTTTGTTTTTAGAGCCTTTTCTTGGATTTTAAATATTAGTTCGACTCTACTATTGTTTTTCACCTTCACAGCGCAATTATACCTAAGTTAGTTCTACTTCAAACATTTCTCTCTGATCTTTTTTACTCTGTGAAAAAGTTGTAATTTCAAAGACAAGAATTTAGGCTATCAAGATCTGGTACGAAATATCTGAGACACGTGCTGGACACACAAAACAAGCCCTCTGCTCTGGCCAGGCAGCCTCCTCACCACACCTGGGCACACTGTTACTCATTCCAACTTGATGTCTCCGGTTCCTCTCAAGTTTTTTCCTGCTATTTCACAAGTCCCTCTCTCACCATTCTGGCCCCAAATTAGCTCTCTTTTTCTGAATTTGTATGATTTCACTGCTCAACTCATTTAGGGGTATAAGATATTTTAGCTGGGAAATAAAATTACAGTACTGTCTCATACCAATAATGTGTCATGAGCTTTGAACTTACCTCTAAACAGAATGACAACCTGAATACCAGGAACCATGACCTACATTTTGCTTTTCCCCTTCAGGACATGTAACGGGCAGAATTGTGTTCCTTACAAAATTCCTATGTGCAAGTCCTCATCCCATTTATCAGAATGTGACTATATTTGGAGATAAGATCTTCAAAGAGGTAACGAAATTAAAATGAGGTCATCAAAGTGGACTCCAATCCAGTACGACTGGCATCCTTGTAAGAAATGGCAAGTTGAGGGCTGGGCAAGGTGGCTCACACCTGCAATCCCAGCACTTTGGGAGGTCGAGGCAGGTGGATCACGAGGTCAGGAGTTTGAGACCAGCCTGGCCAATATGGTGAAATCCCATCTCCATTAAAAAATACAAAAATTAGCCGGGTGTGGTGGCGTGCACCTGTAGTCCCAGCTACTCGAGAGGCTGAGGCAGGAGAATCACTTGAACCTGGAAGGCAGAGGTTGCAGTGAGCTGAGATTGCGCTGCTGCGCTCCAGCCTGGGCAACAGAGCAAGACTCCATTTCAAAAAAAAAAAAAAAAAAAGAAAGAAAGAAAGAAAGAAATGGAAAGTTGGACCAAGAGATAGTGCGAAGGGAAAACTATGTGAAGACACAAGGAGAAGATCGTCATCCAAAGGCCACGAAGCCTGGTTCCCTGACATCTGCTCTACGCCCCACAGGTCGCTCCTAGCCAACCCATCCTCTGCTCACACATGCCCCCCGGAAACCTAACCTCTGTTACAACCCAGCAAGGCTGGTCACTCTGAAAAAACAAGCTGAGATTCAAGTGAATGCATCCACCCTTGACAATGGCATATTGTCTATGGCAAATGAGATGAAGAAGCAAAATGTCAAGGATTCTGCTTCTCATGTATCCTAAGTTTCATTCATTTATGGGAAAAGTCTTTCTGTGGAAGCAAATCTCATAACCTAGTTAAGAGACTTATAAAATTTTGCTAATTCTACAGGGTAAGTGAAAAAAATCATTATTTATAAGAAAATTTACATTACAACTCAGACTAATCAATCAGCAAAATAATATTTCTCTTCCTTAGCATAAAGAACAAGTGGCCAGACACGGTGGCTCACGCCTGTAATCCCAGCACTTTGGGAGGTCAAGGCAGGTGGATCACAAGGTCACACAAAGTCAGGAGTTAGAGACCAGCCTGACCAACATGGTGAAACCCCATCTCTACTAAAAATACAAAAATTAGCCGGGCGTGGTGGTGTACACCTATAATTGTAGGCGTGAGCCACCTTGCCCAGCCCTCAACTTGCCATTTCTTACAAGGATGCCAGTCATAGTGGATTGGAGTCCACTTTGATGGCCTCATTTTAATTTCGTTACCTCTTTGAAGATCTTATCTCCAAATATAGTCACATTCTGATAAATGGGATGAGGACTTGCACATAGGAATTTTGTAAGGAACACAATATAATCCCAGCTACTCAGGAGACTGAGGCAGGACAATCACTTGAACCCAGAAGGTGGATGTTGCAGTGAGCCGAGATCACACCACTGCACTCCAGCCTGGGCAACAGGCGAGACTCTGTCTCCAAAAAAAAAAAAAAAATGCCGAGCACGGTGGCTCACGCCTGTAATCCCAGCACTTTGGGAGGCCGAGGTGGGCAGATCACAAGGTCAGGAGATCAAGAACATCCTGGCGAACACAGTGAAACCCTGTCTCTACTAAAAATACAAAAAAAAATTAGCCGGGTGTGGTGGCAGGCGCCTGTAGTCCCAGCTACTTGGGAGGCTGAGGCAGGAGAATGGTGTGAACCCGGGAGGCAGAGCTTGCAGTGAGCCGAGATAGCACCATTGCACTCCAAAAAACAAAAAAAACCACACAAGTGCATTTAACATTCACTATACAGTATATTTAAAAGCAAAGGCTTCAATATACATTGAAAAATCAGAGAAGTGAGGTTTTCTAATTGTCTTTCCTTATTAAAGATTTGTTTCTAGCCTCAGCTGTGAGTTTTATAAAACATAACCTTACATTTTCATGACCCTTCATCACTTTCAGAGTACTTTTATAACCCGTGTCTTATTATATTCTTGAATGAGGCTAGCAAGACAGACATTAGCCTCATTCTGCTTCTGGTAAAACAAACTCAGAAGTTAAGTGACTTGCCCCAAATCATATCACTAGTAAGTTGTAGGACCCACATCATGACTCTTTGTCCTGACCCCAGCCATGAAATGAAGGCATTAATTTAATATACACCAATTTTTTTTAACTATTAATATTTCTGTTTACCCAATAGTATATCCTAACAGGTTTTTTCGAAATGATATCTTAGTCACTTTAAATAGAATTTTGTATAAATAATGAGTAAATCTGAAAATAACAGTAGCTCATAGACAGATGTTACTCATTTTGCCTTATTTTAAAAAGCTGTCCCTTTTATGCCAAGTCACTTGAACCTTACCCTACCTAAATGGTTAATCCTGTCCTATCTTTGTACAATTTTACAAGCGATGTTATGCTCCCAGAGAAAGAAGGAATAACCAAATCCCTGAAATGTTCCCCCGTATTCTAAAAATGAATAAAGGAAAAAGTGAATTAAATGAGAAAGTTATAGCAATGGAAAACATCACATGTGCATTTGCTAAGTGTTAAGGTTTTTGAGAAAGTTTCTAAGTGAGAAAACACTCTCCAAGTTAAGTGTGAGAAACTGAAATTATATCTTTGTTTGTTTTAATGTAGTTTATAGAGTTTAAGATTAGCCTTTAGGCATCTCTGGGTTCTTCTAACTAAAAATAAATCTCAAGTATTTGGGTCCATAGGAATAAACATGGTCAGGAAGAGTAGAGGAAAAAAAAAAAAGATGACCCTGCAAAATGAGACTTTGCAGTAATGGGCTTTCTAGAAATTTTACATCCAGGAAAAGGGTCATGGACCCCTAGTTATCTTCATAATAGAAGGTAATAATGTGAAAAACCTAAGACATAGATTTCCCAGGAGTGACAATCAAGAGTTATAGCACTTCCAGGGCAGAGAGATCAAGTAACAAGAAATTATAAACACCAAATGCTCTAAGGATCTTCTCATACTCAAAGCAATCTGCATGAATTATCTCCATCCCAAAAGGATAATGTATGACTAATACCTGTCTCATAAGAGTTTCAATAATTTGCAATTTTCTTCTATATGCAGAACTTTTTCAAAGTAATGTTAAACTGAACTTTTTCAGCAGAAGCCATTTAAATGCACATTCAGTCATTTGAAAAGCTTCTATGGTTTAATGACTAGTTTACACATAATTCATTTTTCAAGCAAAGCACAAGTTAATATATCAATGATCCTTTGTGTTAACTCCCAAAGAGTCAGAACAAATCATACCTTGCAGAAGCCTAGGACTGAGTATACTAATAAGGTTCACTGTGACAAAGAGAATGCTAGCTGCCAAACCCAGTAGCTGTTTTCCGTCCTCCTTAAGAAGACATTTTGAAACAAGCACATGGCTGCAGAAAAGACTCCTCTTCCCAGCCTACCACTTGCAGCTGAGATGCAACCATATGACTAAGTTCTGGAAATGAGATGTATATAAAAGTTTGGGACAGCCACGGTGGCTCACACCTGTAATCCCAGCACTTTGGGAGGACAAGGCGGGAGGAGTGCTTGAGCCCAGGTGTTGGAGACCGGCCTGGGCAACATGGTGAAAACTCATCTCTACAAAAAATTAGCCAGGCATGGTGGCAGGCATCTGTGGTCCCAGCTACTTGTGAGTCTGAGGTGGAAGAATCACTTGAGCCCTGAATGTTGAGGTTGCAGTGAGCTGTGATCATGTCACTGCACTCCAGCCTGGGTAACAGCAAGACTCTGTCTCCATAAAAAGAAAAAAAAAAAAAACAAAAACCTTTGGGGGCTACTTCCAGGAAGTGACCTGGAAAAGGAGAGGGGAAATCCTACTCTAGCTCCTTCCTCCATCCTGGAGGGGAAATGAAGATGATCCTGTGGGTTGAGCAGTCACCTTGGATTAGGAGACAGAGGAGGCAAGGCCTTGATGATTATGAAGCTATCACCTCAGCCTTGGCCTGCCCTCTGCTCTCTCAGATCAGCAGTATAGAGGAAAGCTTCTATCTCATTTATGTTACTGGGTTTTCTGTCTCATGAAGCTGATCCTAATCCTAACGGATATGCTTCTTCACCACCATAGCAGTGACAGTGATGATGGTAAGAAAAGTGATGGCAAGAAGTAATACAACACCTACACGCATACCCTGAGACTCCTTAGTGCCAGAAAATACAGTAGAGGCTTTACTCACATTATTTACGTTAATACTTGCAAAACCCCGGCCGGGCACAGTGGCTCACACCTGTAATCCCAGCACTTTGGGAGGCCAAGGTGGGCGGATCATGAGGTCAAGAGATCGAGACCATTCTGGCTGACACAGTGAAACCCCGTCTCTACCAAAAATACAAAAAATTAGCCGGGTGTGGTGATGGGCGCCTGTAGTCCCAGCTACTCAGGAGGCTGAGGCAGGAGAATTGCTTGAACCCCAGGCGGAGGTTGCATTGAGCCAAGATCGCGCCACTGCGCTCCAGCCTGGGTGACAGAACGAGACAACGTCTCAAAAAAAAAAAAAAAAAAAAAACTTGCAAAACCCCTGTGAGGTGGGCATTATAAGTCCCGTTTCTTTAGTTAAGCATCCAATATGGTCATTATTCTTGTTGTTCTAAAATTTCACAATATGCTTGGTGGGATTCTTTAAATCTACTGTGCAGGGTACTTGGCGTACCCTGTTAATCTTCCACTTTCATCAGTTACCATATTCTATCAGTTATCCACTTTCTATCTTCCAGAACTTTTTTTTTAACTCTCTTATCAACTGATAGCATTTATTTACTATAGGTTTTTATTAACCTTTTAAATTTCTATCTGATCATCAAACGGCATCTCTGGAGAAAGAGGAGACTGAGCCATGTGGTCATTCCATCGATTTTCACAACTAGGAAAAGAGTGCACGTGCCTGTGTGTGCGTGCGTGTACGTGTGCATGCATGATTGGGTGCGGGTGTGTGTTTCTTTGGTCTCAGTAGGCTAAGATAGTTCTAAATCATCTAGATAAAGCTTAACAAGGCCAAATGTAAATACTTTTATTTTAAAGAAGGCAATTCATTACTTAAGTATATACTGAGAAAGAGAAGCTAGCAGTTCTCATTAAAATAAAAAGAAGATGACGGACCCAAAGGTTTTTTTTTTGTTTGTGTTTGATCTTGTTTGGCCATAAAATAACACGATCCAAGTAGAAAGACACTGCTACTAGAAGTGCTAATGAAATCTTGGGCTTCATTAAAATAAGTAGAGTCCAGACCAAAAAAGAAATGGATTCACTACATAGGGCACCATTCAGATCTCAACAGAATCACTCTATCCACTATTGGCAACATTTAAACTAAAAAAGTTCTGGGATGGGTGTGGTGGCTCACACCTGTAATCCCAGCACTTTGGGAGGCTGAGGCTGGAGGATTACTCGAGCCCAAGGAGTTCAAGATCAGCCTAGGCAACATAAACCCCGTCTCTACAAAGAAATATATAAAAATGAGCTGGGGTTGGCGAGGTATGGTGGCATAAGCCTGTGGTACTAGCTACATGGGAGGCTGAGGCAGGATGACTGCTTGAGCCCAGGAGTTTGAGGCTGCAGTGAGCCATGACTGTACCATCGCACTCCAGCCTGGGTAAGAGAGTGAGACTCTATCTACTCTTGCAAAAAGAAAGAAAGAAAAAGAAAGAAGAGACGGAGGGAGGGGAGGGAGAGAAGGGAGGGAAAGGATGGGAGGAAGGGAGGTTGGTTCTGATCAAGTTAACATTAGGACTGACTGAAAAACATGAGGAATAATTTAGCCTGGGCAAGTTAAAAAAAAAAAAAAAATTAGGTAAAACCAACCTAGAGAAGAGATGTGATAACTGTCTCAAGTCTGTGAGACTGGGATTTGATGGTGGAAGACTCAAGAGAGCAAATGTGAAGTCAAAATCAGAGAACATCTTAACAATGAGAGAGGCTCAAAAATGGAAAGTCAGTTTCAAAGGTGAATTTCCCATCATGTGAAGTGCTCAAGCTGAAGCTGAATAACCAATCAGGACAAGAATGTCATAAGGGGCTGGGCACAGTGGTTCACGCCTGTAATCCTAGCACTTTGGGAGGCCGAGGTGGACAGATCACGAGGTCAAGAGATTGAGAGCATTCTGGCCAACATGGTGAAATCCCCTCTCTACTAAAAATACAAAAATTAGCTGGGCATGGTGGCATGTGCCTGTAGTCCCAAATACTTGGGAGGCTGAGGCAGGAGAATCACTTGAACCCAGGAGGCAGAGGTTGTAGTGAGCTGAGATTGTGCCACTGCACTCCAGCCTGGCAACAGAGCGAGACGTGTCTCAAAAAAAAAAAAAAAAAAAAAAAAAAAAAAAAAAAAAAAAGAACATCATAAAGATCTATTTCATCACTGGCAGAAAGTTGGAAGACTCCTGTCAAGACTGATAAAGCCATGGAAGATGTGCACATGGAGCCACATCACAGGATGCTGCAGGTCAGCAACAATGGGCAGAAAAGCGCTGGTCATCCTCCAAACCTCCCGAGGCCATGTCTGAGCTACAGCAACTGGAGGCTGGGCATCACTAACCGCAGGGAGGCGACTGCCCAGAACCAGTGCTCACAAGAAACAAGGCGCAGCCTCGGAGCCCTGAAACAGTTAGTTCAAGCCTGGCCCATCCCTAAACACCAACAGAAGAAAGGAGAGATATGAATTGTGCCTAGGATGAGCCACAGAGGTTTTGGAAAATGACAGGCTGTCCAAGTTCTCTACGTAAGACTACATTCAAGGAAAAGGACAACAAAAACAAACGTTAATACTAAGGGGCAACTTCCAGCTTCCCACAGTTCCAGGCTTACATACTCCAAATGCAGAATTGGCTACATTGTGCAGTGTTGTGAGGTTTCACTTAATTCCAGTGGGTTTTTTTCCAAGAAAGGTTGGCAAAAGCTCTAAGTTGATATAACTGCAAAGTCTGGAACAGACTCTCCTCTGCATTTGTTGCATAAACTCCTAAATGGCAGCTTCTCAATTTCCAGCTCCTAACTACTAGTTTCCAGAGTGACCGAAGGAGAAAAAGATGAGAGCAAATGGGAAGCCAGCCTTGCTCAGTAGGGCCGAAAGAGAAGACTCTGGGGACCAAAGGGCCACAGGATCTCAACTCCTCATTGTTCACACTCTCCATAAACACTAAGGGGAAAAACATTTGCATCTTGTGAAGAGAGAGCTTGAAAGAACTGTGCTCACCCCCAACTTTCCTACCCACCTCCAAAAATACACATACACCCACACACTCTCTCACATAGTGCGATTAGCCATGTATCTAAAGAATGTGCAGCCTCTATTCCAGAATCCTGCAAAAAACATTTTTATGAACCAATTCACTGAAACACATGTTCCAGGATGTCAAATTAAATAGCGAGCTGGGAATGAGTGGGAGAGCAAAGGAAGCTGGCCTCAGCCCTCCTTGGCTCTGCTGCTGTAAACCCTGCCTCTCTGCCCATAAGTGGGCTTTTAGGAAAAGTTCCCAGCAGAAGAGGGCTCCTCCCAGGCCCCTTAGCCTCAGAGGGTGCAAGAGCAGATCAAGGGCACCATGCTCAGGACTCCCCCAAACCCCTGGCTCTGTCCAGAGCCTACCAAGCATTATTTGTGAATAAAGCAAGCTGCTCATTTTCCATCCTCCTACATCTTCTCCCACCCACCTCCTCAAACTTACATAAACTCAGAGAATGGCAGGCAGGCTGAACAGAAGCTGTGCCTTAAATTCAACAAAATAAAAAAAGAAGGGAACATAACGTTTTTCTTTAGCCAAAAACTTCAAAATGCTTACACACAGGCCTCTGCCATCAGAACCCTTAAGGATGTCTGTAGAAGCTAGGAGATGTGTATCTGGGTGTTCACTGTACAAGTCTCTCAACTTTTTTTTTTTTTTTGGAAATTTTTCACAGCAAAAAGAAAAAAAAGATTTCTGCATTGTGAGATACGTTACAAACACAGATGAAACAGTAGAGTAGAAAAGAGTATAGTCTATGGTAAAAAGAGCCAAGCATTAACGTTTGTCATCACTTTCTAATCTCATGTCCGTGCATTCGGCAGGCAAATAACTTTCTTTTCCAGAACAGGGAAAAGCAGCAGCAAATAGATACGTGAACCTCGTGGGATTTGACCTCCAACATGGAAAACGCTTTACCCGAAATGCAGACTACAAAAATATGTCTCTGAATATATCACATAAAACGTAAGACCTAATTTAATCAACATAACTCTCCTGGTACACGATTCTGTGGAGAGCAAAATGTTTCAAAATGGGTTAGAGAGCCACAGGTTCCTGAGAGGCTTATCTCAGAGGCCAGGGGAGGGTGCTTAAAACCGAGGTCTAACAGGATGTTTTCAGCTTCAAGCAGCATGAGGCCTAACTCAGAAAAAGGTAGAGGAGAATATTTCTCTCACATGACTCATATGACCCAAAGCCCTGGAAGCCAGTTCTAGGGAAGGTTGATTCAGTAGCTCAGTGATGTCATGATGCTTGCAGAATGCTCCCACCTTGCCATTCTGCCATCCTTTCAGCAGCACACACTCACTGGCATCCTTCAGAAGGGAGACAAACTTTCCCCAAAGTCCTCAAAAACATAACCTTCGAAAATCTTGGCCAGGTGTACTGGCTCGTGCCAGTAATCCCAACACCTCAGGAAGCTGAGGCAGGTGTATCACCTGAGCCTAGAGTTCAAGACCAGTCTGGACAACATGGCAAAACCCCATTTCTACAAAAAAACACAAAAACTAGCTGGGCATGAGGGCATGCACCTGTAGTCCCAGCTTCTATGGAGGCTGAGGTGGGAGGATCGCTTGAGCCTGGGAGTTCAAGGCTGAAGTGAACCATGATCGTGCCACTGTACTCCAGCCTGGGCCACATAATGAGACCCTGTCTCAAAAACAAACAAAAAAAAGTCTTCATAGGCCAAGTACAGTGGCTCACACCTGTAATCCCAGCACTTTGGGAGGCCAGGGCTAGTGGATCACTTGAGCCTACGAGTTCCAGACCAGCCTGGGCAATATAGTGAGAACCTCCATCTCTACAAAAAAAATAAACAAAATCAGCCAGACGTGGTGGCTCACACCTGCTATTCAGGAGGCTGAGGTGGGAGGATCACCTGAGCCTGAGAGGTGGGGCCGCAGTGAGCCAGGATCATGCCACCACACTCCAACCTGGGCAACAGAATGAGACCCTGTCTCAAACAAAAACAAAACAAGTCTTCATAAACACTGAATCCTAAATCTTTCACTAACAAAACGAAAGAGAATGACAATGATACTGTCACAGCGACCTGTGCAGAGGGGACTAACTTAGATTACTGAAATCCCTGTGGGGCTGGGGGAACGGGTTGTGTTCCCTGCTGAATAATACTGACATGAGGGGGGTGGTCCTGGAAAAGCAACTATCCCTGTGCCTCAGTGGGCCTCCCCGTTTTCGATGCAATGGAGCAGCCCCGTATTTAATTTTTGTACCAGGCTTCTACAGAAAATTCTGTTTAAATAAAGTGTTCCATGGATTTAAAATGTTTTGATTTGTTTTGCAAAACTAGGTTAGGACCAGCCTGTGAAGTAATGCTTAGGCAAGGATAATTTGATACCTTCCTGAAGAATTCCTATCCATTAAACCCATAGACTAATCTATTTTGATGCCCCAACTCTGAATGGGATTATTTTAAAGAAACTGCCTTTCTGATTTCAGGTCTCGCCGCCCTCGAGAGGGGCTAGCTTGGCATTTGGAGGCCTTGTTGGCACTCTAGGAATTCATCTTCAGACTTCTTTTCTGGCCAGGGCTGACATCCGCCCCTTTAAGCTCAGCACAGCCACATCCTCATTACTCCACTGAAACAGTTCCACACTTGTTTTGTGAAAGCAAACTAAATCTCAGTATCCAAAAATCACTAAGCCAAGGGAAAGGTCAAGCTGGGAATCATGCCAGGCAAACCTGCCTCCCGTTTTATTCCTAAATAAGATAGCTACAAAGATTTTAAAAGTTACGTACCTCCCTCACAATTTACCCGCAAGGAAATTCCTTGTGGGCCTCAAGATCTTTACCCCAGAACAGTTCTGTTGGATTTCACCCTGGCAATGTAAACTGATAGGTCATCTTCACAGGTGGAGACAGAATGTCATCCCTCTGCTCACCTGAAAAAAATGCATATTTGATTGCTTCCTCTGTCCTATTGTTTATGTAAAAATGCATTCACTGAGGCAGACTAAATTGTGTATTCAGTCAAAGGCTAATCAAGGACTCAAAAGAATGCAACCTTTTGTCTCTTACCCACCTATGACCTGGAAGCCCCTGCCCTCTCCTTATACGTACTGACTGATGTCTCATGTCTCCCTAAAATATATAAAAGCAAGCTGTATCCCAACCACCCTGGGCACAGGACCTCCCGAGGCTGTGTTCCGGGCATATCCTTAACCTTGGCAAAATTAACTTACTTCTTTTTTTTTTTTTTCCAGACGGGTTCTCACTCTGTCGCCCAGGCTGGAGTGCAATGGCACAATCTCAGGTCACTGCAACCTAGGATGTCTCCCAGGTTCAAGCAATTCTCCTACCTCGGAGCCTCCTGAGTAGCTGGGACTACTGGTGCATACCACCATGCCCGGCTAATTTTTGTATTTTCAGTAGAGACAGGGTTTCAGCATGTTGGCAAGGCTGGTCTCAAACTACTGACCTCAGATGATCCACCCGCCTCGGCCTCCCAATGTGCTGGGATTACAGGCGTGAGCCACCGTGCCTGGCCATAAAATCAACTTTCTAATTTGGTACAGATCTGTCTCAGATATTTTGGGTTCACAGTTTGGTGAACAGCTACTGACCCTCCCCAGACCCCTCTCACACTTCCCCAGATCACGCAGGTAAAGGGTGAACACCCGGCAGAGCAGGAGCTCCGGCAGGTCACCCAATGCACTGGTCTCAGAGCAAATGTCTAAAATATCCCCCTAACCAAGCCCACTGGTGCTTGCTTAGGCCCTCTTAGCGCTCCCCTGATGGAGAGCTGTTAGCTAAAGAACTTTCCAGCTTTTCCATTTTCCATAGCCTCATCATCACTCCTCATTTGCAAGAAGACAACTTCCTGTTCTTGAGGTGAGACAGCCTTAGGCAAGGTCTGCAACAGGATGAAAACAACTTTGGCAGAAGGGGCTTTCCTCGGTTCACGGCCTCAGGACAATAAGACTGTTGTATCAGATATTAAAGGTATCAGGTATTAAAGGTAGTTTCCCCTTATTGTGAGTTTCCCCAAGTCAAGATGTCTTACTTTTTAATGTACCTTATGGCATAATAAAAAAAATACAATCTCATTAGCAAATGAAAACAATGAATATTTTAGAAGATTCTTCCAGACTGCACAGAAAATTTTTCTGTAAAGAAGTCAGTATCATAAACACATTTCTGTGTCAAATATTGCACTACAACATTATCCATATGGATGTACTACTGGACATTTAAGTTGCTCCTAATTTTTCTCCAATATAAACGGATGGATATAATTGTAAATACGGCTTGTAAATTTATCCTACTTCCTTAAGAAATTCTTAAGAGTGGAATTTTGCTAAAGCATGCACACACCTTGATATGCAATGTCAACTGCAAATTCCACTATTGACAGTTTCTTTCATATAGACTAACCCTTGGGATCCTCACCTTATGAGATAGGTACTATTGGCCCAGTTTTACAGATAAGAAAACTGAGGCTCAAGATCACACAGCTGGAAAGCCACAGAGATAGGATTCAAACCCAGAGCCCAGGTCCTTACCCGCAACAATCCTAGCTTCTCAGACGCCACTCATTAACAAAAGGATTCTGCCACCCGGAAGCCAGGGAAGGGTGTCAGCCAGATCAGGAAACCTTATCACTGTTACACAGCAGCCACCACTAAGAAAATGGCCTTTTCAATTTCATAGCAGGTAGTATTAGAGCATTTACCTGCAAGGCTTTTAAATGCCTTACATAGATTTACGTAATCTTCAAAACAAACTCTGTGGTAGGTACTATTAACCATACCCCTATTTGAGAGAGGGGCAAACTAAGGCATGGAGAGGTTTGGCAACTCACCAAGTCACCAGCTAAGCAGTATGACATCAGATTCAAACCCAGACGGTCTGGCTCCAAGCGTATCTTTTTTTTTTTTTTTTTTTTTTTTTTTTTTTTTTAAGACAGTCTAGTTCTATCGCCCAGAATGGAGAGCAGCGGTGCGATCTCGGCTCACTGCAACCTCCACCTCCTAGGTTCAAGTGATTCTCCTGCCTCAGCCTCCCAAGTAGCTGGGATTACCGGTGCACACCACCATGCCCGGCTAATTTTTTGTATTTTTAGTAGAGACAGGGTTTTACCATGCTGGCCAGGCTGGTCTCGAACTCCTGATCTCATGATCCACCCGCCTTGGCCTCCCAAGTGTGAGCCACCTCGCCCAGCCCCAAGCATACCTTTTTTTTTTTTTTTTTTTTTGAGACAGAGTCTCCCTCTGTCACCCAGGCTGGAGTGCAGTGGCATGATCTCGGCTCACTGCAAGCTCCGCCTCCTGCGTTCATGCCATTCTCCTGCCTCAGCCTCCTGAGTAGCTGGGACTACAGGCACCCACCACTACGCCCAGCTAATTTTTTGTATTTTTAGTACAGACAGGGTTTCACCATGTTAGCCAGGATGGTCTCGATCTCCTGACCTCGTGACCCACCCTCCTTGGCCTCCCAAAGTGCTGGTATTACAGGCGTGAGCCACCGCGCCCAGCCCCAAGCATATCTTTTAGCCACTGAGCTACTACCCTACCTTGAGGTTGGACAAAAATCTCCTGCCTCAGGTCATCATTACCATATCCACCTGTATCTCACCATCTGATCTCCCAGCCTTGGCTCATCCCTGACCTCCCTTTCCCCTACTCCTTATCAAGTTCTCCTCCTGAGCTCAGCCTGCTGCTCTTATCCACTCAACTCCATCTTGGTCCCCACTTTCCAGTCTATTCTTTCCACCCTGCCCCCAGCCCTGAGCCAAATTATACAAAGCCAGAAAAGATATATGTTAAAAAAAAAAAACAACTAAATTTAAAACTCTGCTCATAAACACACCTTACTTTAAGTGTAGCCAAAGTCACATGTTCCTTCTCTTAAAACTATATACATTCCTTCAGAGCACAGACTGTTTATAACCTGCCAGTTTAACCAATATGCTTCAGGGGCTCTGTAGTAGGCATGCCATGCCAGTTTCTTATTACTATTATATTTTCTTCTAATCACTTATTACATCAGAATATTTGTTTTCCCAAGTCCAAAGTGGTAGACTTATTTTACACACAACCTTGAGATTCCACCTATGATTTAAACAAAGTTTTGTGCATATTAATAAGGATTCAGAATATTTGAAAATCTCTCTGAAACCTCATTAATTTGGAAAATGTAATAATTTGGATAAGGTTTAGCTAAAATTCTAATTTTCCTCAAACTCTATTTTTAATTTAAAGTGAACTAAAAAGAAAAAATTGAGCTATGTGCAGTGGCTCATGCCGGTAATCCCAGCTTTGTGGGAGGCCAAACTGGGAGAATTGTTGAGCCCAGGAGTTTGAGGCCAGCCTGGGCAACATAGTGAGACCTCTACCTTTTAAAAAAACTTTTTTTTTTAATTAGCTAAGCATGATGGCATGGACTGATAGTCCCCACTACTTGGAAGGCTGAGGCAGGGGGATCGCTTGAGCCCAGGAGTTCAAGGCTGCAGTGAGCTATGATCATGCTACCTGCACTCCAGCTTGGGTGATGGAGCAAGGCCTCATCTCAAAACAAGAAGGAAAAAACTGCCAGGTGTGGTGGCTCCTGCCTACAATCCCAACACTTTGGGGAGTGAGCGGATCACTTGAGCTTAGGAGTTCAAGACCAGCCTGGGAAACATGATGAAACCTTGTCTCTACAAAAAAATATTTTAAAATTAGCCAGACATAGTGGCACGTGCCTGTAGTCCCAGCTACTCAGGAGGCTGAGGTAGAAGGATGGCTTAAGCCCGGGAGTCTGAGGTTGTAGTGAGCCAAGACTGGGCTACTGAACTCCAGCCTGGGTGACAGAACCAGACCCTGTCTCAAAAACAGAAAAGAAAAGAAAAAACCCACGCTCTAAAAAAGTACTACTAAAAAATAATCCAAATATCCAGAGACTAATTATATTAAATGTGTATATAAGGCTTTCACTATACTAAATAAATGCATAAGATGTACAACTTGGAATAAAATGACTGATTTGACAAAATAGTTTAAATTGTCCCTAAACCGATTTACATGACTAAAAATTAGTCTTACCACATGAATGATTACAGAGCAACAAAAAAACTGATAAGGACCACTGAGAAAACAATAATACAAAAGACTAGTGATTTACTTTCATATGACTGACACCTATAATTACCGTCTACCTGATAAAAATCCCCAAAGCAGGTGTGTGGACAAAAAATGCCTCCAATCCATCTCAAAACACGGTTTTTCTCTTCTCTGTTTACCAGTTTCCTATTGCACTTACTTCCCACCTACTCTCTTCTCTTCTATTAGTCAATATTACAGGTGTTCAGCTCTCTAGGAACATGTCTTTCCTTCACCAGTTTCCCCTTTTATCCCCAATTCAAAAGTGGAAATAAAAAGAAAACGTTAGTGTGCATTTACGTGACAGGCCTTAAACTCAGCAAGAGATCAGGTTACTTGATATCTGTGTGTCCATAAAGCCTATTCCACATACCACAAATGTATTTCTGACTTCGACACGGACAATATCCATATGACACATCTCTGAACGGGGTCTTGTTTTTGTGGTGCTTTTCTTTGGGTTTAGGTTCTTTTTTTTTTTTTTTTTGAGACAGAGTCTCGCTCTGTCGCCCAGGCTGGAGTGCAGTGGTGCAATCTCGGCTCACTGCAACCTCCACCTCCCGGGTTCACGCCATTCTCCTGCCTCAGCCTCCCAAGTAGCTGGGACTACAGGCCCATGTCACCAGACCTGGCTAATTTTTTTGTTTTTAGTAGAGATGGGGTTTCACCGTGTTAGCCAAGATGGTCTCGATCTCGATCTCCTGACCTCATGATCCGCCCGCCTCGGCCTCCCAAAGTGCTGGGATTACAGGCGTGAGCCAACGCACCTGGCTGCTCATTTTTTAATTCTAGAAGCTTTTGTTTCCAACAAGGAGCAACATAACTTTCATGGGCCCTTCAAGTACTCACAATAACTTTATGTTTACCCAAGTAAACAATTAGGAATAACCTCCCTCTCCTAACTATATGACCTGAAAGTGGTGAATTAATGAAACCCCTTCCCAGCTCCCTAAACATACTTTCAAATTAAAATAAGGCCTGAATTTACAACCCAGGTTAAATGGATTAAAAGACTAAGGACTAGAGAGCAAGTGCTTTCTCCATCTCACTCTCACATTTCAACCTCAAATTACCCCAGCCCTCTAATGACTAGAGTAGTCACTGTAAAGGCACCTAATTACCCACGAATTACACCAACTGTAACCAATTTCAGGATCTCAGATCAGATTTTCCCAAAACATGAATCTGCTAATTAAGTTACATGAAAGTCAAACTAACACGCAATTTGGATGTGACATTTATCCACCTGAAAGTAGACCTGTAAGTATTTCAATTCACAGTAACAGCAGCTATTCCTTATGGACAGCACTATTATACACTTAGAAAACTGCAGCTGAAATACATGGAAGCAGGAAGAGACTCATCTATGATTCAAGCATTTCCAGGAAATAACAAAAGGATTCTCCTGGCAAACCAACAGAATGGCCCATCAAGACCTGCTTAAGCCTGGGAATCAACTCGTATTCATTTGCTAAGTTAAACTGATAATGAAACAAGTTTAAGATACTCACATACAGAGACACACCACAGCACACACAGCCTGGCACCAGTTACATTAGTCGCTTTTTTCTGAATTCTGACACAAGGAACGAGGTTTGATTTCATGGTTTTGCCTATCTGCTCATTATTAAATCTGCACACTTATTTTCTGCAAGAAAAAAAAAATTGGGCCGAGCACAGTGGCTCACACCTGTAATTCCAGCACTTTGGGAGGCCAAGGCAGGTGGACCATGAGGTCAGGAGTTTGAGACCAGCCTGACCAACATGGTGAAACCCCATCTCTACTAAAAATACAAAAATTAGCCGGGCATGGTGGCACATACTTGTAACCCCAGCTACTCAGGGGGCTGAGGCAGGAGAATCGCTTGAACCTGGAAGGCAGAGGTTGCAGTGAACTGAGATCGCGCCACTGCACTCCAGCCTGAGTGAAACAGTGAGACTCTGTCTCAAAAAAAAAAAAAAAGAAAAAAAAAAAATACTTCTCCCCAGCACTCACAATCTTGTGAAAATAAAGAATTTTCCTTGGACGTGCTCCTACAGATACACAAAGAAATAATTCAGAAATAAAATCCATTCGACCAAAAGGCCAGGTTCAATGAGCTGGGAAGCGTGGGTTTTGCAGCTGCGGCTGGAGCCCAGGAGTCCAAAGCTGCCATAAACTGGTCCGTGCAGCTCTCAGGAAGGAAGCTTCACAGTGGATCGCTTCACACATCACCAGCCCAATACCAAAAAGGCATTTCTCAGGAGCCCTGGTGTTGGGGGAGGGCAAGGAAAACAAGTGAGGGACATTCACAAGGGCTCACAGACGAGTCTCACTGGGGACTATGTATTATGGGTTAAACTGTGTCTCCACCAACCCCAACATGATATGTCAAAGTCCTAACCCCAGTACCTCAGAATGTGACCTGACTTGGAAAAAGAGTTGGTGCAGATACAATTAGTTCAGATGAGGCCGGACTGGAGTAGGGTGGGCCTCTGCTTCAATATAACTGGTGTCCTTATATGACAGCCACGTGAAAGCACGGAGACACCCAGGGAGAGCGCTGTGCGGCAAGAGACTGGAGTGACGCAGCTGCAAGCCAAGAAACCCCACAGGCTGCCAGCGAGCCCGCAGAAGCTAGGAAGAGGCGAGGGCGGACTCCCCGAGGGTTTCAGAGGCAGCGTGGCCCTGCTGGCTTGACAGAGGACTTCCAGCCTCCGGACTGTGAGGAGAGAACACAATTATGTTGTTCTAAAGCCACGCAGTTTGTGGCACTTCGTTGGACAGCCCTGGGAAATTAATACACCACACTTGAACTTGAGTTGCTTCCTGTTGCCCTACCCTACTCCATCCAGCCCCATCAGCTGGCAAATGCTCCCACTCCACCACAACAGAGCCGCAGGGAATCCCCGAGCCTCTGTGTGGCTGGGGAGGCCCCTCTCCCCTGTAAGTGGCACACAACAGGCTGGGCTATCCCAGGCCCAGGCCCTTGTCCCAATTTTGTTCCTTCTCTCCAGGCTCCCGGCTGCCTCCGCTGGGCCCCGCCCTCACCAGGGCCTGGTCCCCACTCCTCCCACAGGCAGCCCTGGCCCTCCAGCTGCAGGACGGGGTGTGGAAGTCCCCTTGGGGTGGGCAGCGCCCCGTGCTGCTTCCGCCCACCCCAGTTTCTCACAGAATTTTTAGAACACTTCTTTCAGTTTTGCCTTAAGTAATATCCTTCCTCACGCCCCAACAACCCCACTCTCACACTGGTGCACTCGCGCACACTCATTCTCTTACACACAACTCAGCCACAGGCCCACATGGTCTCTATCTCTCACACAAAACTCAGCCACAAACCCACAAGGGTCTCGGTCTCTCTCTCTCTCACACACACACACGCACACAAAACTCAGCCACAGGTTCACCAGGGTCTCTCTCAACATGCACACATACACACACACACCTCAGTCATAGGCTCACAAGAGTCTCTCTTGTCTCTCTCTCATACACACACAAACACACACACACACACACCTCAGCCACAGGACCACGAGGGTCTCTCTCCTTGTCCCTGTCTCCTCTCTGTCTCACACTCCCACACACACATACAGCTCAGCCACAGGCCCACCAGGGTGTCTCTGTCTGTCTCCCTCTCTCTCTCACACACACACACACACACACACACATGCCTGTGCACTCCACAGGGGCCTGGGCCAGGAGGCAGATCTGAGTACACACACCACCCTGTGCTGTGAGTGGCCACTCCCATCTAACAACTGAGACTTTCTGTTACTGGGCCAAGGTTTTCTGCCAAACTTACTTCCCTTATAATGAATGAATTCTCCCTGAGAAGGTTCCTCAGTCCTCCCCTGGAAGCTGACCTGCAATGGCCTAACCCACCTGTTTACCAGGCATGCCAGGACATATGAGACCCTGATAGGTGGACACCAAAGCTCAGCCTGGAACCCCACCCCCATGTGCATCATTGCAGCAGAACTTCTTCAGACACACACCATCCACCAGCTAACACTCCATACCCTATGAAGAGAATACGTACGGATTCTAGGTTTGATAAAATCCCGGGCCAGTGGTGGTAAGTCAGGCTGAAAAGCAACCATCTCCCAATTTCCACCCACTGCTTTACCTACAAGACCATTTCTACCTCTCATTATTTAATCCTCTACAAAAAGTATATTTTGTAATGTGGTCCCTGAGCTGCCTCACCCTGGGCCAATGGTTCTCAAACTTGAGCATGCATCAGAGCCACCTGGAGGGCTTGTTAAAACAGATCTCTGGGCTCCTCCCCTAGAGCTTCTGATTCACAACAGGTCTCGGGTGGGGTCTGAGAACCCGCCAGTCTAGAGAATTCCCAAGCGATGCTGATTTAGGTCCCTGGACCAGGCTTCGAGAAACACTGCCCTCGACTGCTCATTTCTCACTGAGCTCAGGTGACTCACTCAGCATAGCACACACTGCTGTCGGCCTTCCCACCGCCCATTCCCTTCCTCCCACTTAGGCAAAGCCGGGTTGTGCTCCCTATGACTAAACCCTGCGGGACAGAGCTGATCACGTGGTTCCACCACTCCACAGGCGTGGGCGGGTGAGTGGTTCAAGGTGAGTGCAGACCCACCTGTAAGATGTGAAGGGGAAGTCTGCTGGGGAGTACTTGTGAGAAAGTAGCCAGGGGGTTCTTTTAACCTGCCTTTGGATATTCAGGTGGGAGGCTGGGAGGCTGTGAAGCACACAGACCTCGTGCAAACATGAGGGGAGCTGCACAGCACACGGAGTCCAGCAGAACAGACAGGTCCCAAGAACCAGGCTCCCAGGTGCTGACACTAACCTGCTGACTAAACCAATCCAGAACCACCCTGCCTCCAGGCTTCTTGTTAAGTGACATCATGCATTCTTTATTGTTTGAGCTGGTTGAGTCAGGGTTTTGTTACTTGCTGCTGAAAATAATCCCAAAGCAAAGCAAGCTGACAGGACAGCTCCTCTAAAGGCAACCTCTCAGCACACATTAATGGCATGTGTTCCACAAAGTAATCCCAAAATTTCAGATTTAAATTTTCCATATTTCAAAAGCTATGTAGCTGCGTATCTGTGGATAATCCACACTTCGAATTAGCATAAAACTAAAGAAGTTATCTAGCATACAGTAAAATATTACTGAAGGACCAACCCTGGGTCTATCTTACACGAGTCATGCTCATTTTTTTCAGGGATTTGCTAGGAACCATATAATACTAGGGCCTAATAAAGTATTCAGTTGCTTCCATCCGTTAATCTTGGACTTAGTCTCCTTCACCAGACAGCTGTAGATCTAATTGGGAAAGTGGTTTTCCACTCCAAAGTAAACAGGTACGCACTTACAGAGAGAGTGCACATGTTCTGTCACTTCATAGCTCTATAACCTTCAACAAATTGTTTTACCTTGATGAACCTGTCTCCTCATCTATAAAATGGGAATACTACCACATATCCACCTGGTTATGTAAGGAAGATACATGTGAAAGCACTTTGTAAACCATAAGGTTTACACAAGAGCAATTACTTAAATCCAATTTTTATGGATTAAGTGGAGTAACATGACCTGATTTGAAGAAACAGGATTAATCACAATCCTAGAAGAATTACTCCACCAAAAATGCATACTACATACACCTGTCATAACTACCAATCGAACACTGTTTGGATTGTAATTCAAACAGAACCTCACCTACTGTAAATAATTTAGTGGCAGCAACATCCACAAGGTAGTTACAACCCTCAAAGTCAATGTTGTACAACGCACAATATCAATATGAATTATTTACTATATACATTTTACATGGTCCACTTGGCAGGCCACACACTACGACTATGCTTTTACTGAGGCTATTCTCTGGGATCCACCTTCAAAGGCAACAGTGGGTATCTGGGCACTTCACAGGGGGCAAATCATCTTTCCTACAGAAGAAGTTCAGTTTTAATCCAACAGGCATGTGTCATTTGGAGCCATGTTTTCCAAATAAAATACTTGAACAAACTGGGTAAAAACAATAGGGACTGGACAATGTGTCTCAAACTGGGATGTGTATATGTATGTTAGAGAAGGTAATGCAATGAATTAAATATGGCTACCTTCCTGAAACATAAATTGTACTAGAAGATTTTTGGAAAATAACAAAAAGGAATAAACAGTGAGTAGTATTTAAATTCTCAACAAATGTTAATTTTTTTTTTTTTTTTTTTAATGAGACAGAGTCTCGCTCTTTCGCCCAGGCCAAAGTGCAGTGGTGCTATCTCAGCTCACTGCAAGCTCTGCCTACCGGGTTCATGCCATTCTCCTGCCTCAGCCTCCCGAGTAGCTGAGACTACAGGCGCCCGCCACCACGCCCAGCGAATTTTTTGTATTTTTAGTAGAGACGGGGTTTCACTGTGTTAGCCAGGATGGTCTCGATCTCCTGACCTCGTGATCTGCCCACCTCAGCCTCCCAAAGTGCTGGGATTACAGGCGTGAGCCACCGCACCCGGCCTGAATTTTTTTTTTTTTTAATTTCCAAAGAATTTTTATGCTTACAGTAGACTTTAAAAACTACATCCCTATGGCCTGGGCAGCAGAGCGAGACTCCATCTCAAAAAAAAAAAAAATAATAAAAATAATAAAAATAAAAACTACATCCCTACTACTTTGGGAGAAAACATTGAGAAAGACTACAATAAGCAAACAAGACTTTTTCTCATATCATTTATAAATTGGTTGCAAAGACAATGCTAAAACAATGATTCCAAAAACATATTAATTGGGCACCACACATCTGTGAAGGACTGCCTAGACTACCACAGCAATTATTTGTAACATGACAACATTCTTTTGTTTAATTGATTGGGGGGAAAAATTACTATTTACTTCAGGGTCATATTTCATATGTGGAAGACTAACAACAAACTAATACTTTGATGACAATTCACTTAAAACAAGTAACAAGCTCCCAGGAGACCCCATTATCTTAATATTGGTGTTCCTAGACAGAGAAGACTGCCTTGGGAAATTTCTCCTTTGAACCTGGAAACTCCAAGCTCTGCTACCTTCTTAAGCAATAAGAAGCTTAATATCACAACATATCCAGAACACCCTCACAGAATTAATAGTGCTGCCAATGTTGGGATCCATCCAAAAAGTACTTTCATTTCTCACTGACCCACCATGACAAGTGAAAGCAATCTGAAGCACAATGCCCACTGCATAAGAGAAGCCGAAATGTCCGCTTATACCTGACTCTAGCTATAAGCCTTCCTAAAGAAATGTAAGTTTGGTTCTCAACGGCAAAACACCCAAGTCTCTTCTCTTTCTTACACAGCAGTCCTTCATTCTTGCCTCAAACAAGCTTCTCATAGCCTTTTTTTTAGAGACAGGGTCTCTCTGTCACCCAGGCTGGAGTGCAGTGGCAAAATCACAGCTCACGGCAACCTCAACCTCCTGGGCTCAAGTGAGCCTCAGCCTGCCGAGTAGCCGGGCCTATAGGTGCACATCACCACACCCCAGTTTTTTGTTGTTTTGTTTTTGTAGAGACAGGGTCTCACTTTGTGACCCAGGCTGGTATCGAACTCCTGAGCTCAAGCCGATCCTCCCACCTCAGCCTCTCAAAGTGCTAGAGGCATGAGCCACCACACCCAGCCTCCTAAGTCTCCTCCTGGGTTGTTGGATTTGTCTAGCTCTTTCTTCAGAACGCACATCTTACTGAATGATTCCATGAAGTTATTTTACTGTTAAATATTATGACATGTAGCAATAAATAGTCAAGCCACTGAGTGGCATATGGAATGAAGCAAAGCTGATTCAGACTTTAGTGCTGAGTTAAACCACTTCTCCCAAAGGCAATCTCTAGTCTAAAAAGGAACACTGAGTTTCTGGAACTGCATCACTACATTTACATATAATATCCAGCTTCCCCAGACCTTAATTCTACTTTTTTTGTTTCAGGAAAGTTCACATTAATGAAGTGTTTTGCCTATTTTTATTCTAGACTAACCCTTCAAGATTTTTTTTTTCAAAATTCTTAAAGAATTCTTTAATATGCAATTATTAAAGGTTCAAATAACCTTTCAATATAAATACAAAAATGAATACAAACCTAATCACCCTGGTGCTTGTAAAAACATGTTATCTAGGAGGAACTAAAAGTGTTTTTAGGAACTGGACACGATGGCTCACGCCTGTAATGCCAACACTTTAGAAGGCTGAGACAAGAGGACTGCTTGAGTTAGAGAACAGTGTGGGCAACATAGGAAGACCTCATCTCTACAAAAAACAAAATAAAAAAAAATTAGCCGGGCATGGTCACGTGCACCTGTAGCCCCAGCTACTGGGGAGGCTGAGGCAGGAGGACTGCTCAAGCCCATGAGGTCCGGGCTGCAGTTCTCTATGACAGCACAGTTGAACTCCAGCCTGGGCAACAGAGCAAAACCCTATCTCAAAAAACAAATAAAAGTTTTTAGGAACTAAAAATTTCAATGAAAACCAAAATTAGTATTCTGATCCTACTGTACTATTTTTCTGATTTATTTCAACTGAAGGCTAAATAACTATATAAATAAGTGTCAAAAGCTTTGCTAAAAATTTCACAATTTTTTCACCTAAAAAAAGGTTTCTGTGGCTTGAATACAATTTTAATATATACCAAGAACCCTCTTTAAAAATCTGTATCATATTAAGGAGAACACCTAAATTATGAGCTCTATAACAGTCAAAAAAATTACATTGTTATGGCTGCACAGACCATGGTTGAATGCATTCATTCTGCAAAGCTCCCAGGGCCCACAGGACCCTGTAGAAGGTACCATGAGGCTACACATGGATAGAGTGAATAACCCATCCTCTTTAAAAAAAAACACACCAACTACAGAAACTCAGTATAAAAATACAGCCTCGGCCAGGCATGGTGGTGTACACCTGTAATCCCAGCAATTTGGGAGGCCGAGGCAGGCAGATGATGAGGTCAAGAGATCAAGACCATCTAGCCAACATGGTGAAACCCTATCTCTACTAAAAATACAAAAAAAAAGCTGGGCGTGGTGGTGCCTGCCTGTAGTCCCAGCTGCTCAGGAGGCTGAGGCAGGAGAATCCCTTGAACCTGGGAGACGGAGGTTGCAGTGAGCCGAGATTGCGCCACTGCACTCCAGCCTGGTGGCAGAGGGAGACTCCGTCTCAAAAATAATAATAATAATAATACAGTCTCTGGGCCAGGCGCAGTGGCTTACACCTGTAATCCCAGCACTTTGTGAGGCTAAGGCAGGTGGATCACTTGAGCCCAGGAGTTCGAGACAAGACTGCGCAACAAGGTGAAACCCCAACTCTACAAAAAAATACAAAAATTAGCCAGCCGTGGTGGCAGGCGACTGTGGTCCCAGCTACTCAAGAGGCTGAGGTGGGAGGATCCCTTAAGCCCAGGAGGCGGAGGTTGCAGTGAGCTGAGATGATGCCACTGCACTACAGCCTAGGTGACAGAGTGAGACCCTGTCTCAAAAAATAAAACTAAAAGAATACAGCCTCTAACACAAATACTAGTCCTGTTATTTCAGTGGCAAATATGGTTTGCAGGCTTGAACATGGAGGATGTGAAAACATAACAATCAATTTAAAAGGTTTAAATGTAAAAGCATGAGCTTGCATTCCTTCTGCAGCTCTTCACCCAGTTGTCAGCCCTTCACCCATTCCTTCAGCTCTTCACTCAGGTGTCAGGTATGAGGTTAGGTGCTACGGAGACAGGTGCATGAGACTCAGAAACTTAGGTACCCTGAGAAAGGTAATTTCCAAACAGGAGTAATGGCCTTGTGCTAAGATAAGTGCCAAGGTGCTATGGAAAGCAGGATGGAGGGAGATGGCTGGGGAAGAGAAGAATGTTTTGGCAAAAAAAGAGAGCCCAGGTGAATGACCAGAAAGTGAGACTGGAGGAAGAGGCTGAAGAGGCCTCAATCCCCAAAGGGCTTCTACATCACTGATGCCATGCTCAGGACCCTGCACTTCATCCCCAAGGTAGTGCAGTCCATAAAAGGCTGTTCTTCAAAGGGATGACAGGAAAAGGATGTAGGACAGACAGACATGAGGAGAACAGGATGGGGTGGCTACAGAATGGAGACAGGAGACCACGTGAAGACTCAACCACACCTCTGGACGGCAGGCACAGGAACTGAGGACAGCGAGAGGCCCAGGAGCTCAGTTCAGGACACAGTAATTTTGTGGCACCTGCAAGCTAAAGGAGAACTCTGGGGAGAAGGTACGATCCATGTTCAACTTCCTTCTATATAGAGAGTTTATAAAAAGCCAACAGAGCAACAAATATATACACTGCTATGGAGCCATAAAAAAATTTTTTTTTAATTTTTTTAAAGCCAACAGAACAGGCCGGGTCACCTAGGGAGATAAAAGGATGGGAAGACAGGAAGGTCCCCAGTGGAACCCTGGGGAGATACTTCAGGTTAAAAAATGTGAGATCCTATAAACAGGGAAGGAACTTCCATTTCTTTTTTTTTTTTTTTTTTTTTTGAGACGGAGTCTTGCTGTCACCCAGGCTGGAGTGCAGTGGCGCGATCTCAGCTCACTGCAACCTCCACCTCCTGAGTTCAAGCACTTCTCCTGCCTCAGCCTCCCGAGTAGCTGGGACTACAGGCTCGTGCTTCCACGCCCGGCTTATTTTTGTTTTTTTTGTTTGTTTGTTTTCTTTTGAGACAGAGTCTCGCTCTGTCGCCCAGGCTGGAGTACAGTGGCGCGATCTCGGCTCGCTGCAAGCTCCACCTCCCGGGTTCACGCCATTCTCCTGCCTCAGCATCCCGAGCAGCTGGGACTACAGGCGCCTGCCACCACACCCAGCTAATTTTTTATATTTTTAGTAGAGACGGGGTTTCACCGTGTTAGCCAGGATGGTCTCGATCTCCTGACCTCCTGATCCACCCACCTCAGCCTCCCAAAGTGCTAGGATTACACGCGTGAGCCACCGCGCCCAGCCTATTTTTGTATTTTTAGCAGAGACGGTGTTTCACTATTTTGGCCAGGCTGGTCTCCTGATGTCAGGTGATCCGCCTGCCCTGGCCTCCCACAGTCCTGGGATTACAGGCATGAGCCACTGTGCCCAGCCCGGAACTTCCATTTCTGAATAACAAAGAAAAGTGAGAAGTAGTTCCACTCCCTGTGGGGGCTCTCAGATCCTTCACTGCCAAAAGCGAGTGTCCCCAAAGATTAAGTCGTTCTTGTCTGCAATTATATCTTCCAGTATGTTGCTGACAGGACAATGAGATTCTCTTCATGTTCTGGCTCCCAAGATCCACCTTTCACTGGTGTTAAAACTATTTCAGAAAAACACATTTTGCTGCTGTTACTACTAATCAGATAAAAGTACATTTTAAAAACGAAAAACCACCAAAAAAAAAAACTTTCATAGACATTGTACCTAGACAGTATTTATGATTTTTATAAGCATTTTAAAACCTGAATATACTACTCATACATTGTCAATGCTTAAACTTTTGCTATTCAAATATAACTCAAAAAACCGCTTACCAGAGAGAGATATACACGGAGAGCCAGACTTGCTTCCCAGAGCATTCAATTCTAGTAAGAGCTGAAGTCAGTTCCCCTTTGCTCTCATCACTGAATTCCCAAAAACGATCTTTCTCAGCAAAGGAACATATTACTGTTGATATTTGAGAATACCCAGGGAAAAATGGGGATGAAGAGGAAAGAGGGAAGAATGTTTCTCAAATATTGCTTTTTTGGCTTTCGACCAAATACAATTACATAGCATCCACAGAAGATGAAGGCAGGATAACATAAACAAAATCTTCAATGAGGCCAATTACCCTGAAAGCTTTCCCAGACTTTGAGGTAACAGGCAAGCTGCTCCAGGAAGCCTCCTGCCCAGAATTCACACTGGTCCCGTTCCAGCCCCACCTTGGGCAGTCTTACCAGTAAAACAGAGACCTCCTCACTCTTTAGATTCTTTCTGTCCAGTGATAGACATCAGTGCTTCCTTTACATTTGGGGAACATGCTAAGACTGTCTTACAGTCAAATTATTTCTCAAGTCCCAAGTTAGTAGTGACTCCTCTGTATGGGTTCTTAAGAGACAATGCATTCATTTTATGCAACTGATAAATAGTGCTTCTATTAACTTTAAGTCCACCTGACCATCATTAAGCTGGTATCGTGGGGTAGTTATTAAAATTAAAATCATAATAAAGCTTGAAAAATGTGTAAATAAATGTTAACAACTTCATAAATAAGATTAAGGATAAATGACATTAAAACAGCAGGGCAAACCTAATATTGGATTAGTATAAATATATTAGTATAAATTTCCAAACAGGAGTAAGTATGGAAATTTATACTAATAAGTATAAATATCCATGAGCTCACAAGATATAAATAAATGAGAACTGACAAATCTCCCATACAGAATTTCACATAATTTGTGTCGGTGAAGCTCAACTTCACTTAATGACTTGCCTCCAAAAAGGACATTAAGGAAAAACTAGTGAAAGGTGAATAAAGTGTGGAGTTTAGCTCACAGTAAGATACTAATGTTGGTTTCTCAGTGACAAATGTACCACAGTAATATAAGACATTAGCATTAGGGTTAACTGGATGAGGGGTATACAAGACGTCTCTGTACTATCTTTGTAATTTTTCTATAAATTTAAATCTACTCTAAAGCAAAAGTTTTCAAAGTAGCAAGAAATAAGGTGGGTTTTGGGGAAGTCACAAAATTAAGAAGGCAGAATGTAAATGAATAGTAAGTACGTAGGTGACTAATTTACCAATCACAGAACATTACACTTACAAAGCTAATTCTTAGAGACAGCTTCAGAATCTGCATCTTCAAAAAATGGACAAAAAGGTTTTCAAAAGCAGCATCCCACCCACATCATGATCATTTCTTTACACGAGGAACAGACCTCAACCCAAAAAAAGCCAAAAGAAACCAAGAGGTTTACAAGTCAAGTTTTTAAAAAGTAGAGGTAAAACAGCAAAATACTGGAATATTTAATATCAGAAAGATAAGACATATAAATCAAGGTTGATCAGACTGTGAACTATGATATACTGGGTTTTAAAATGAATCCAGACAGGGACAGGAGATTGGAGGTTGATGGCTAAAGGGTAACGCACTTCTTTTGGGAAGACAAATGTTCTTCTAAAATTGATTGTAGCAAGAGTTATACAACTCTGAATATGCTGAAAACCAACTGTGCACTTTAAATGGGTGAATTATATGCTATGTGAACAACATTGTCAATCAAGCTATTACCAAAAAATAAATAAAGCCAGTAGGTGATAAAAGAAAATGCAATAGAAAATAGAATACATTGCAGGCAACAAGAGTGAGTACTATTTTCTGAAACTTTAATTCATTTTTATAAATAAAAAAGTACATAGATTATACACATGTATATATTCATACATCCATATATATGCTTGCAAGTACACAGGCATGATGTAAAAAATTTTTTATGTAAGTCATCATCAAAAAGGACACTGTTCTCCCTCATTCCCACATCTTTCATTCTGATAATCTGATGCTGTGTGAAAAGACCAATAAGGACAAAATCTACAAATACCTTAAAGTTTGATTTTTGAAAAAACTGGCAAAAAGAAAGAAACTAGTTCTAAATAATAAGAATGAAGAGAACTGCATCTACAAAAGAAAACAAATACAAAGGCACGTGCAACACAGCTCTCTATGGGCTGCGCACACCCACCTGGGTCTGCAGCCCTGGCCTCCGAGCTCCAGAGTAGTATCAACTCTCTACCTGCCATCTCCCTGTAGACATGTCATATCAAGTCTGAGATTCCTAGGAGGCAGCTGAACACAGTTCCTGATTCCTTCCCACTAAATCCTTTCCCGGCACAGTCATCACCATCTCTCCAGACATTTAAGCCAAAATCTAGATGCTCTCTCTCCATGATTTCTCTCTTCCTCACACTCCACAACAAATTCAACAAGTAAAGGATCTGTCCCGCCTCAACAATATATCTCAAAATGTTCCATTTCCCTCCATCCACTTCCAACCCCCTGCCCTGATATCAACATTCCTCAATTTTTCTTGCTCCCATACACCCAAAAAGGATGTTTAAGTTGTGTCACATTTACAATTGTGGGCGTTTACCAGCTGTAAAAATGTAATCTCTGCCACACTGTAAGTACTGGCATTTTTAATAAAACTCACAATCCCTTTTTAAAATAAGTTCAGTGGAATCTAAACACCACTGAAATGATATCTACCATTATCCATTTTTTTAATACAAAAATAAACTTCATGGCTGGATATTTTATGTTGTTCCTTTTCCTCCATGAACTCATTTCTATTCCATGTCACCCAAGGAATTTTTTGTTTTGTTTTGTTTTTGTTTTTTTTTTTTGAGATGGAATCTGTCTCCCAGGCTGGAGTGCAATGGTGCGATCTCGGCTCACTGCAAGCTCCGCCTCCCGGGTTCATGCCATTCTCCTGCCTCAGCCTCCCGAGTAGCTGGGACTACAGGTGCCCGCCACCACACCTGGCTAATTTTTTGTGTATTTAGTAGAGACGGGGTTTCACTGTGTTATCCAGGATGGTCTTGATCACCTGACCTCATGATCCGCCCGCCTCGGCTTCCCAAAGTGCTGGGATTACAGGCGTGAGCCACTGCGCCTGGCCCTACCCAAGGAATTTTAACTGAATGTATATTTATGTTCAAAGCCTTCTGCTACAAGACTATAAATATAAATTGAAATTTCAGGTTTTTAAAACATTTTTCCTCTGACCATAAGGTCTAAATATTAAATTTTTTTCTTCTGAATTAAGTTATCAATTCAGGCCAGGCGTGGTGGCTCATGCCTGTAATACCAGCACTCTGAGAGGCTGAGGCCGGTGGATAACCTGAGGTTAGGAGTTCAAGACCAGCCTGGCCAACATGGTGAAACCTCATCTCTACTAAAAATACAAAAATTAGCTGGGCGTGAGGGTGTGCACCTGCAATCCCAGCTACTCAGGAAGCTGAGGCAGGAGAATCACTTGAACCCAGGCAAGGGAGGTTGCAGCAGGCCGAAATCACACCACTGCACTCCAGCCTGGGCAACAGAGTGAGACACCATTTCCAAAAACAAAAAAAGTTATCAATACAATTTGTATTAGTACAGTCGAATCCCTGAGGGATTGGTTCCAGGACGTCTCAAGAATATCAAATTCTGAAGATGCTTGAGTCCCTGATATAAAATGGCACACAGTATTTGCATATAACCTATGCACATCCTCCTGTATACTTTAAATCATCTCTAGATTACTAATAATACCTAATACAATGTGAATGCTATGTAAATAGTTTTTATACTGTATTAAGGAATAATGACAAGAAAAACTCTGTACATATTCAGTACAGATACTTTTTTTTTTTTTCTGAGTATTTTCGATCCAGTTTGTTGAATCCACGAATGCGGAAGTCACAGATTCAGAGGGCCGACTGCATACAATTGATCAAACCAACAAGTTTTACAAATTTTGATAGGTAATTAAACATAGAAAGTAAAATCTTATTGAAAATGCATCCTTTAATGAGATGAACAGAGCTGTTTTCCCCCCAACTGGTTCATGTGGACATTACCTACTACTAGAATGAGACAGGTTTTTTATCAACTTAATCTTTTTTAACTTTTTTAAATGTAAGTACTGAAAAAGCTTGTAAGTACTGAAACAGCTTTATTACAGCACTGTCTGTATATTCTCTAAATTACCTCAGTGTTTCATCTAAAAATCACACAGTGAACTATCATTAAAAGTAACTTGAAGGCCAGGTGCGGTGGCTCACGCCCGTAATCCCAGCACTTTGGGAGGCTGAGGTGGGCGGATCACGAGGTCAGGAGATCAAGACCATCCTGGCTAACATGGTGAAACCCCGTCTCTACTAAAAATACAAAAAATTAGCCGGGCGTGGTGGCGGACACCTGTAATCCCAGCTACTCAGGAGGCTGAGGCAGGAGAATGGCGTGAACCCAGGAGGCGGAGCTTGCAGTGAGCCGAGATTACGCCACTGCACTCCAGCCTGGGCAACAGGGCAAGACTCCATCTCAAAAAAATAAAAAATAAAAATAAAAAGTAACTTGAATGATCTATCAGTTGTCAAATTCATTGGGTCCTCCTTCAATTTTACTAAAAGCAATGATCTGAAAACCACCAAAGTTACTGAAGAATTTGTCATCTAATCAGAGTGGATCACTTTTTCCTAACAAACACCAATATTTCAAATTGCCTCTTTGCCCAAGATGAAGCCAACAGCAGGATTGGGGCTGGGTGAATGATACAGCTTTCTTTTGTAAAGTGGAGAAATGAGATTGTGAAAGCAGAGGTAGAAAATGGTAACTTACAACTGAGATCAGCTTTAGGAGATACCTACACCCTGGGGATCTGGAAGCCTAGTCCTTGCAAGTTATCCTCCTACTTATACACCACTTAGAGTGTCTTCGTGTACCTCTAAGGGACCCAGTTTGACAAGTGGCCAAGACTGCCCCATGGTATTCTCTTAAAAATGGAATTCACAGGACCGAGTGCAGTGGCTCATGCCTGTAATCCCAGCACTATGGGAGGCCAAGGCGAGCAGATCACTTGAGGTCAGGAGTTCGAGACCAGCCTGGGCCAGCATGGAGAAACCCCGCCTCTACTAAAAATACAAAAATTAGCCAGGCGTGGTGGCACATGCCTATAATCCCAGCTACTTGAAAGGCTGAGGCAGGAGAATTGCTTGAACCCAGGAGGCGGAGGTTGCAGTGAACCAAGATCATACCACTGTATTCCAGGCCCCTGGTTAAAATTCTTTAACAATTCATACCACACTTAAAAACAAAACCCAAATTCCTTACTGCGACTTCTAAAGGCCTACATACCTTATCTCACCATCCTACAAACCACACTGGCCTTCTCCAAGTTCCTGGATCGCCGGCAGGGCTTCCAGCCTTAGGGCCTTTGCACCTCCATTCCCTCTGACCAAAGCACCGTTCCGGCTGCTATGTGGCTGTTCCTGTTTCCTCCAGGCTTCAGCTGGAATGTCACCTCCTAAAAGGAGCCTCACCTGACCACCCTATCCACCTCATTATTCTCTACCACAGGAAACTAATTCTTGATAGCTCTTGTCGTAAGCATAATTATTTTACTTACAGTAAAGTCTTACTTGCCCACTACATGAAACAGAGGTCTTGTTTGTGTTTCATGTTCAGCACCCAGCACGGTGCCTGGCACTCAATAGATGTTTATAAACAAGAGGGAGGGCACAAGCACATCATGGAAAAAGTGAAATTGGTGAGTGGCGAAGGAGGGGCTATTTCTAATAGCTTTCTACACAACCTTATTTTAAAACAAAGTCGTATTAACGTATTAGAGGGTACAGATACGACAAATGCTAAAGAGAAAGGTGTATTACAGGTACTACTAAATACATAAACATGGACATATGCTGAGACTTCAGAGAGCACCCAAAGTGGGCAGGGACATTCAGCATGCAGGTTTCCACCCCCATTTTTTCCTTACCTCTGTTCTTGAGAAGGCTCCTCCAGACCCTCTTCAGAATCACCCTATTGAAAAAGAACATGTGTTAACCGTTGTTTTTGTTTGTTTGTTTGTCTTTGAGACAGAGTCTCGCTCTGTCACCCAGGCTGGAGTACAATGGCAGGGTCTCGGCTCACTGCAACCTCCGCCTCCTGGGTTCAAGCAATTCTCCTTCCTCAGCCTCCCGAGTAGCTGGGACTATAGGCACGTGCCACCACACCTGGCTAATGTTTGTATTTTTAGTAGAAACAGGGTTTCACTGTGTTGGCCAGGCTGGTCTCAAACTCCTGACCTTGTGATCCACCCGCCTCGGCCTCCCAAAGTGCTGGGATTACAGGCGTGAGCCACTGTGCCCAGCCACCCCTGGGCAAATCTTATAGTCATCTTGCACTGCTCTCCTCCCTTCACCTCCTACCAGAAAGACCTACCCACTCATGGGAAACCCAGTTCCTACCTGTCCTTTCTTCCAACACAGCAGCCCACACCACCAGTAACCCCGGCTGTATTAGAAGATAAACACAGCTTTCTCCTCTGCCTGCAGACTGCTGCCTGCAACCATCCTGTGCACCATTGCACTCTGTGCAGCACAGACCCGTCTCCTCACATCACTCACTCCTTATCACCCGTATCACACAGTAACGACCCAGCACTCAATGTCATCACGTCAGTCCCTGCTCAAGAATCTACGATGGCTCCCTCCAACTGGTCAGATGCACACCAAGATCTTCAATAGCATGCAGCACTGTCCCACACAGGCCCTGACACACCCAGCCCTACCCCTACCAACCACATTTTAAATTGGAGCGGCAGGCACCTGGACTCCAATTTAAAATGTCCGAGGGAAAACGCTGAACTTCACTGTCTACCAGGCGAGGCTCTGAGCTAGGCCCCAGGCACACACTTGCTGCTGCATATCTCTAAGGCCTTCCTTGTCCCTAAGCCTTAGCTGACCTCTCCAAAGTGGGGTGACTCTTCTCTCAGTTCCTATTTTCAGCACTTGACTGTGGTTCCAGGGTATTACCAGTATTACTATTGCCAACCACAAAGGGCTGGGACAAAAGCATGTAATCCCCCCACTGCCTCTTGGGAAGTGCCTCAGGGCCTTTGCACTGGCTGTTCTCTCTCACCACTTTCAAAGATTGGCTCAAATATTGCCCTTTCAGAGTGGTACACTTTGACCTCTTAAAACTGCAATCACATCACCACCCCACATTGCCACCATGTAACATGTATGCCCTTCGAACAGACTAAATTACTTAAAATTTATTCTCTGTCTTGTTTACTGTCTATCTCTATGCTTCCATTTAGACTGCAAGCATCATAAGGGCAGGTGTTTTGGGTTTTGTTTTTTTTTTGTCTACTGTAACATCCTTGACACCTAAAGCACTGCTTGGCCTGCCGTACGTGCTCAATAAACATCTGCAGAGCTAAGTACAAGCCAGCTGTTTCTCAAATACATGTGGATATGACTATTATAGGAACTTCACTAAGCAACTTTTTCTAAATCAAAATAGAATGTGACATGCTTTCCCCTCAGACATAGAAACATAATAGTGTTTTCCTGGTCAAACCGTACTGAAACTCACACAACATACGTAATGGCTAAAAACATGGGCTCTATAGTTAAACACTTACTGGTTTAACATCCTAGCACTGTCACTTTCTTATTACCTTGAGCCAAGTAATTTCGCGGTTCTGTGCCTCAATTTCATCATCTGTAAACTTCATAGTCTTTAGTGTGTTAATGAGTTAATACTCATAAAGCATTTAAATGATGCCAGAAGTGCCCAACCCATGTTAGTTATTATTTTTTTAATGTTGATAGAAGTTGATTCAACCAAAAATAAATCTCTATGACAAAAAGATTACCAAATACTGGTCAATGATTCACTGGAGCAAGATGCTATTACATAACACAGTACCTGTGATAACAAAAACTCAGAATCTCAGTGTATCATTTCCTGTTTCACTTTCTACCAATTTCCGTTATCTACACCCTCTGACTTAAGATGCGGGAAAATAAACT
Source organism: Symphalangus syndactylus (assembly GCF_028878055.3). NCBI lineage: Eukaryota > Metazoa > Chordata > Mammalia > Primates > Hylobatidae > Symphalangus > Symphalangus syndactylus. The sequence continues at coordinate 126,789,914 of NC_072426.2, read as the reverse complement.
TGATATTTTTAAAGGCAGATTCTTTCTTATTCATCACTGTATCTCTGGGGACCTAACTGGGCCCGGCCCAAAGGTCTATCTTTGCTAAACGAACAAATAAGGGCAGTGGAGCACTGAGCCTGCCCAGCCCTGCCCAGCACCAACATGATTCTGTATCAGGTAACGGCTGCTCCTACTCAGCACCTGTCCCTGGTTCCCAAACCTGCTAACCAAAGGGCATCAGGAGTGAGCCTTCTCTTCTCAAAAAAGTCTGGATGGATTGAAAGAACAGATTCTAGACTGCCCTTCTTGCAGCTAGAACTGATTTTTAAAAATGTGATTGTCAAACAATACTAGGAAATCAATATTTAAGGCATTCCACCTGTTACCTGCAGACTTAGCCAACCTCATAAATAGGGGAACTGGGCAAGACACTGACAACTGCCTCTCCTGCACTAGGACGACTTCATGGGCAGTACTGAATGTCTACTGTATGCAGGACTGTATACTGTATATTGCTGTGGCCACAGCAGGGCACCAACCCTTAGCAGCCCAGCCCCTCAAAGGAGAACACAGTTAAGGCAACAAGGCATGCACAAGACAAAGGAGAAAAACGAAGACATGGGCCGGGTGCGGTGACTCACACCTGTAATCTCAGCACTTTGGGAGGCCGAAGTAGGCAGATCACAAGGTCAGGAGTTCAAGATCAGCCTGACCAACATGGTGAAACCCAGTCTCTACTAAAAATACAAAAATTAGCCGGGCGTGGTGGCGCATGCCTGTAATCCCAGCTACTCAGGAGGCTCAGGCAGGAGAATCACTTGAACCCAGGAGGCGGAGGTTGCAGTGAGCCAAGATTACGTCACTGCACTCCAGCCTAGGCGACAAGAGCAACACTCGGTCTCAAAAAAAAAAAAAAGAAAACAAAAAAAACCGAAGACACTACAAGAAACTCAAAGAGGGAGAAATGATGACAATGCCACTGCAGGGCAGCAGTCAGGAAGGACAGGCCCTGAATGACCAGCGGGGCTGTTGCATTCATTAATTCAACAGATACGTGTTGGACATGCTTGGCCAAGGGTCGGGCTGGAGTGGGTGTCCCAGAGGACTGACACAGAAGGCCCTGCAGGGCAGAGCAGGTCAGGTGGACATCACCTATGCATGGATCACATGGAATCACAGTTTCTGACTTCGAAGGCAAAGTAAGAAGGTACACAAAGCCATATCCTGCATACACCCAATTACTTCTTGAAAATAAGCTAATGAAACACCTGTTTGGTTTCCACACCATCACCACTTCGCATTCAGTGTGTTGAAGTACAGTCAGAGCAGAGGAAAATTTCTGTAAATGTAAGAATAAAATCACATATATTTTTCCTCCTTCCTCTCGTGATCACCATGGATACACAGTTTGTATGTTCCTACACCAAATGACTTTATGACATGAGAGTATATAACAAAAAGATATGAATAGTACAACTTTACAATCATAGAGCACACAATAGTGCTGAGTTATCTGTACTATTCAGACCTTTCAAAACAAGAAAGCCGTTCATGCTCTCCTATGACTAAGTCTACCAGTCAGCTCAGGGACCACTAAAATAATAGGTAAGCTACAGTAGGTGCTCACTAAGTTCCAGGCACGTAATCTTCTCAAAGTCTTCTGAAGCCAGCACCATAATTCCCCAGACTTTGCAGATAAGAAAACGGGACAAACAGGTGAATTTATGGAGCTAAAAAGGGATAGAGCTGAGACTCAAACCCAGGAGACCTGGCCAGAGGTTCTGACAGTTTACAACAATTTAGTTGTCGTATTTGGTTTTACTAATGGTAAGTTAGTCTTGATCACTTAGAGACCCGTCATTTATAAAAAAAAAAAAAGACCTAATCAACAGGAGACATGTCCAAAATAAATAACTATACAAACAGTGTTGGCAAATATGTTACTGTGTTTTTTGTTTGTTTGTTTGTTTTTCAAGACAGAGTTTTGCTCTTATTGCCCAGGCTGGAGTGCTTCGGTGCGATCTCAGCTCACTGCAACCTCCGCCTCCCAGGTTCAAGCAATTCTCCTGCCTCAGCCTCCCGAGCAGCTGGGATTACAGGCATGCGCCACCATGCCCGGCTAATTTTGCATTTTTAGTAGAGATGGGGTTTCTCCATGTTGGTCAGACTGGTCTCAAACTCCTGACCTCAGGTGATCCACCCCTCTCAGCCTTCCAAAGTGTTGGGATTACAGACGTGAGCCACCAGCCTGGCCAGTATTTTATTTAATGCCACATCCTCTAAAGTTCCTATTTCATCTACTACTGACAAATCTTAGCCTCTGAAGCCATCTTTCAGTCTTACTGCATGGAAGAAACCCAATGTACTGGTTAATTAAGCAGAAAACCCTCAAATTTAAATAACACCTATAAATAGTCTCTTTTCAACAGACTCCGCTTGACACATGAGGGAATTTTTGCTGAAAAAATTCAAAATACTTTGAAAATAATTCATTTAAAATAACTTTCTTCAAAACTCTCTGTAGCTTATGAGATACATATATACACACACACACACATGCACGTGTGTGTGTGTGTGTGTGTATCTCCCTTACCCTTGGCCCAGGTATAAGCAGGGCAAGATAGTTTCTAAAAGGTATACATAGAGACATGGATGAAGTACTTAGAAAATTATTTTGAATACCAGTTTCACTTTCATTATAGCTTTGATTAAAATAGCTTAGCTATAAATCCCTCTATACTGATCATCCCAGACAGCTTCTGCATTCTGACATCTATTATCAAAAGAAATTGTATTATACAAATAAACCAGAAATTAAGAAATGTATAACTTTTGAGCCCATAAATAAAATAATCACTTAGGCCTTGACATTTCCATCTCTGAGCACACCTACTAAATCTTCAACTAACGCTCTAACAAATGAGAGTATATAATACTCGACTCAATCATCTATAATTTACTTTCCTTTTAGTCTGGGTTGGCTTCCAACACTAGCCAGTAAGAGGTAGAAACTATAATTGAGCAAAAATGCAAATACATATACATAGATATACACCAGTGCTTCTCAACCAGGGCAATTTTGCAATGTCTGGAAACATTTTTAGTTGTCAAAATCCGGAGGGGGTGGGGGAGAGGGGGAAGCAGCAGTGAGTGCCACTGGCATCTAGCGGGTAGAGGCAAGGGATGCTAACTGCTCAACATCTCACAGTGCACAGGACAGCCCCCACAACAAAGAACTCTCTAGCCCAAAATGTTACCAGTGCCACTGTGGAACAACTCTGATATACAAAAACATAATTTCTAATAAATACACCGCGTTAAATGTCGTTCTCGCAGTAGGAATACGATGGATTTCTATTTTGTTTTTTTTTTTATCTTTCTGTATCTTCCAAACCTTCAAAAACACATATGTATATTATTTAAAATCGGGGAAAAAAATCCATTTGGGAATACATTTTTAGGAGAAGGAAAAACTATCTGCTCCTCATCCTGATGGGGCCTTTTCTCAAAAGACCTGTCTCATTCAGGCTGCTGGCCTTCAAGGAGGGTCCAGGAAAATTCTCCTCTAAAATCACCTCTCCTGCCTTGAAGCTGTTATTCATTAGCCCTGATCAAAATGAATATTCCAAATATCTCAAAACCAGCACTCTGAATGTTTCACATAGGAGGGAGAAAACTGAAATGTAAAACTGGACAGCCTCTCCGGTAAAGTTATAGCTAGACATCCTGTTTTTCTAAACAGCCGCAAGACACAACACAGAATTAAGTGCTGCCACCAACGCGGGAAGTAATCAACATCTTAAAAAGTACTGCACACAAGCTGAATATTTCCTTATAATTCAAGCCACTCCCACCCAAAAATATGCATTTTGGATCACTACCGTTACTGGTGAAAGGCAGTCAACAATATTATATTTAAATGTGCACACTTCACAGTCAATGGGAATTTCTTGTAAAAGATAAAGATAAAAGCTTTGCAGTACTATATCTGTTGCAGCAATAAACCCTCTATGATGCTACAGATTCCCAATAAACTGTCAGTAATTATTTTTCTACATGCAATCATCATATCATATAGAGAAAAAAACCTGAAATTCAAGTTCTTAAGTGGGTGTATTTTAACAGGAATTAAGGGCACTTGGAGAAAATCCAAGATGACAATCCTTTAAAGTCACATCTTCATCCCAAAGCTACTTAACGCTAATGGCAAATACCACTCTAACATTTATGAAATCAATACTCCTGTTGTCCTCAACCTCTTAGCCACTTGCCATCCACACAGCACCAGCTCACTTAGGGAACAGTGTGCACCCAGGACACCCACGGCCGAGCAGACCGCTGGCCGCGTCCCTGCTGAGGTGGCCTGGGTTCCCACCTTCTGAACTTGGGGCCGGCCTGACTCACGCCCTGTCACATGGCGTGGGAGGAGCCGGGAAGGCCACCGTTGCCAGGTGTTCAGGCTCGGCCCCTAACGTTTATTTGCCTTGCAAAGTGGCCCGAACGCCTGTGCCGCTTGGACAGGGGGTGGGGAGGACCGGCGGCCTCCCCGCCTCTCCTCCCTCGTACACCCACAGCCGCCCTGTCACCTGGTCGTCCTCACCTGAGTGGGCAGCAGGAGTTCCCCTTCTTCTGCCTGCCACAGCTCCACCACGTTCGGCAAGGGCTCAATCGCTGCAGGAACACCAAAAAATACACCACATTTTTAATGCACGCTAAAGAAACGCTTCCTGTTTCCCCTATCGTCCCTCCGTGCCCCCCGCCTCACCACAACACGTCTCTTTTTCCTCCTAGGAACAGAGGCCATCCGAGGGGCGAGCCAAGGATAAAAATACAATGGGCGGGGTGTGAGCCGGCGGCCCCTCGGACGCGAAGGCGACAGCGTGCAGGCTCGGGGTGCTCGTGCTGGCGGGGGACGAAGTGGAGTGAAGACACCCCACGAGGCACTCCGGGCTCCGCAGCCCGAGCATCTGGAGTGTGGACCCTGGGCGGCCAGGCTCGGGGGAACAAAGCTGCAGGAAGCCGGGCCGCGGCGGGGCACCCGCGCGCGCCACACAAAGCGGGGGCTGCGCCCGCGCACAAAGGCTCCAGGGCGCGAGCGGCTAGCGGTCCCCAAGCCCCGCGACTGCCCCGCTCTCCAGCTGTACCGGGCAGAGGGGCGCGGGAGGGGACGCTGTGGTCAGAAAATGTTATCAGCGGAGAATTGCAACAGCTTTCCTTCCTCTTCCTGCCCCTTTCCCTTTCCTCCCCTCGCCCTCTTATAGATTTCAGCAGTTCCCTACAAGAAAGAGCGGGGGCGGGGTGGAGAGGCAGAGCTAGCCCAGAGGCGCAAGGCTGACCTTGTCCCTGAGCCCCTCCCGGGCGACAGCAGGGCAGCAGGACCTGGAAGACGCCCAGCAGGAGGTTCACGGCCGCGGCGGTGCGGCAGTAGCAGCCGGGCTGCGGGCGTCGGAGCCCCGCCATGCTGGTGCTCGCGCTCCTCTCCGGTGCTCACCGCGCTAGCCACTAGCTCGCTGGCGCCCCAGCTGCCTCGCCCCGGGCCCGCCCCCGTGCCGCCCCGCCCCGCCCGGCGCCACCCCCGCAGCCGCCGCAGCTGCTGCAGCTCCAGCCCCGGGCGCGCCGCTTGCTCTGAGCGCGTGTGCGCCGCAGATAGGGAGGGACGGAACGCGGCGGGGTGCGGGGGAAAGTGGACAATGCTAACCCGCGGGCGCCCCGCCCCGGCGCGGAGCACACGGCCGCGGGCCCGTTCCGCAGCGTGCACTCTGCGGGGCCCGGGCGCTTTCCTCGGCTGAGACGGGGTCGCTTAGAGCTGTCCGCGGGGCTAGCGGCCCACTTTTGCCAAGTGCGTTTTCATGAACTTTTGGGTGGTTGCCGCTTTGTTGAGGTGCTTGCGCCACGGTCGAGAGAGATTACCCTCGAGGGAAGAGGTGGCGTGGAGGTGGGAACGAGGAGTCGCCAAGCGAGAGGCCTTGGACACAGGATATTAGTGGAAATAATGCAGTGGTTGTCAGGAAACGCGAGTGCAGCCACATGGCCACTGCCAGTTATGCAGCGAGGATATCCGGTGGCTGCAAAGTCTGTAATTTAGAATAAAAAGAGCTCTCCCAAAACCCGAGAGGCAGACCTCAGCGCCGCGTGGCGGTAGTGCGCCCGGCACCCTCTGTGGACACTGTCCAGGTCCTGACAGGTGGGGAAGACTCTTCCTAGGGGATTTATAGCTTCAAAGACCCTGCAAATACTCCCTTTTGGAATCATATTGCAAAATTCAGCCAGCCTCTCCTGAAATATGGTTGGGGTCGAGGATGTGGTTAGTTGCCTGTTTCTAACATTAGTAGGATAATGGAAGTAATACGTGGAAATACATTTCCTAGTTCCAGGTTTCGATGCCTATAACTAACAAGTCCAAAATCTGGCATCTCTTTAAGTTAACATCCTGCCTTTACCAGCGATGTCACAAACAAGGGCTTATTCAGAAATCAATTTGCATAACCTAGAAGTATGGGCAATCATGATTTTTTAAAGTTAACTTACTGCTTCCACTGTAGCTTGTATGATATTCAGAGAATATGAACAATATAGTATGAAGAGGGGATGTGATGGGACACACCTGTTTACCTTAATCCTCTGTTTAATTGCTCCTAGTGCCTTACAGGCCAGACTCTAGAAAACCAGTGCTTGCATAGCAGACACAATCCTGAGAAGGATAAAATGAAATCTAGATCCTCTCTCCTAAAGACATAATACAGTACTGTGAACACAGTCTCACACTGTCTGCATTTAACTCTAAACAAAGTTAAATAGTCTAATTGCTTGGCCAGACTTAACATTTAAGTAGATTAGCATAAACGTAAGTTGTTGATGTGAAAAAAAAAGGACACTTTGCATTTTCCAACTTGAATACCTCCAGTAGTCTCTGTTCCATACTTTTTTCTGTATTCCTTGCCAACATCTTCCTTTATTTAGCAAGGATCTCCAGTGCCATCTCAATGTGCCCTTTTTTTCTCTTCACTTCTCCAAGTTTCTATTTGCCCCTTGGATTCTGAAGGTCCCCCACGGAGTTAAAGGGACCTCCAGTGACAGGAATATTTGCACAGCCCACTTAAGCAGTAACTGCACCTTCAAAGTTTGCTTCTAAATGAAAGTTCTCTCATGGGCCTATTTATTTACAGAATGTAATTTTAAGTCCTCGTATGACTATAATACGTATAAAGGAAAGCAAGCAAACATTAACAGCCTAACCGGTTTTGTTAAACAGATTCAAAGTTGTGATACAAAACTTTTTTGCTAACATTTAAATTACTTTACTCTTTTACTAATAAAGTCTTTCCCACATTAACGAGTATCACAGCATCAATGGAAATGACTTAAAAGATAGAGTAACATTGCTATGGACCATATGTAAATACTGCTGTAGCTTTTTCTGAAACTTTGTAAGGCCAGCTTGATTTTTCAAGTTGTGGTCTTGTGGACTTTACAAAATGGGTAATGCTATTTGACTGTTGTTCACAGAGCCAGAAGCATGTATCTGCAGTGCCATGGGGTTGGAGAGGGATACGGGATTACACAGCTGTCTTCTTAGATAAATCTGACCTACTTAGCCTCCTCTGGAGTTATTTTTCATGCTGACTCATGGACAACAGGAAAGTTATGGCCCATTAAGCAGCATCCATGTTTTGGAGTAATCTTGTTCTTCAAAGAAGACTCCTGTGTTATTTGTGCTATATTTCCATTATTCCCCTTGTCAATCCTAGATATTGTCACAGAATATTAGAGCTGGAAATTTTTTAGAAATCATTTAATAGCCCAACTGCCTCATTTTACAGAAGAAACCAAAGCCCATAGAGAATTTTAAAATCCAAGTTATAGAACTCCTTTAAAAATTTTTATTTATAAATTGTTTTGAGACAAGGGTAGTGATGAAGAAAAAGGCTAGGTATGGGAAATACCTAGATCTAAAAACTAATAATAATTTTCTTTAAAAAGCCAAGGAGTCATATTTAATTCATCTTTCCTTTACACCCTTTAAATCTATGAATTAGTCCTATGGTGCCCTCCTCCATACTATTTCCCATACCGAGCCTTTTTCTTCATTACTACTCTGATCTCACTCTTTCACCCAGGCTGAAAGGCAGTGGCCCAATCTTGGCTCACGGCAACTTCTGCCTCCTTGGCTCAAACAATACTCCTGCCTCAGCCTCCCAAGCAGCTGGGAACACAGATGCAGGCCACCACACCTGGCTGATTTTTGGGTTTTTATAGAGACAAGGTTTCACCACGTTGCCCAGGCTGGTCTTGAACTCCTGGGCTCAAACGATATACCCACCTCAGCCTCTCAAAGTTCTGGAATTACAAGTGCAAGCCACCCTGTCCAGCCAGAGCTGCTTTAAGTGGTAGAGTTATGGAGAAGTATATATGAAATAATGTTAACTGAAAAAAAATTAATGTAAACACAAATTAAGTCAATATGAAAATTATAGGCCAGGCAAGGTGGCTTACGCCTGTAATTCCAATATTTTGGGAGGCCAAGGTAGGAGGATCGCTTGAGCCCAGGAGTTCAAGACCAGCCTGGGCAACATAGTGAGACTTTGTCTTTATAAATTTTTGTTTGTTTGTTTGTTTGTTTGTTTGAGATGGAGCCTCACTCTGTCACCTAGCCTGGAGTACAGTGGCACGATCTCAGCTCACTGCAACCTCTGCTTCCCGGGTTCAAGCATTTCTCCTGCCTCAGCCTCCTGCGTAGCTGGGATTACAGGCGCCCACCATCACGCCTGGCTTTTTTTTTATATATTTTTAGTAGAGACGGGGTTTCACCATGTTGGTCAGGCTGGTCTTGAACTCCTGACCTCGTGATCCACCCACTTCGGCCTCCCAAAGTGCTGGGATTACAGGCATGAGCCACCGCACCTGGCCCAAAATGTTTTTTAAAGTTAGCCGAGCATGGTGGCACACACCTGTAGTCTGTAGTCCCAGCTACTCAGGAGGCTGAGGTGGGAGGATTGCTTGAGCCTAGGAGTTCAAGGCTTCAGTGAGCCAAGATTGCACCACTGCACTCCAGCCTGGGTGACTGAGTGAGACCCTGTCTCCAAAAAAAAAAAAAGAAAAGAAAATTATATACACACAACTAAAGTGTGGAAGAGGCATTAAGGTGATGTCTTAGTGGAGTATATCAATGTTAAGTTAGATTCATATGAGATAAAATGGTTTTGTTTTAAAAAAAAAAAAAAAAGACCTATGAATGGCTAAATCTCTACTGGTATTTATTTATTTATTTACTTATTTATTTTTCTTTTCTTTTTGACATAGGATCTGGTCTTGAATTCCTAAGTTTAAGCAATCCTCCTGCCTCGGCCTCCCAAAGTGATGGGATTACAAGTGTGAACCACCGCACCCAACCTCTAGAGGACCCTTCTTACTATAACTTTATTCCATCTCATCTTATAACGCCTCAATTAAATGCATTGGATAAGGATAAGGATTCTCTCCTTTCTCAAACTCTGTCGTGTTAAACAATTGACCTTTTCTGTTATGGGACTGTAATGTAATTTTGGGTGAGTAGCAGCAGTATTCACAGTTTATTATTCTCTATTTTAAAAAATATTCATAAAACTGTAAAAGAGTAAATTTTACTGTAATTTAAAAATAAATTGATTAAATTAGAACTTTAACTTTTTGAAAAGTTTGAAAGTTTGAAAAAAGTTTAAAGTTTGAAAATGAAAGAAAAAAATTTTTTTATTTTTACTTTATTATACTTTAAGTTCTAGGGTACTTGTGCACAACGTGCAGGTTTCTTACATATGTATACATGTGCCACGTTGGTGTGCTGCACCTGTTAACTCGTCATTTACATTAGGTATATCTCCTAATGCTATCTCTCCCCCCTCCCCCCACCCCACGACAGGCCCCGGTGTGTGATGTTCCCCACACTGTGTCGAAGTGTTCTCATTGTTAATTTCCCACCTATGAGTGAGAACATGCAGTGTTTGGTTTTCTGTCCTTGTGATAGTTTACTCAGAATGATGGTTTCCAGCTTCATCCATGTCCTTACAAAGGACATGAACTCATCCTTTTTTATGGCTGCATAGTATTCCATGGTGTATATGTACCACATTTTCTTGATCCAGTCTATCATTGATGGACATCTGGGTTGGTTCCAAGTCTTTGCTATTGTGAATAGTGCCGCAATAAACATACGTGTGCATGTGCCTTTATACCAGCATGATTTATAATCCTTTGGGTATATACCCAGTAATGGGATGGCTGGGTCAAATGGTATTTCTAGTTCTAGATCCTTGAGGAATCACCACACTGTCTTCCACAATGGTTGAAGTAGTTTACAGTCCCACCAACTGTGTAAAAGTGTTCCTATTTCTCCACATCCTCTCCAGCACCTGTTGTTTCCTGACTTTTTAATGATCGCCATTCTAACTGGTGTGAGATGGCATCTCGTTGTGGTTTTGATTTGCATTTCTCTGATGGCCAGTGATGATGAGCATTTTTTCATGTGTCTGTTGGCTGCATAAATGTCTTCTTTTGAGAAATGTCTGTTCATATCCTTCGCCCACTTTTTGATGGGGTTGTTTGATTTTTTTTCCGGTAAATTTGTTTAAGTTCTTTGTAGATTCTGGATATCAGCTCTTTGTCAGATGGGTTGATTGTAAAAATTTTCTCCTATTATGTAGGTTGCCTGTTCACTCTGATAGTAGTTTCTTTTGCTGTGCAGAAGCTCTTTAGTTTAATTAGATCCCCTTTGTCAATTTTGACTTTTGTTGCCGTTGCTTCTGCTGTTTTAGTCATGAAGTCCTTGCCCATGCCTATGTCCTGAATGGTATTGCCTAGGTTTTCTTCTAAGGTTTTTATGGTTTTAGATCTAACATTTAAGTCTTTAATCCATCTTGAATTGATTTTTGTATAAGATGTAAGGAAGGGATCCAGTTTCAGCTTTCTACATATGGCTAGCCAGTTTTCCCAGCACCATTTATTAAATAGGGAATCCTTTCCCCATTTCTTGTTTGTCAAAGATCATATGGTTGTAGATGTGTGGTATTATTTCTGAGATGGTACTGGTACCAAAACAGAGATATAGACCAATGGAACAGAACAGAGCCCTAAGAAAAATTTTTTTAAGAAAGCTAGAATGTGGTTTATATATGATGCCTTGGGTGTGGTCCTGCTAAATATTTAAATATGATTGAATGAATGATAGATGAATGAGAAGAAAACAATCACCTTCCCAGCCTCCCTTGCACCTTGGCATGGCTATGTGGCCTAGTTCTGGTCAGTGAAATATAAGTAGACTTCTACTAGGTTGGATTCAAGGAAAGCTGTTGTTTTCCTGATGAAAAAGAATAGACTCACACAAGCCTTTTGCTCTGTGTCCTTCTTCCTGCTGGAACACAGATGCGATGCCCAGAGGTTTGTCAGCCATCAGGCAAGCCTGATGAAGAAAGTTACAGGCTGAGGATGGTAGATTGGAAAGGCAGGAAACATCTGGATCCTTGGTGGAATTATGGAATTGTAGACTGCTTTTAGTCATCTTGTTTTATAAGCAAAAGTAACTCTTTCTTACTATGGTCAAGTTTTCTGTTACTTGCAGCCAGAAACATTCCCAAGTGACAGAAAAAAAAAGGTCAATCAAAACAAAAATGAATGTAAACAATGATCATTAACAAAAACCAGTCTCAAAGAGGTTAACAGAATGTGCATATGAGACAAATAGCAAACTAGTACTTAGTTTATTTTACAACTGCAAGTAAAAACAAACATTTTATGTCAATTAAATTAGCAAAATAAATCAAAGTACTAAAAGTACCGATTAGATATCTGCAGAGAAACAGTGCTTTTTTTTTTTTTTTTGAGACAGAGTCTTGCTCTGTCACCCAGGCTGGAGTGCAATGGCGTGATCTCGGCTCACTGCAACCTCCGTCTCCCGGGTTCAAGTGATTCTCCTACCTCAGCCTCCCAAGTAGCTGGGATTACAGGCGCCCACCAGCACGCCTGGCTAATTTTTGCATTTTTAGTAGAGATGGAGTTTCACCACGTTGGCCAGGCTGGTCTCGAACCCTGACCTCAGGTGATCCACCTGCCTTGGCCTCCCAAAGTGCTGGGATTACAACCATGAGCCACCACACCCAGCCTTGCTTATTAGTTAGTAAATTAGTTTATTCTTCCAAGGACAATCTGCTGTTACCAGGACCGTCACCTTAAGTGTATGCCAATGGCACTCCTGGCATGTGCCACCTATGGGTCTGGATACCATCTGTGATCATTTCCCCCTACCTCCTCAGTCTGCTTTCTTGCCTTTTCCTCCTATGGCCAATCTCTAAAAGTAAGAGTACCTCAGGTCTTGGTCCTTGACACTCTTTATTCTTTCTCTGGATTCACTCAGCTAGCCCTATGTCTTTAAATACTATCCCTGATATGGTTTAGATATTTGTCCCCTCCAAATCTCATGTTGAAATGTGATCCCCATTGTTAGAGGTGGGATGAAGGTGGTAAGAGGTGTTTGGGTCATGGGGGTAGATTCCTCATGAATAGCTTGGTGCCCTCCCCAACCCTGTTAGTTCACACAGTTGTTTAAAAGAGCCTGGCACTTCCTCCCTCTCTCTCTTGCTCCTGCTCTCCCCATGTGACATGCCTGCTTCCCCTTTGCCTTCTGCCATGATTGGAAGCTTCCTGAGGCCCTCACTGGAAGCAGATTCTGGTGCCATGCTTTCTGTACAGCCTACAGTACCTTAAGTCAATTAAACCTCTTTTTCTTTATAAATTACCCAGCCTCAGGTATTGACTTGAGCAATGAAAACAGACTAATACAGTCTCAAATTATACTTTTGGCCCTGACCTGAATTTCCGCACACATATATCCAATAAGCTTTTTTCCTCTGAATTCTGTGGTGCGTGCTTGTAATATATTTTCCCATCCTGTTATTATACTTTTAACCAAACTTGTCTATTTAAGTGTATCTCTTCTAAACAGTAATAAGCATCTTAAACCCTAACAAGTTCAAAACTCTTGATTCCGCCTTTCCAAAGCTGTTAAATCCCCAGTCTTTCTAACTTCAAGTCAACAACACCACTATCTACCTAGTTGCTCAAGCCAAAAGTCAAAGAGTCAGCAGGGCGTGGTGGTGCACGTCTGTAGTCTCAGCTATTCAGGAGGCTGAGGCAGGAGGGTGGCTTAAGCCCAGGAGTTTGAGACCAGCCTGGACAAAGAGCAAGACCCGCATCTCTAAAAAAAACTAACGATTATTTTCTTTAAAAAGCCAAGGAGTCAGGCCGGGCGCGGTGGCTCACGCCTGTAATCCCAGCACTTTGGGAAGCCGAGGTGGATGGATCACGAGGTCAAGAGTTCGAGACTAGCCTGGCCAACATGGTAAAACCCCATCTCTACTAAAGCTACAAAAACTTAGCTGGGCGTGGCAACGCGCACCTGGAATCCCAGCTACTTGGGAGGCTGGGGCAGGAGAATCGCTTGAACCCAGGAGGCAGAGGTTGCAGTGAGCTGAGATAGTGCCATTGCACTCCAGCCTGGGCAACAGGGCGAGACTCCATCTCAAAAAAAAAAAAAAAAAAGGCCAAGGAGTCATATTTAATTCCTCTTTCCTTCACAGCCTTTAAATCTATCAATTAGTCCTATGGTGCCCTCCCCCACACTATTTCCCATACCTAGCCTTTTTCTTCATCACTACCCTGATCTAAGAACTCATTTCTTGGCCGGGCGCAGTGGCTCATGCCTGTAATCCCAGCACTTTGGGAGACCAAAGCAGGCAGATCACTTGAGGCCAGGAGTTCAAGACCAGCCTGGCCAACATGGTGAAACCCCTGTCTCTACTAAAAATATGAAAATTAACCAGATGTGGTGGTGCATGTCTGTAATCCCAGCTACTCAGGAGGCTGAGGCAGGAGAATTGCTTGAACCCAGGAGGCAGAAATTGCAGTGAGCCAAGATTGCACCACTGCACTCCAGCCAGGGTGACAGAGCAAGACTCCATTTCCAGAAAAAAAAAAAAAAAAAAAAAAAGAATTCATTTCTCACATAGACTCCTATAGTTGCCTTCTAGTGGTCTCCTTGCTTCTACTATTGCCCCTTACATCTCAATTTTATAAGTGCCAAAATGATCTTTTAAAAATACAATTCAGATTACGTATACAACCCTCCAGTGGTTTTCTATACGATTAGAATGAAATCCAAACTTCTACCCTCGCCCCTCTTGAGCCTGTGAGGTCAAGTCTGCAGTGAGCAATAATGCTGCCACTGCACTCCAGCTTGGGCAACAAAGTGGGACCCTGTCTCAAAAACAAAAAACAAAACAACAAAAAAAAGTATTTCTTATGTGTAAGGAAAAGGGAGAACAGTCACTGAGCACTTACTTTGCGTGCATGTCTTATGTAAACCCCACAAAAATCTGATAGGAATCATGTTACTGTCCTTATTTTACATGTTAGAAACTGAGACTGAGAGGGGTAGGTAGCCAATCCAGAGTTAAAACTGACCTCCAACTTCATTGTGCCATACTGTCTCTAAAGACAAAGAAGCAGGAACACACTTTGAAACTTCCTTTTTTTAAATGTTTTAATTCTACTTATTTTAGGATGCTCATAGGTAGAAAAATCTATGAAGGCCCAGCTATAGTCATTAAGTTACTGGCCGGGCGCAGTGGCTAACGCCTGTAATCTCAGCACTTTGAGAGGCTGAAGCGGGTGGATCACCTGAGGTCGGGAGTTCGAGACCAGCCTGGCCAACATGGAGAAACCCCGTCTCTACTAAAAATACAAAATTAACCGGGCGTGGTGGTGCATGCCTGTAATCCCAGCTACTTGGGAGGCTGAGGCAGGAGAATTGCTTGAATCCGGGAGGCGGAGGTTGCTGTCAACCAAGATGACGCCACTGCACTCCAGCCTGGGCAATAAGAGCGAAACTCCGTCTCACACACACAAAAAAAGTAAGTTACTATTGTGACACACAGCTATAAAACATACCTCCCACCCAAGGCCGGGCACGGTGCCTCACGCCTGTAATCCCAGCACTTTGGGAGGCCGAGGCGGGTGGATCACGAGGTCAAGAGATCGAGACCATCCTGGCTAACATGGTGAAACCCTGTCTCTACTAAAAAAAATACAAAAAATTAGCAGGTGTGGTGGCGGGCGCCTGTAGTCCCAGCTACTCGGGAGGCTGAGGCAGAAGAATGGCATGAACCTGGGAGGCAGAGCTTGCAGTGAGCTGAGATCGCACCACTGCACTCCAGCCTGGGTGACAGAGCGAGACTCCATCTCAAAAAAAAAAAAAAAAAAAAAAAACCCAATATTATCTCCAGTTGATAAATTAAGGGCAGTACAAAATCTAGTAAAGTCTGTCATTTTTCTTTTGAGTCTCCACACTTTTAAACATAGAATTCTTGTCCCTCTGCATACTTTTTCCCCCTTTTTCCTCCACATACTTTTGTACATACTAGCTTGTAGTCTGTTGGGAAAGTTATCTGTGTAAACCTCTAAAATAATAACTGCATTAACATACTTAACGGTTTGCACTTATTATTGAAATCTTCTACTTGTGGAATTGAAATGCAGACCAGGGAGTAGAATTTATGTTTCTTTCTTTTCTTTTTTTTTTTTTTTAATGACAGAGCCTCGCTGTGTCGCCCAGGCTGGAGTGCAGTGGCGTGATCTCTGCTCACTGCAAGCTCCGCCTTCTGGGTTCACGCCTTTCTCCTGCCTCAGCCTCCCGAGTAGCTGGGACTACAGTTGCCCGCCACCAAGCCCGGCTAATTTTTTGCATTTTTAGTAGAGACGGGGTTTCACTGTGTTAGCCAGGATGGTCTCGATCTCCTGACCTCGTGATCCACCCGCCTCAGCCTCCCAAAGTTCTGGGATTACAGGCGTGAGCCACCACACCTGGCGAATTTATGTTTCTTTTCCTTGTTTTCTTTCTCATTTCCATGTTATTGGAAAAGATATAGAAGTATACTTTAGAATATTGGCATTTAATTCTGGAAATTGAGTCAATTTCTTAGTAGATGATCTTGGAAGGACCCTATTTTTAAAGGTCTCTCTTAAGCTATAAAACAAGGCCTAGCCCCCTAGTCTGGGAAGCAGAAATGATTAGTACTTTTTCAGCTCCATCATCATTTAACAATCTGAAGTGGTTCCACAGTAACTCAGCTTCTCCTTTTAGCAATAACGATAGAAACCTTCGTGTAGTGCTTATGATGTGCCCAGCCCTTTCCTAAGTGCTTTGCATATATTAAATGATTTCATCCTTCCAACAACCCCATGCAATCATTATGCCTATTTTACAGATGGGGAAATTGAGATACAATGTCTGCGTCCATTCTAGCTGCTGTAACAAAATACCACAGACTGGGTAGCTTATAAACAACAGAAATTTATTTCTCACAATACTAGGGGCTGGGAACTCTGAGCTCAAGGCAGATTCGGTGTCTGGTGAGGGCCCATTTCCTGGTTTGTAGCTGCTACCTACTCATTGTGTCCTCACATGGTAGAAGAGGCAAGGCAGCTCTCTGGGGACTCTTTCGTAAGGGCGCTCATTCCATACATGGGGACTATGCTCTTATGCCCAATTACCTTGCAAAGGCCTTACCTCCATCTCCTTGGGAATTATTAATAGGTTTCCACATATCAATTTTATGAAGACACAAACATTCAGACCACAGCACACATAGGTAAGGTATAATTGCCCAAAGTCATAAACCAGTAAGTACAGAACTGAAATTCAGACCCAGGCAGGCTAGCTCTGGAATCCTTGCTTTCAGCCACCAGGGCAATACTGCCTTTATACCCTTGAGTGAGTGGGAGGTCAGTGCTGACCACTGGTGTAACAGTGATCAGTAGGAATGTGCACAATGAAAACACTAAATAAAAGCCATTATGGCACCACAAAATCTGTTTTTAAGAGGATGCCAATACTACATAACCAACTTCTCGTTATTGCATGTTTCTTTTTTTTTTTTTATGAGACAGAGTCTCGCTCTGTTGCCCAGGCTGGAGCGCAATGGCATAATCTCATTTCACTGCAAGCTCTACCTCCCGTGTTCACGCCGTTCTCCTGCCTCAGCCTCCTGAGTAGCTGGGACTACAGGCGCCTGCCACCACACCTGACTAATTTTTTGTATTTTTAGTAGAGACGGGGTTTCACTGTGTTAGCCAGGATGGTCTCGATCTCCTGGCCTTGTGATCTGCCCACCTCGGCCTCCCAAAGTGCTGGGATTACAGGCATGAACCACCGCACCCAGCCTATTGCATGTTTCATAGTTCCAGAAACGATGTCATGCTCAGTAGTGGATATGGGACCTTTCTGTCTAGGTGAGGTAACCTTGATATATGAATTAAGTCATATGAACCTTTGATGCTGTAGGAACTCCCCAAACTAATATCATATATTAATTTCCATAATTAGATAGAACCCTAATTGTAGTACTTCAGCAACATTTATCTGACTTACCCATCTAAACAATCTAATTGTAATTTTGGAAAATATGCTTCACTACCTTGAACAAGGCATGGACCTTTTTTCTTGCCTAGTAAAATAAAGCCAAAAAATGATGTCACCTCTAAGGTCCTTTCCATATCTAACATTGAATGAATTTCTGTCTTGACCTGTAAGCTTGTCAGCAGGAAGCCTGAACTTTTTTAATCAATCATTTCTTACTGCTTCAAAATCCACTAAGTAAAGCAACTCCACAGCTTCCTGAATCTGCGTGCTTTCAAATTACAGTCATGTTAAGTTTGGCACTTAAAGTTCAAATAAAAAGCTGCCAGGTCAGCAGTGGGAGGCAGATATTAGGAAAAAGGAGTGATAAAAGAAGATCTGTTCTTTCCTTTGTTGTACACCTAGCCTGCCAGTCTAGGGCCACTTGGCCAAGTTTAAGCTGATAGAATCTGGTGTCCTGTAGGGCCTTCAGCAAGTTTCTTAACCTCTCTGTGTCTTCATTTCTCAACTGTGAAGTAGTCTGCCTCGCAAGTTGTGGCAGAAAAGTAAGTTAATATATGTAAGGCTATAGAAGAGTGCCCTGCACATAGGAAGTGTTATGCAATGTTGTTTTGTTGTTATTTCCTATATTAAGAAACACAGGCCGGGCGCAGTGGCTCAAGACTCTAATCCCAGTGCTTTGGGAGGCAGAGGCGTGTGGATCACCTGAGGTCAGAAGTTCAAGACCAGGCTGGTCAACATGGTGAAACCCCGTCTCTACTAAATATACAAAAGTTAGCTGGGTGTGGTGGCGGGCGCCTGTAATCCCACCTACTTGGGAAGCTGAGGCAGGAGAATCACTTGAACCCAGGAGGTGGAGGTTGCAGTGAGCTGAGATCATGCCATTGAGCTCCAGCCTGGGCAACAAGAGCGAAAGAAAGAAAGAAAAAGAAAAAGAAAAGAAAAGGAAAAGAAAAAAGAAAAACAAAAACACAGTGAGAACCAGAAGAAAGCAAACCCTATGAGTTTGGATGGGCCTGTCAGAAGAGCTCAGGTGATGGCCCACTAAATGCATCCACCAAGTCAACTTTAATGCCAGGCCAACATGAAACTAATGCCCTCATATTGTGAAAATGACCCCATTTCAGTTCTTCCATTTAGACACACGTTGAAATTTCAGGCTCCCAAGCCAAGATAGGGCTTCCTTATATTTCCTTCAATTACAAAATAAAACAGACCACCAATTGAAAAAGGAGCACCTTAGGTAAGGCCTGATCTGTCTATCCTTCTAAAATCTCCCTTTCTCTTCAAGGACTAATCAATAATAGGAGCAAACATTTACATAGGCAGAGGTTAAGTAACTTCCCAAGGTCACAGATCTAAGCAGAGGAGCCAGGATTCAAACCTGGCAGTCTGGCTCCAGAGTGTGTGCTTGTGTGCTACTAACCAAGACATCTTGAGCCAACGACAGACTAAATTCAGCGTGTGTGTGTGTGTGTGTGTGTGTGTGTGTGTGTGTGTGTGTCTGAAGAAGAGAACAAAAGTCCACCCTAAATGGTTTGAGAGGAATGCCTGCTGGATGGTTGAAGAGGACCCTCACAGCGTACAGAACCTGACAGTTGACTCCACATCAGTGTGAGCGCAGACATCCCTCTACCCTTCCCTCAGGAAAGAAGCTGCAAAACATGATCAGAGGGGGCCTCCACCAGCAAAGAAAATTAGTTCCATGCGAATCACAGTCCTCACACCCTGGCAGGCCATGGCAGACACACAGAAAGCAGGGTCTATCAGCTCGGGAAGAGAAACCAGGCAGGAGGCAAACCGGCCGGGCCATGGAGAACACAACCCGAAGCAAGTCAACTGCCAACAGTAGCTTCGCGGAAACAGTAGGACGCAGCCCAGACGAGCGAATGCAGCTCTCAGAGGCGCGAGGACTCCGGGCCGCCAGAGCCAAAGGGACAGAATCACAATCAGCGGGTGTGTGAACCTCACGCAGTGGCCCTGGCGGCTGCTGCCGGAGGGCTGCAGAGAAAGGCTACGGCATCGCCCAGCAGCCCTGCTGAGACGTTGGAACTCCCAGAAAGTAGTGAGAAGGGCAAGATGTAGGAGAAAGGACGCTGACTGAGGATCTGGGGACTTAGATTCCAGTGTGAGCTGCCTGCGGCCCTTGTCCCCTCCCTAGGGCCACACGTCCTCTGGGAGCACATCAAACTGGAAATTGTGTGGTAGATGACTTGGAGAGCTGAAGCTGGAAGTTTGGTGAATTGGTTAAGAGGCTTGGGCAATCATCTGTGCGTGAGGAAATAAGTATCTAGACTAGAGGGTGACAGCGCGTTACTGCACAGCAATCCAGGGTTTTCTCTCTGCAAGGTGGAGGCCAGTTCTGAGTTTGCCCAATACATTTGAAGGAATGACCTACCCCACCCTCCTTCGAAATTATTTTCCCTTTATGTTAAAGATTGGTTCAGGCTGAAATTTTATACTGATAGATCAGCCTCACTGCAAAATGCAAATTAAGATAACTGTAGTATCATTTTATAATAATTAAGAACAATAATAAAAGTGAATTGTTATAAAACCCAGTTTTGGAAGTAACTCAAAGAAGCCCACTCTTCTAGTGCCAAGGACAGGATAAGTTGGTACTTTTTTGTTGTTTTGACCACAGGTGGCACATGCCACCATGCCCAGCTTTTTTTTCTTTTACTTTTTCTTTTTCTTTTTTTAAATAGAGACAGGGTCTCATTATGTTGCCCAGGCTGGTCTTGAACTTCTGGCCTCAAGTGATCCTTCTGCCTCAGCCTTCCAAAGCACTAGGATTACAGGCCCAAGCCACCACGCTGGCAGTATGTTTTCTTGAAGGCAACCTGAATACAGAATAACAGCCATAGAAATGACTATACCCAGCCGGGCGCGGTGACTCATGTCTGTAATCCAAGCACTTTGGGAGGCCGAGGCGGGCAGATCACTTGAGGTCAGGAGTTCAAGACCAGCCTGGCAAATATGGGGAAGCCCTCTCTCTACTAAAAAAGACAAAAATTAGCCAGGTGTGGTGGTGGGCGACTGTAACCCCAGCTACTCAGGAGGATGAGGCAGGAGAATCACTTGAACCTGGGAGGCAGAGATTGTAGTGAGCCGAGACTGTGCCACTGCACTCCCACCTGGGTGGCAGAATGAGACTCCATCTCAAAAAAAAAAAAAAAAAAAGACTATACCCTTTGCCACAATGGTATTCTTAGAAATTTCTTTTGAGAAAATAATTTTAAATGAAAAATATTTTACCAGATATTTATGGCAATGTTATCTGTAATAACTCCAAACTGGAAACACCCAAAAATAAATCCACTAACATGGAAATGGCAAAGAATACTACAATAACTTCAGTAAGAAACTACTCAAAACAATGACAAAGGATTTTTAAAATATCGCAAAGAGAAAAAAGCATAAGAGAATGTTATACACACACAGGAGGTTGGAGTAGAAGGGACTTGGAGGCTATACAGTTGAGTAAGGGCGGAGGAAAGCATTTCCCACATGAGCAGGATGTGGGGTTGAGGAGGGAGGTCGACACAGTTCCACTTGCAAGGTGTGTGAGTGCTAGGATCAACGCTGATGACGATTGTCCACCTAAACACAAACCGAGAACCAAAAACCTTCGGATGCTGCGGTCATAAGCAACTTGTTAGTTTATGTATTTTTCTATCATATGATTTTTAATTTTCAATGGAAAGTGGGGAAAACTTGTGTGTGGTTTAATGGGATACAAACTGGAAGATTGTAGAGTGGGTCATCAAAGAGAAGTGATGGGTTGGGGCTGTGACCCAAATGGGAACGGAGTCAGCGACTGGACTCTTCTCACTAAAGGCATCTGTGGAGCAGGAAACTGGTACACAGGTCACTGGCTCAAAAGCAACAGGGCTCTGAAGAGGAAATGGCTAAGACAGTCTTTCTAGCTGTCAGAGGAAGTTGATGTAATGAAGACAGAACTCTGGAAAAATGTTGCTCAAATACTAACACCAAATACTTCTGATCACCTCTGAAGAAGTAGCCCAAATGGTATACTAGAGTAAAATATACAAGGTCGAGAGGATTCAATTAAATGTGTGTAGAGGCATTTTGCCAACAGAAAAATGCTTTATAAATCCTTGCCCTGAAAACTAGGGCTTCCCTCAACAAAAAGACTGCAGTTAGCCAGAGTGTTCTTTAACTATACTCTAAATCAGTCGATGGTTTTACAAAGTCTTATGGCTCTAATTTTGAACAAGTGATGGTAAAATCATGATCATCTTCCTATCTGAAGCTATGATATTATCTTGATTATTAAACCAGATTGACTTTTTAGTAGATTTTTGGTGACTTTAAGCCAGCCATAATTAAATGGATGATGTTGTGAATTAGTGAAATAGTATAAAAACACCAAATCAACCGTGACTGCCTCAGCACTTTCATAGTCTGAATATTTTAAATAACATAATCACTAATTCATTCATTCAGGATACTCATGAAAGAAGCGCTGTGTCTGTGTAAGTAGTGTTAAAGTAGGAAGCCGTTAGAAAAGTACAGAACACTATGGACTTTAAGAAAAGAGAACCCAGTGGGAGGCCGAGGCGGGTGGATCACTTGAGGCCAGGAGTTCAAGACCAGCCTAGACAACATGGTGAAACTCCAACTCTGCTAAAAATACATAAAATTAGCTGAGCGTGGTGGTGCACGCCTGTAGTCCCATCTACTCAGGAGGCTGAGATAGGAGAATTGCTTGAACTCAGGAGGCAGAGGTTGTAGTGAGCAGGGATTGTGCCACTGCACTCCACAGTGAGACTCTGTCTCAAAAAAAAAAAAAAGACAGAGAAGACAGGCGCAGTGGCTCACACCTATAGTTTCAGCACTTTCGCTTGAGCCCATGAGTTCAAGACCAGCCTAAGCAGTGTAGTGAGACCCTGTCTCTAAAATAAATAAAAATATTAGTCGAGCATTGTGTCTGTGCACCTGTGGTCCCAGGTACTTGGAAGACTGGGACAGGAAGATCACTTGAGCCCAGGAAGTTGAGGCTGTAGTGCGCTGTGATTGCACCACTGCACTTCAGCCTGGGCTACAGAGCAAGACCCTGTCTCAAAAAAGGAAAAAAAAAAAAAAGAGAGAGTGAGATGAAAGCAAGACTACATTGTATAAATCATTTTTTCTGCTAACCTCGATGTGCCAGTAACTTACATCTTTTCAAAGAACAACGTTCAGCCTTTCTTGCCTAAGCTCAGCATTTGGCTTCACGAAGCCTGCTGAATTATGCTAGCTTCATGCTTGCACTTACACGCACTTACATGTTTCCTTAATGTTTGGCTCACCAGAGCCAAGAGTCCGTTTTTACCTCAAGCCTCAGGGATATCAGGTTTCAACTCACGTTGTTTGAATCTTGTATACATCCCTTTGTGCCTTATTAAAATGAACACTTTCCATTTGACTTTCTGCTTGCCAATGGGTCTAGGGTTTTCTTTCTCTAATGTTGTTAAACATCCCCTGTAACACGAAGCCCAGATGTATGAGGGTATAGAGCCACGCTTCTAGCTGAGAAAAGTAGTGATCTCAATGAGATACCAATTTATCCATGTGATGAATGTACTGTTTCATTTTTGATGGCCTTAATTTAGCATTTATCCCTGGGGCTGGGTTTTGTGTTGTCTTTGTAAATACACTCTCATACACACACAAAAAACCTAGTTCTTTTTAGGCACTTCTCCAGCTGTGAGTTTAGCATGGCTTCCTGCTAATGGGGAGATGGACAGAATTACAGCTCCAAACATTCCTCTGCCGCTGATCCAGAACGTGTGTTATCATATCACACACTGTAAATTGATTCCAAATTCCTGCCAACTGGGCACAGTCTGCATTCCAAATAGTCAAGGCTCTGGGACAACGAACTGTAAAATAGAATTTGCTGTGGTCCCCCCTTTAATTTGGTGTGAGCATGAATAAGTTTGTTAAAAATATTTTGCTTCTTTAGAATTTTTTTTTCTGGAAAATAGCTATACCTTAGTGACAATGGGCTACCTAAAGTTCCCCAGTCTCCTCAGTCGTTAATGTCTCTTCCAATCTCTTGGTGAAGGTTGGTGATCAGGAAATAGGGCAAGATGAGGGGAGCTCACATTTAAGATCATAAAGTGACTCTCGTTCTACTGCTAAGAGACGTAAACAGTCTGACTATGGTAGTCTCATGGGAGTAAAAGTCTAGGATTTCAAATGCTGTATAAACAGTTGCAAAATCTCTGCAGTTACTCTAACAAATGAACTCCTAGCACAGAAGACAGATAAGGAATAATATATTTTCAGCTCTGTGCCATTCCATATTGGAGACTGGAGTTTACTATCAATTTATTTATTTTTTTCCTTTTTTTAAGACACAGGGTCTTGTTTTTTTGCCCAGGCTGGAGTGCAGCGGCACAATCATGGCTCACTGCAGCTTCAAATTTCTGACCTCAAATGATCCTCCAGTCTCAGCCCCTCAAGTAGTTGGAACTACAAGTGTGTGCCACCACACCCGGCTAATTTTTTTTTTTTTCGGTAGGGACAAGGTCTCACTATGTTGCCCCGGCTGGTCTTGAACTCTAGGCCTGAAGGAGTCCTCCTGCCTTGGCCTCCCAAAGTGTTGGGATTAGAGGCATGAGCCACCGTGCCCGGCCTATCAATTTATTCTTTCCTTGAAGTAAGTGTGTAGATTAACAGAGCAACATGGCTAAAACCTGTCTTCATGTTCGTGACTTTTGAGAACTGGAAGTGGAAAGGGGGAGGAGAGGGACCAAATGTCACTAGCAACCTGCCATCGAGAATATCTTAAGGAGAAGCAGGAGGTTGATGGAATCTGCTTGGAGGTCCCTGGTCCCACAGTGTCTGAGGAGCCTCAATTTGGTGACCATGGTGATACTATTTCATTCCAATAATTTCACTCCACAAGGTCTCTGATGTTTCTTTATGTGGTGAACATTTAGCTCATTCCTTTAAAAACACTAATTAATCATTTTAAATGGACATGAAAATTGTATATATTTATCATGTACAACAGGTTTTGAAATATGTATACATTCTGGAATGGCTAAATGGAGGGAATTAACACAGATGTCACCACATATACTTATTTTTTGTAGTGAGAACCCTTAAACTCCACTCAGCCATTTTTGAGGATACAAAGCCCATTCCTTTTGATCCAACTCTTCTTCATTAATCCTGAGAAATAGCTACATACGCACACACAGAAACACGGCGGTAATAAATACTTTATGATAAATTGGCTAAAGCCAGAGGGTAAACTGCCAGAGCATGCACTCAAAATTTATAGAAGAGGGTTCTGCATATTCTCAAATTAAATCTCATTGCACATGTAAGAGTGCTAGTGTAATGCTGTAATAGTGGCTTGGTCTGGTTTTCCCCAAATTTATTAGCCAGTGTTAGCTAATAAATAAATACAATCTGGCTAACAATAATTATGCCCATACTATTTTGGAGGTGGTCTGGGATAACAGAGACATGATTCTAGTAGCCTTCACGTGGCCTGGCTTCCGGGATTAGCTTATGGTCAACCAGTTGAGCAACTTCAGGCAGGCCACTGACACTCTCCAGGTCTTTAGTTCTTTGACAGAAAAAATGGAGACGTTGAAACATTTTAATGTCTATTTCTAGGTTGATCTCTTTGCTCTGGTTAACTTAAAACCTTTAGGGAATGAAAATAATAATATTTGAAGAAGAAGTATATATTATCAAAATAAATGAACTCTAACCTTATTCTATAATTTTTTTTTTTTTTGAGATGGAGTCTCACTCTGTCGTCCAGGCTAGAGTACAGTGGCGCAATCTTGGCTCACTGCAACCTCTGCCTCCCGGGTTCAAGCAATTCCCCTGCCTCAGCCTCCCCAGTAGCTGGGATTACAGGCACAAGCCACCACGCCCAGCTAATTTTTGTATTTTTAGTAGAGACGGGGTTTCACTGTGTTGGTCAGGCTGGTCTTGAACTCCTGACCTTGCGATCTGCCTGCCACGGCCTCCTAAAGTCCTGGGATTACAAGTATGAGCCACTGCACCTGGCCTATTCTGTAATTTTTTAAAGGTATAATTATATCTGTTTAGGAGTGGTAATACATAAGGTTTTATAGGAAGGAACAATTCAAGTCTTTTTTTTTTTGAGACAGAGTTACGCTCTCGTCTCCCAGGCTAGAGTGCAATGGTGCAATCTCGGCTCACTGCAACCTCCGCCTCCCAAGTTCAAGCAATTGTCCTGCCTCAGCCTCCTGAGTAGCTGGGATTACAGGCATCTGTCACGACGTCCGGTTGGCCCAGCTGGTCTTGAACTCCTGATCTCAGGTAATCCACCCACCTTGGCCTCCCAAAGTGCAGAGATTACAGGGATGGGCCACTGCGCCTGGCCCAATTCAAGTCTTTTTAAATATAATAGGTGTTTTCATTTCCTAAAAAGTCAAATTATGAACAATGGCTGTAACACTAGGTTTAAACTGTGTAATTGTATAGCAAAAAAGTGGTTTCTTCTTAAATATCAAGAAGTAAGTCTATACATTAAAAGGGCCTTTTGAGAAATGTTCTCCCATGTTTATTTCTATTTATTTTAGTAAACAAATATTACAGTCAGCATTTGACTGTAAAAACCAATTGGACAAGCATTAGGAGATATACCTAATGTAAATGACGAGTTAATGGGTGCAGCACACCAACATGGCACATGTATACATATGTAACAAACCTGCACATTGTGCACATGTACCCTAGAACTTAAAGTATAATAAAAAAAAAAAAAAATTGGACTCATGGACATGAGTCCCAAGCCAGAATGTTGGAACTCTCTGGAAGAAAAGAGGTCTGTCTGCTCTAGCTGGTTGTGAGATGAGAGTATTTTCGCAACCCCTTTTAGAAGAGCTGGAGAAATTTCTCCCGCATAACTTCAAGGAGGAGGTACTTGGTGGTGGTGTAAGTTGCAGACAAGGACAGATACAATTTGTTTATTTATTTTTGAGCTGGAGTCACACTCTGTTGCCCAGACTGGGGTGCAGTGGTGTGATCTTGGCTCACTGCAACCTCCACCTACTGGGTTCAAGCGATTCTCATGCCTCAGCCTCCTGAGTAGCTGGGACTACAGGCATGCACCACTATGCCCAGCTAATTTTTGTATTTTTAGTAGAGATGGAGTTTCACCATGTTGGCCAGGCTGGTCTCAAACTCCTGACCTCAGGTGATCGGCCCACCTCGGCCTCCCAAAGTGCTGGGATTACAGGCATGAGCCACCGCACCCGGCCTGGACAGATGCAATTTAAACTAAAGAGGCCAAGGTAGGCCTCATTAAAAAGATGACATTTGGGCAAGAGTTAACCTTGCAGCTATCTGGGAAGAGTACTCCAGGTGGAGCACAGCCGAGGCTTTTGTGGCAGGAGAGTGACTTGTAAGAGGACAGTGTGACTAGAGCAGGATGAGGCCGAGAGTACAGAAGATGAGATCAGAGAGGAATGGATAAGAGGCCTCTCTCATTCACCTGGCCTGTGGTTCCCCGCAGTGGTCACCACCAGAAAATGCTTAAACCACTTGCCATCACAAAGTCTTCAGACATTTCAAGATAGTGGCCGGGCGCGGTGGCTCACGCTTGTAATCCCAGCACTTTGGGAGGCCGAGGTGGGCGGATCACGAGGTCAGGAGATCGAGACCAGGTGAAACCCCGTCTCTACTAAAAATACAAAAAAATTAGCCGGGCGTGGTGGCGGGCGCCTGTAGTCCCAGCTACTCAGAGAGGCTGAGGCAGGAGAATGGCGTGAACCCGGGAGGCGGAGCTTGCAGTGAGCCGAGATTGCGCCACTGCACTCCAGCCTGGGCGACAGAGCGAGACTCCATCTCAAAAAAAAAACAAAAAAAAAAAAAAAAAAGAAAAGGGATGTTGAGGCTGGCCAAGGTGGCTCACGTCTGTAATCCCAACACTTTGGGAGGCCGAGGCAGGCAGACCACGAGGTCAGGAGTTCAAGACCAGCCTGGCCAACGTAGTGAAATCCCGTCTCTACTAAAAATACAAAAATTAGCTGGGCATGGTGGCAGGCGCCTGCAGTCCCAGCTACTTGGGAAGCTGAGGCAGGAGAATCACTTGAACCCGGGAAGTGGAGGTTGTGGTGAGCCGAGATTGTGCCACTGCACTCTAGCCTGGGCAACAGAGCAAAACTCCGTTTCAAGGGAAAAAAAAAGAAAAGAAAAGAAAAAGAAAAAACAAAAAAAGAACAGGGATGTTGAAAGCTCCATTGTGTTGATGCTCTGACTCAAGCTTGTCCCTCTGCGCTGGGCTGGCTCCTGCACCTGAGGATTCATGTGCAGACATTTCAAGAACTGTTGGTAGACTCCTGAATGAGCTGACTCCACCAAAGGCCTTGCATTACCTAAAGTTACATAGCTGTCAACTCCCAGACAAGCACTCCTGAATCTGAAAGTGCCAGCTCACCTCTTAGAGTGCCAGAAGTTAAAGAATTTCTGGGGGGAAAAAAATGGGCATTTCTACTTACTATGATCTGTTGTTGGTTTTTAGATAATTTCTATAAAAGGGAGAAAGACATTGAACTTTCAAAAAGAATGGAGGGAATCTCAGTTTCCCCTGGGCTCGACTGTTTCTATTCTCTCTCCATGTAATCTCTCTGGGTTCCTCACCCAATCACATGGTTCCAACTACGGCAGCCCAAACTGTATCTCTGGCCCCCACCTGTCCTCCAGGCTACCAGCTGCATATACAATGGTTCTCCCTGCAATGTGCAGGCTCCTCAAACTCAAAGTATTCAGAATTGAATTAATCATCTCTCCTTCCTTCTCCCTTCTTGCTTCTCTTCTTATATGCTCAAATGCTCAAATTCAAACTAAAAACTTGATGTAATCTTCAACTCCTTCTATTTTCTTAATCCTAAGAGTGCTACTCTGAATTTTCTCTCAAATGTCTGTCCCTCCACTCCCCACTCACAAAAGGACTGCCGACTGTTGTCTCTAATCTCCCTTCACTGCTACCTGTCTCAATGTTGCTGCCAGTAATCCCTCTAAAACAGATTTGACCTAATTAATTCCCTGCTTTAAAACTGTGAATGGGTTCCTGTTGCAGAATGAAGTCCAAATTCTTAGCAGAGCCTATAAGTACCTTCACACTGATCCTTGGCCACACTTCTAGCATTCCTCTATTCCAATCCCCATCCCCCAGTCACTCCAAACCCCAGAAATGAATTAATTATGTTCCTAACAACCACACTGGATTTCCCAACTCCATGATTTTGCTATGGTATTCTCTCTCCATATGTGGTACCTTATCCTTTCTTTCCTATGCATTTCTACTCATCTTTCAACACAAAAGATGTCAACTCTTTCAAAAATAATTATAGCTGGGCACAGTGGCTCATGCCTATAGTTAGTCCCAGATATTTGGAAGGCTAAGGTGGGAGGATCACTTGAGTCCCCAAGAGTTCAAGGCCAGCCTGGGCAACATAGGGAAACCACATCTCTAAAAATAGATACATAAATAATAAATTTAAAAATAGTAATTTTAGCAATGATTACACTACTCCAAGTAGTACGTTAATCTACCCTAAACCATGGAACGAGCAATCTCTGCCCTCAAGGAGCAGCAGAGTAGTAAAGCCAGATTTATATAAAGATTTTATTTTATTTTATTTTATTTTTTTTTGAGACAGAGTCTCATTCTGTCACCCAGGCTGGAGGGCAGTGGCGTGATCTCAGCTCACTGCAACATCCGCCCCCTGGGTTCAAGCAATACTCCTGCCTCAGCCTCTCTAGTAGCTGGGATTACAGGCATGTACTACCACACCCAGCTAATTTTTGTATGGCCAGGCTGGTCTTGAACTCCTGACCTCAGGTGACCCGCCCACCTTGGCCTCCCAAAGTGTTGGGATTGCAGGCGTGAGCCACCGCACCCAGCAAAAAGATTTTATAACGACACGAGAACAAGATGGCAAGTGCTGTGAGGCTCCGTCCTTTCTATTTGGTGAAGCCTTCTGCAGCTTTCTCAAGTGGAGTGGATGACTTTCTTGTCTACATTTTCTCAAAGTAGACTTGGTTACTTGTCGCGTCTATTCCCTCAGGCAGAGTTGGCCACCCTCTCTTGTGTGTTCCCCTCAGGGAGACTTGATCACCCTTTTTCTATCTCACTTACTTTGTATCCCCAACCCCTGGTACATCCTAGGTGTTTGGTGCATATTTCAGAACCAGGTAGCACTCTTCAGGATCACTGAGCTCGGAATCTACCTACTTTCCTCCGCTGGACTCAGCCTAGATGGCAATGAGCACCAGGACCAGCAGCAGTAGAAATCACGTCGTAGAGTCCTCCTGGAAGTCTAGACCAAACTTTGCTGCTCTAGTAAACTTTCTTTTTTGTTTCTTTTTTTTTCTTTTTTTTTTTTGAGACAGAGTCTCACACTGTCTCCCACTCTGGGGTGCATTGGCGCAATCTCGGCTCATTGCAACCTCCACCTCCCAGGTTCAAGCGATTCTCCTGCCTCAGCCTCCTGAGTAGCTGGGATTAACAGGCACGTGCCACCATGCCTGGCTAATTTTTTTTTTTTTTTTTTTTTTGTATTTTTAGTAGAGACAGGGTTTCACCTTGTTGGCCAGGCTGGTCTCGAACTCCTGACCTCAGGTGATTCACCCCCCCCACCTTGGCCTCCCAAAGTGCTGGGATTATGGGTGTGAGCCACCGCACCCGGCCTGCTCTAGTAAACTTTCTAAAATGTTTGTATTATGCCTTTTCCCCTACTGATGTACAATGGCTTCCCACAGACTATAACGGGATAAAATTGGAATACCAAGTCACTGACACCTCTATTTCCAGCCTGACAGTAGACAGAGAACATTACCCACAATTGTCACAGAAGGGTCCTAATATATTTTATCATTTAGATTCATTTAGGCTAATGAAATTTAGAAAACACAGATGTTCCCTGGGAGAATGAAGCCTATCAATCATTCAGACTTACAGTATTTTAATCAAGTAATTGGAGACATGTATTGATCACTAAGTACCTGATGAGTATGGCTTAAATATGCATATAACAAGGCAATCAGACAGTTTTCCAACTCTGAGGAATTGAAAACTTTACTTGAAGTGTGTTTTTAAAAGGAATAGTTTTAGGACAAAATGTAGTTTGGAGGAAGATATTTGGTTCTTCCTGATACATTTGGCTGTATCAGTGTATAGTGAGAGCCATGGGGCATCAGGGGGACAGGACGCTGAACAGTGAGGATGGCGTCCATGAGGGGTGACAGGCATGCAAAAATGGGGGTAGAAGGGGCAAAAGAGAATTCTTTTTTCTTGCTGCTTTTTTTTTCTTGTTGAGGATGCTGATGATACACCTTTTTTTTTTTTTTTTTTAATGAGCCATTTGTAAATCATTTAGGGTTGTCACAGCCAGGATGATATGATCAAATTCAAACCTATTCAGGCTTTCGTTTTCTTCCCCACCTGCATTAGGTCAAAAATTACTCTCACTCTAACTTGCTGAACTTGCCCCTGCTTCCCCTTTTGGGTTATTCTGCTCACCAGGGGCTGTTACGTCTCTAAAACCTGTCCATCCCCCACTCCTTTTTTTTTTTTTTTTTTGAGACAGAGTTTCACTTTTGTTGCCCAAACTAGAGTACAGTTGCACGATCTCAGCTCACTGCAACCTCCATCTCCTGGGTTCAAGCGATTCTTCTGCCTCAGCCTCCTGAGTAGCTGGGAATACAGGCGCCCACCACCATGCCCGGCTAATTTTTTGTATTTTTAGTAGAGATGGGGTTTCACCATGTTGGCCAGGCTGGTCTCAAACTTCCGACCTCAGGTGATCCACCCGCCTCAGCCTCCCAAAGTGCTGGAATTACAGGTGTGAGCCACCACACCCGGCCATCCCCCACTCATTTATTCAGTCAACAAATATTCATCAAGGACCAACGTTAAAGGGACCATGTTGGGAGGGGCACGAGTGAGCACTAAGATGGTCTCGATGGGCATCTTATTGTTGGGGTGCTTGGGTGCCTTTTCCTCCATTTAGCCTCCATTGATAGTTTGGACGTTTTCTGAATAAGCAAATCAGCTGCCTGACATGAGGTATGACAATGGCTCAGGGTATTTGAAATCAGGTCTGCTCTGGAAAATTTAGTTTAACATCTCCATTGTTTATCCTACTGTTATACTGTTTCAACTATAAGGAACTGAAGAAAACAGTGCTTTTCTTCATCTGGGCAGTTGCTTTTATGATGAGACCAGCCTGGGCACGGTGGCTCACGCCTGGAATCCCAGCACTTTGGGAGGCCGAGGCGGGAGGATTTCTTGAGCCCAAGAATTCTAGATCAGTCTGGGCAATATAGTGAGACCTCATCTCTAAAAAAAAAAAAAAAAAAAAAAAAATTAGCCAGGCATGGTGGCATGTGCCTGTAGTCCCAGCTACTCAGGAGGTTGAGGTGGGAGGATTTCTTGAGCCCAGGCAGTGAGCCGAGATCATGCCACTGTACTGCAGCCTGGGCACTGGGTGGCAGAGCAAGACCCTGTCTCAAAAAAAAAAAAGAAAGAGACCAGCCAGACCAAGTGGCAGGAAACGGTGGGACTGACGGTGAGAAAATCGCAGTGGAGGAGTGGGCGACACTCAGCAGCCCCACTGGGACAGAGCTCCTGCTCACACCAGCCATTCTCCAGAAACCTATTCTGGCAAACCCTTGATGAGTTTTGTTTTATTTTAAGCAGAGTTTACAGACACTACTACTAGACTTTTAAATTAACAGGCTATAAATAACTTTGGGCAAGGTGTCAGAGAAGAACCACTGTGAGAACCCCACGACTAAAGTGTGGGCAAAGGTATCTATTAATAGACAATGAAACTGAAATTACTTAGTTTGAGCGAGAGAAAGTTTAAGATCTACCTAACAGGGATCTTTAGTGAATAAAAAGTCACAGAGGAGCAATAAACCAGTAAGAAAGACATAGTCCTTGATCCACTCCACTTTAGAATCGCTTTTTTGAAAAAACAAAGATGGAGTTTCACCATGTTGCCCAAGCTGATCTGGAATTCCTGGCCTCAAGGGATCTGCCTGCCTCGGCCTCCCAAAGTGCTGGGATTACAGGCATCCGCCACTGTTCCCGGCCTAGAATCCCGATTTTTAAAAAGAGGTAATAGAATTACTCCTAATTTTGTCAAAACAAAGTTGAGAAATGAAGGGTTTCTAAATACCATCTGCTGGGTATGACTTATAGAGAAAGCAGGAAGGAACCTCTGCACTGAGAGCAGGAAGAGATTTTTTAAATGCCCCTAAAATGTACTTAATGCCACACAACTATACACCTAAAAATGATCAAAGTGGTAAATTTAATTTTGTATATTATAACCACAGAAAAGTACCCATAAAAGAAAGTTAGAGCTAACACATTTCTGATTGCTAAATAATGTCAGTTTTAGAAAAATTAATATTTCATAGCACTTAAAATATATGAAGCCACGTGCTTTTGTAAGACTGGTAATATCTTTCATTTTCCTGCAAAAGCAAAGGGCTTTTAAAAGGAGACATGGAAACTGTTAGAAGACAGACTTGAAGTCAGATGCAGAATGATAGACATAGAATGGATAATCAGTACACCATCTTCTTGTAGAATTTTATTCAAGGTTTGGGAGCAGTGAACCAGTGAGTGTGGTTGGCCAGGACAGTGTATTTTTTTTGAGATGGAGTTTTGCTCCTGTTGCCCAGGCTGGAGTGCAGTGGTGTGATCTTGGCTCACCACAACCTCCGCCTCCTGGGTTCAAGCAGTTCTCCTGCCTCAGCCTCCTGAGCAGCTGGGATTACAGGCATGCGCCACCATGCCTGGCTAATTTTGTATTTTTGGTAGAGATGGGATTTCTCCGTGTTGGTCAGGCTGGTCTCCAACTCCTGATCTCAGGTGATCTGCCCGCCTCAGCTTCCCAAAGTGCTGGGATTACAGGCGTGAGCCACTGCGCCTGGTCAGGACAATGTTTTTTCACATCAGGCAAAAATGTCCATGAGTTCTGAGTCTTGAAATATGAATCTCTGGGCCGGGCGCGGTGGCTCACGCTTGTAATTCCAGCACTTTGGGAGGCCGAGGCGGGCGGATCACGAGGTCAGGAGATCGAGACCACGGTGAAACCCCGTCTCTACTAAAAATACAAAAAATTAGCCGGGCGTGGTGGCGGGCGCCTGTAGTCCCAGCTACTCGGAGAGGCTGAGGCAGGAGAATGGCATGAACCCGGGAGGTGGAGTTTGCAGTGAGCCGAGATTGTGCCACTGCACTCCAGCCTGGGTGACAGAGCAAGACTCCGTCTCAAAAAAAAAAAAAAAAAAAAAAAGAAATATGAATCTCTGGGACTGTATTCTCCGATTTTTCTCTTCCAGTTCCTCTTTTTTTTTTTTTTTTTTTGAGACGGAGTCTTGCTCTGTCGCCCAGGCTGGAGTGCAGTAGTGAGATCTTAGCTCACTGCAAACTCTGCCCCCGGATTCACGCCATTCTCCATCCTCTGCCTCCTGAGTAGCTGGGACTACAGGTGCCCACCACCACGCCTGGCTAATTTTTTTTTTTTTTTTGTATTTTTAGTAGAGACGGGGTTTCACCGTGGTCTCGATCTCCTGACCTTGTGATCCGCCCTCCTCGGCTTCCCAAAGTGCTGGGATTACAGGCGTGAGCCACTGCGCCCAGCCGCGGATCCTCTTTCCTTCACTCCCAAACTTAGATCTTCCAGCTTTATTCATGAAGCAATCAGTGGGCAACTAACTTCTAAGCTGCAGGGAGCTATACAGTTTCCTTTCCTTCAGCTATCTTGAAGAGGCAGAACAAACACTCACTTTCTTGCCCTCCTCGAAAATAGAAGTCTTTACTGTTTCAATCTGCTGGGAAATAACTTTACATTAAAACAACTCATGATGACCTGTGAGAAATGTAAAAGGATTGCCTCAAAAAAAAATCTAAAATCTTTTAAAAATCAAAAAGGGACTGGGCGTGGTAGCACACACCTATAATCCCAGTACTTTGGGAGGCCAAGGCAGGAAGGTTGTTTGAAGCCAGGAGTTCGAGACCAGCCTGGGCAGCAAAGTGAGACCCTGTCACTACAAAAATAAAAAATAAATTAGCCAGGCATGGTGGCCCACACCTGTAGTCCCAGCTACTCAGGCAGCTGAGGTGGGGGGGATCCCTTGAGCCCAGGAGTTCAAAGCTGCAGTGAGCTATGATCAAGCCACTGCATTCCAGCCTGGGCGACAGCAGAGCAAGATGCCATCTCAAACAAACAAACAAACAAAAATTAAAAGGCTTAAAATCTATAGTGTCTACTATTTCCCTTTTGTAATTTCTGAGTTATATCCATGGGAGACAGATCTGTGTATTGGCTGTAAGTAAATGCTGATATTTTCTTAGGTTCCTGCTCTGGGCATTACTAGATGGGCCACTGTGTTATTAATAAATCTTGGTGATGCCTGGTTGCTGTGTTTAACAGAAATTTCATAGCTGAATGAGTTTTGGAAACTATTTTCAGGGCCAGCTGATCATTTAAAAATCAAGGTGCGACTGATCATGCCTCCCCAGCTGCCATTACAGCAGATGCCCTGCAGCAAAAGGACATTTTGTGGCGGGGCACCACGGCTCAAGCCTGTATTCCCAGCACTTTGGGAGACTGAGGCAGGAGGATCACTTGAGGTCAGGAGTTTAAGACTAGCCTGGTCAATATTGTGAAACCCCATCTCTACTAAAAATACAAAAAAATAGCCAGGTGTGGTGGCGGGCACCTGTAGTGGCAGCTACTCAGGAGGCTGAGGCAGGAGAATTGCTTGAACCCAGGAGCCGAAGGTTGCGGTGAACCGAGATTGCACCACTGCACTCCAGTCTGAGTGACGGAGTGGGACTCTGTCTTGAGAGAAAGAGAGAAAGAGAAAGAAGGAAGGAATGAAGGAAGGAAGGGAGGGAGGGAGGGAGAAAATTTTGGTTTTGGGGAATAAGGTCAAAAGACGCCATTAAGGCGAGGAGAATGTTATTTTAGTAAAAGTCACAGACTTTTGAGATTAAGGATAGAGCTGAGAGGAAGAAAGTTATTAATCTGTTTCTCTAAAGACCAGAACTCAGTTCAACACACAAAATAAAAGTGTTCAAAATTTGGGTCCAGGAGAGGAATTCCTGTCTAAAGAATTCCATTTGAGAGGACTGCTTGAGTCCAGGAGACTGACGTTGCAGTGAGCCGAGATTGCGCCACTGCCCTCCAGCCTGGGCGACAGAGTTAGACTCTGTCTCAAAAATAAATAAATAAATAAAACAAAACAAAATAAAGTGTTAGGCAGGGACCTGGCTATAGTGACTGTGGGGCTGACGAGAAACTACTGAAGTTTTGGGGGAAGCAAAGCAGAATTTCATGAGAACACAGTGTATGGAGAGGAGAAACCCTGTGGTGGCTGAGGAGGCCCCGAGGCCATGGATGTCAAATTGATATCTTCCAATGGTGATAACTTTATTGTAATGGCAAATTACACTTGAAGGCACAGACGCATGCCTCCTCCTAGTTGTGTTACCATGTATTCCAAACAGAAAACCATTGTGGGGGTAAAGGTTCGGGAGAGGGGAGGGAAACAGGGATCAAAGGGATGGAGGATTTAGTTGAATGCTCAGTTTCATCCACTAACTGAGAAAAGTGTCTAAATTTGGTCTCTTGCCTGTGAAATTAAGAATAACTCACCCTAAACTGGATGCAGTGGCACACACCTGTAGTCTCAGCTACTTGGGAGGCTGACGCAGGAGGATCCCTTGAGGCCAGGAGTTCTAGGCTGCCATGCGTCGTGATTGCACCTGTGAATAGCCACTGCCCTCTTGCCTGGGCGACACAGGGACAGCCCTCTCTAAAAAACAACAGGCCAGGAGCGGTGGCTCACGCCTGTAATCCCAGCACTTTGGAAGGCCAAGGTGGGCGGATCACCTGAGGTCAGGAGTTCGAGACCAGCCTGGCCAACATGGCGAAACCCTGTCTTTACTAAAAGCATAAAAATTAGCCGAGTGTGTTGGTGGGTGCTTGTAATCCCAGCTACTCAGGGGGCTGAGGCAGGAGAAGCTTGAACCCAAGAGGAGGAGGTTGCAGTGAGCCAAGATCACGCCACTGCACTCCAGCCTGGGCGACAAGAGTGAGACTCCCTCTCAAAAAACAAAACAAAGGAAAACAAAAAAACGACAACAACAACAACAACAACAACAAAAATCCCACCCTAGAAAGTAAGAGGACTTTGAACAATGCTACCTTGAAGTCCAGCTCCAGTCTCCTTTTGCAACCTAATGAATGCTAAAAAGCCTATTCAATGCTGTGGCAGTTTTTCTGTTTTGTTTTGTTTTTTTTGAGATGGAGTCTTGCTCTTGTCGCCCAGGCTGGAGTGCAATGGCGTGATCTCGGCTCACTGCAACCTCCACCTTCCCGGGTTCAAGCGATTGTCCTGCCTCAGCCTCCCAAGTAGCTGGGATTACAGGCGCCCGCCACCAAGCCCAGCTGATTTTTTTTTTGTATTTTTAGTAGAGACGGGGTTTCGCCATGTTGGCTAGGCTGGTCTCAAATTCCTGACCTCGTGATCTGCCCGCCTCGGCCTCCCAAAGTGCTGGGATTACAGGTGTGAGCCACCGTGCCCGGCCGTGCTGTGGCAGTTTTTAAAAAATGATGTGGATTTGCAATTTTTTTTAGAAAACGATTTTTAATATCATGCCTCCCTTTAAAAAGTGTAGGTGCATTCAGCCTAAAAAAGGAAATTCTGAACCTGCTACATCATGCGTGAACATTATACTTTATTGAATAATCACAAGGGCCAAATTCTGTATGATTCTAATTATTCGAGGTACCTACAGTAGTCAGTTCATATGACAGAAAGTAGAATGGTGGTTGCCAGGGGCTGGGGAGAGGGGGGAATGGGGAGTTATTGTTAATGGGTACAGAGTTTCAGTTTGGGAAGAGGAAAATAGTTGTGGAGATGGATGGTGGGATGGCTGCACAATGTGAATGTACTTGATGCCATTGAACTGCACACTTAAAAATATGGTTAAAATGGTAGATTTTACTCATACATATTTAACCACAAAGTAAAATTTTTTTTTAACGTGTAGGCCCTCATCTGGTGACAGTTCACTTGCTGGCTCATTTCTAGATATTTTAACAGGGTGGTAATTTATGTCTGGTTCTTATAACATAATGTAAGACCCATAAATTTGGTTTAGCTCTTGGTTAATATCTTTTGAATTGCAACTGGGGACTTGATAGTGGCTTTCTTGAAACACACCTGCAGTTTGCAAGCTGCCTGCAGGTAAAAATGCACAGTTTACTTTTATGATTAGCTTTGAGCAAGAGCTGATTAAATGCTTGATAAAATAAGTTCTTGGAAGACTTGATTTAGATGGTGCTTTCCTCCTACTTTCCCACCCCCTTTCCTTCCCTCATGAATACCACATAAAAAGTGACAGTTTGTAATTTTTTCTCCTTTTTCAAGTATTAGTATCAAAGTAGGATGGGACCTTCATGCTTCTTCTGAACACAGTCGGGCTGCATTCCACTCTGGGAACACTCCCTCCTACCATTTCAACCTAGGCAATCCCCTATCAAAGAAAGGGAAACTTACCCAGTCTCAAAATCAGGGTCTAAGCACAAATAGGATATTTTCTTTGTACCTTTCCCCAAACATGATGGTTTCTTTTGAGGAAGGGGCATTGGGGAGCACACTGGGAAATAAAGCCTTCTGGTCCCCAAGTTCCTCTTTCAATTTCTGTGGTTTTCACTTCCCCTCCCATAAGAAATCCCCACGTGGGAGTAATGCTTTCTCCTCTTCCTTCCCTGTCATTTCCCTTTCATTTCTCCCCGACACCTCTCCTGGGTTTGTCTACCTGCTATTGCTACTTTCTCTGCCTTCACATCTTTATTTTTCATTTGTTTATTTTTTAGAGGCAAGATCTCACTGTGTTGCCCAGGGTGGCCTCAAACTCCTGGGCTCAAGCAGTCCTCCTACCTCAACCTCCCAAGTAGCTGGGACTACAGGCACGCCATGCTTGGCTGTCTTCACATCTTGATTTCCATTTCAAAAAAGGCATTGGCAGGCTGTCTTTACACCAAACACAATGCTCTACTTTCAGTATTACTCTTCATATTTGCAGTTCTCATTGGTCATTCTTGGCACTTTTTCACACCACAGACCTTGGGCGAGAACTTCCGGTCTCCCTTCTGGCTGCTTTCATTTGCTCTCCACCACCAGAGTTCTCTGGAGCTCTCTGGCTACTCACAGAGGAATTTCACAGAGGAGGTTGTGCCTCCCGCTGTTTCTCTGGAGCTACGGGTCCCCATTTCACCTCAACGGTGGCTTTTCGAAAAGTAAAAATGAAATAGAGCTTTATTGGGTAAGCTACCTCTGAAGCCAAAAACCTCATTAGGGCCCTCAAAAATTCCTGTCAAAAATTCCAATCCTGTGGCTCATACCTGTAATGCCAGCTACCCAGGAGGCTGAGTCAGGAGAATTGCTTGAGGCCGGGAGTTCAAGATCAGCCCGGTCAACCTAGTGAGATCCTGTCTCTATAATTTTTTTTTTTTAAATTAGCCAGGCATGCTGCAGCTGGTCTGTAGTCCTATCTACTTGGGAGGCTGAGGTGGAAGGATCCCTTGAGCCCAGGAGTTAGAGGCTGCAGTGAGCCATGACAGTGCCTCAGCATTCCAGCCTGGGTGAAAGAGTGAGACGCTGGCTCAAAAAAAACCCAAAAAAAACCATAAAAAAATTTCAGCACTTTGGGAGGCCAGGGTGGGCAGATCATCTAAGGTCAGGAGTTTGAGACTAGCCTGGCCAACATATAAAACCCCTTCTCTACCAAAAAATACAAAATTAGCCAGGTGTAGTGGTATGCCCTTGTAGTATCAGCTACTCAGGAGGCCAAGGCAGGAGAATCGCCTGAACCCGGGAGGCGGAGGTTGCAGTGAGTCAACATCACACCACTGAACTCCAGCCTAGGTGACACAGTGAGACTCTGTCTCAAAAAAAAAAAAAAAAAATCCCAAACCTTTCCCCTATATGAGCTTCTAAGCCTCATCTCAGTTGACTCTGTTTAAAGGACTCTGACTTGGACTGAGAACTTACCCCTTCTGTATCTTTTCATTATAGGGTGGTGGCATGGTTAACCCTCGTTCATTCACACCCCGCTATTCCAAAGTGTGTAGAATTGCCTGGACATGCTACACTAAAGTTTATTTCTGCACTTTGTTTTTCTTTTTTGTTTGTTTGCTTGTTTGAGACAGGTTCTTGGTCACCACAGCCTCAACCTCCTGGGCTCAAGTGACCCTCCTTCCTCAGCAACCCCAGTAGCTGGGACTACAAGCCCGTGCTACCATGCTCAGCTAATTTTTTTTTTTTTT
This sequence comes from Symphalangus syndactylus, assembly GCF_028878055.3. NCBI lineage: Eukaryota > Metazoa > Chordata > Mammalia > Primates > Hylobatidae > Symphalangus > Symphalangus syndactylus. The sequence goes on along the minus strand of NC_072426.2, from coordinate 126,750,128 downwards.
TTGTAGAGACAGGGTTTTATTATGTTGCCAAGGCTGGTCTCGAACTCCTGGGCTCAAGCAATCCTCCTGCCTCAGCCTCTTGAAGTGCTGGGATTACAGGTGTGAACCACCACGCCTGGCTTGCATTTTCTGTTTTTTGTTTTGTTTTGTTTTTTGAGACGCAGTCTCCACCCAGGCTGGAGTGCAGTGGCATGATCTTGGCTCACTGCAACCTCCACCTCCTGGGTTTAAGAGATTCTCCTGCCTCAGCCTCCCAAGTAGCTGGGACTACAGGCATGCGCTACCACGCCCAGCTAATTTTGGTATTTTTAGTAGAGATGGGGTTTCATCATGTTGGCCAGGATGGTCTCAATCTCTTGACCTTGTGATCTGCCTGCCTTGGCCTCCCAAAGTGCTGGGATTACAGGTGTAAACCACGGCGCCTGGACTTAATTTTTTATTTATTTGATTTTTTTTTTTCTTTTTGACATGGAGTCTCACTCTGTCACCGAGACTGGAGTGCAGTAGCACAATCTCGGCTCACTGCAACCTCTGCTTTCCCGGGTTCAAGTGATTCTCGTGCATCAGCCTCCTGAGTAGCTGGGATTATGGGGCATGTGCCACCATACCCAGCTGATTTTTGTATTTTTAGTAGAGACAAGGTTTCACCATGTTGGCCAGGCTGGTCTTGAACTCCTGGCCTCAAGTGGTCTGCCCACCTTGGCCTCCCAAAGTGTTCGGATTACAGGCGTGAGCCACTATGTCCGGCCCAGGGTGATTTTAAAAATACAGATCCTAAACCACTCGATGGTTTCCCATTATGTACAAAGTCCAAAATCTGTGACAGTTCCTACAAGGAAGCGTCTAATTCTCTGGTTCTCCCTACAACCTACTCCTTTTTCTGTGCACAGGGCTCTGACTTTTCTGTCCTTTCAAAGTCAGGTTTTTCCCATGGGAAATGTTCACAGATGCTGTTCCCTCTGCCTCCATGAAGCTTTAGGTCTCAGTTTAAATGTCATTTTCTTCTCTGAACTTCCTCTGACCCCATGCCACTCCAATCCTCAGTTAAACTCTGTTCTAGCACCCTGCTTTTCCCATCAGGGCACGTATTACAGGTGCTATTTATAGATTTTTGTTCAATATCTTCCAAACTAGGCCACAATCTTGACGAGAATTTGATCACCACTGTAACCTCCAACACCTACTAAGTGCCCAGTAAATACTCATTGATGAAAGACTGAATGAAAGTACCAACATTCACCCCACACTTACTTCCTGAGAGAATCCTCAAATTATCACCTCATAGAATATCTGGTCTTTCTTGTACTCTTCTACCCTACTACAGGAAAACACTTTACCTTTTAAAGAAAATTTAATTGACAAATAATCATCATACATGTTTATGGAGAACATGATGCTTTGTGAACACTGTACCCTTAAAGCTCAGCCCTGATGGCAGATCTCTTCCTCTACAAGGCAATTAAGATGCCCCTGGACAGTTGTCTTTCTCCTGACCTCCCCAGTATCCTCTGAAAATCTTTATTACAGTGCTTATTGACATGTCACTACCAATTCCATTTCTGTTTCTGCACCAAGAATGATTATCTTTCGGACTCAGACTTTGCCATTCCTCTTTGTGAATGGTATAAAGTAGGCATTTCAAAAGTGACTGGAGAGCTCTGGTGTTCCAAGAATCTCTTTAGTAGAAAAAAAAAAAGTTTCAGATTGTTTAATTTCCATAGTTCTCAAAAAGTTACAACTATCTCTTAGAACAAGGCAAATACTCCAGGCGAGGTTTCTTCTTAAGCTTTACAGTGATATGTTAAATAATGCTTACATCCAACCCTTCTTGAGAGCTGGCTTTGACAAGCGGGTGGAAAAAGAATGAATGCTCTAATTCTGCTTTTTATCTTCTCTCTCTTAGAGAAACTGATCTAAAAAGAGAGGGTGGGCCGGGCACAGTGGCTCACACCTGTAATCCCAGCACTTTGGGAGGCCGAGGTGGGCAGATCACCTGAGGTCAGGAGTTCGAGACCAGCTTCAACATGGAGAAACCCTGTCTCTACTAAAAATACAAAATTAGCTGGGCATGGTGGTGCATGCCTGTAATCCCAGCTACTAGGGAGGCTGAGGCAGTAGAATTGCTTGAACCTGGGAGGTGGCGGTTGCGGTGAGCCGAGATCACGCCATTGCACTCCAGCCTGGGCAACAAGAGCGAAACTTCGTCTCAAAAAAAAAAAAAAAAAAAAAAAAAAAAAAAATAGGGTGAGAAACTGGGGCACTGAATGTAAGCCTGTAATAAACAGCTAAGAGTACATGGAAGTTGCTTTTGTCCACATACACTAGGACATAAAAAAGAGAAGAGAAAGGAAATACAAGACATTTCTGATTCTCTTCATGGTAATCACACAAAAGTGGAAACAAGAGTTAGAAAAATGCTTTCTTGGGACTTAGGAGAAATTTAAAACAGGGCAACTGATTGGTTTTTTTGCTAGGACACCAATCTCATACAGATCAAAATTCAGACATTTTTCTTTCTCTTTGAATAACTGTCCTAAACCTAATTTTGTGGATCCATAGGGTATCTACAGGATTCTACACATGAAAGATTCTTACTCTTAGCTCCAAAACTGTTTGACTTTTAAGCTTGGATCCTAATAAGGATTCTACTTGCTTACTTCAGTACCAAAAACTGTTGTGGAACAGTTACCATACATGGGCAGAGAAGCTCCGAGGAGGAAAAGGGGGAGGGAGAACATCGCTGCAGCACAGCAGTTATGTAACACACAAGGAGGGCTGCAAAAGCAAAAGGCTCTTTCTGCCTTCCTTCAAAGTATTAAATTCTAAAAATGTCTAAAAGACACCTAATATGCACATCTTAGATGCTGGGGAGTTAATAGCTGAAATACAATAACATCCAGATATCAATTAAATCTGATAGGTTTATGTTGCTGTTTTAAATAACTTTAGATACTTGGTGTCAACAAGAAACAGTTACAGAAATATATGTGCAGTATGTTTCAGTAATGGCAGAGCAAATGTCATTTCCTTTTTCACTGACAATGAGTTATGAATGTTGACCTACAGACTGTCCCCAAACAAGATGCATTCCAATAGTTCATTTCTAAGTCAGTTGCTAGGAACTTAGAACATAGTTTCCCATAGAAACAATTTTAGACGTGGTGGTTTAGATTTCCAGATATAGCCAAAGAAGCCTATTTAGTCCTAAGTAATTTTACTAAAGATAACCACCATGTATAACAATGCTTTTCTATAAGAAAATATTTCCCAACTTCTAAGTTGCAATTTCTGTAACTCCTCTTCCCTTGCCCTGGAAAGTGTGCAGAATGCCCTGACTTCCAGTAAAGAAGTACAGAGGCAGGTTGGGAGGTAGTAGTGGGGTGGGCAGGGAAAAGTAGGCTCTTCCAGTGCAAAAGTAAGGACTCTGAGATGGAAGTGAACTCTGGTGGAGTCTGGGCCCTGCAGGGCTGTGCACCTGTGCCAGTAACCTCTGCAGCTATACACTGAGGATGTATCTCTTTCTAGTAGGAACTCCCTAAATGTTCAGAATGATGTAACTACCTTCTATTGATCACATACTCTATACTAGAGCACAGAGTTAATTGCTGTGTCTACCTTATTTCTCTTAATTCTCCAAGCACGCTCAACGTCTGTGAGGTCAATTGTTATCTGCCTTCAAGAAAGAGGACACGAGCTGGGCGCAGTGGTTCATGCCTGTAATCCCAGCACTTTGGGAGGTCGAGGCGGGAGGATCACTTGAGTTTAGGAGTTTGAGACCAGCCTGGGCAATGTGGTGAAATCCCATCTCCAAAAAAAAAAAACAAAAATACAAAAGTTAGCCGGGCATGGTGTCATGTGCCTGTAGTCCCAGCCACACAGGAGGCTGAGGTGGGAGGATTGCTGGAGCCTGGGAAGTAGAGGCTGCAGTGAGCTGTGATTTTACCACTGCACTCCAGCCTGGCAACAGAATGAGACCTTGTCTCAAAAAGAAAAAAAAAAAAGGACATGAATGAAGGCTTAGGAATGTTAAGTAACTTGCCTAACTTTATATAGTTAGAGCCAGAACTTGAACCCAAGCTGGCTTTACTCCAAATCCACTTATTCTATACTCTTTTCCAGAGATTTGAGGAACATTTCCAACAGCTTATTTAGTTTCCCAGTTAACAGCTTTAACTAAGGCAATAATCATCGCCCGCAACGAATGGACTGGATTAACTCATTCAAGAAATATTAAGTGCCTTCTATGTGGACCATTCATGGAGGAAGGTGCTAGAAATGTAGTGGATACAAGACATTCAAACATGAACATTTGGGTAACTTTATGCAGATGACCAGTGTCAGGAATGTACATACCTTATATTGTTATTTAGTTCAGAGTAAGAGCTGAAGGGTGGTTTCTGTGACCTGGAATTATCACGGAAGGCCTCATCAAGGAGGATGGACTTAAGCTGTGCCTTGAAGAAATGGGTTTAGATAGAGGGCATGCCTGATGGAGGGCTCACGGAAGCATATTTGCATGCTAATGATTTTTAAAATTTAGAGTGGAAGTTGAAAATACTGGGGCCAGAAGGTGCAGAGACCTCTAGAATTTGTTATAATTTAGTTTTTTGAACAAATAATCATAATTTTAAAAATTTATAAACAAGAATGAAGGAAAAATCCCTCCACTTCACATAAATAACCACTGTTAGTCATCTTTCCATGCATCCTTTTTCTTGCGAACAGATAAGCAATTATAAATATGTATATATATGTTTATGTATATGTATTCTTATTCCCCCTTTTACTTATTAAAAGTTAGCATATGGCCTGTAAAAATTTCAAACAGTAATAATTTACTTTATACATGTATCTACTTTACTATTTAAAATGACTACATTTACTTATTTAATATAAGGGTGTTTTCCAGTGTGGTTTTACCAAACAAATATCAAGCATTGGGGGTCCAGAATAGGGACAGTAACTTCCAGAGGTAAACTCACCAGAATCCGTTTTCTGACCCCAGACACAAAGCATGGGTTTAGGGTGATGAATGCTCCTCGTCAGTGTTGCCATAACGCCTTGTATGCACCATGCCCTGGCTTTCTTCGTTTTTTTTTTTTTTTTTTTTTGAGATGGAGTTTTGCTCTTGTTGCCCAGGCTGGAGTGCAGTGGTGTGATCTCGGTTCACTGCAACCTCCGACTCCCAGGTTCAGCCGATTCTCCAGCCTCAGCCTCCAGGGTAGCTGGGATTACAGTGGCCTGCCACCACCCCCGGCTAATTTTTTTTGTATTTTTAGTAGAGATGAGGTTCCACCATGTTGGCCAGGCTGATCTCGAATTCCTGACCTCAGGTGATCCACCCACCTCGGCCTCCCAAAGTGCTAGGATTACAGGCGTGAGCCACTGCGCCTGGCCTTTCTTCATAATTTTGTCATGATCTGTTTATGTGTCTGCCTCATCCACCTGACGGTGAGTTCTTTGAGGCAAGGACTACGGAGCTCCCTCATCTTTGTGGCATCAACATCTAACATAATGCCTGGCAAATATCATATTTGATATTAAATGGCTGTTCAAGTGACTTAATGGCTGTTCAAATGACTTAATGGAGAAAAACGTTTGTTGAATGAATGTGAATAACATGTATAATGAATGATTTAGATTTAGCTGATCCTTAGGGTATCAGAATATCAGGAGAAAGAATGGTATTTATTCCATCTGGCAATAGAGTTTGACACAACACTGTGGCGATGTGTTAAGAAAGGTCACGCAGTAGAGAAGAGGAGAATGAATGAAGACATTGGGAGAGGAGGAGGAGAAACACGAAGCAAGGTCTTGGAGCACCCCTAAGGGAGCTGGGGTCATGGGCAATGGTGGAGAGTTTGGCCCGAACAGGAAGTATGGATGTGAAAATAATTTTGGGTACAGAGATTAGTAAATTGAGATTATGCTTAAAGAGCAAATTTTAAAAGAAAACAAAAATTTTCTTTTCTTTTTTTTTTTTTTCGAGACGGCGTCTCGCTCTGTCACTTAGGCTGGAGTGCAGTGGCGCGATCTTGGCTCACTGCAAACTCTGCCTCCCCGGTTCACGCCATTCTCCTGCCTCAGCCTCCCAAGTAGCTGGGACTACAGGCGCCCGCCACCTGCCCGGCTAATTTTTTGTATTTTTAGTAGAGACGGGGTTTCACCGTGTTATCCAGGATGGTCTCCATCTTCTGACCTCGTGATCTGCCCGTCTCGGCCTCCCAAAATGCTGGGATTACAGGTGTAAGCCACCACGCCTGGCCAAAAATTTTCTTTTTCTTTTTTTTTTTGAGACAGAGTCTCGCTATCGCCCAGGCTGGAGTGCAGTGGCGCGATCTCGGCTCACTGCAGGCTCCGCCCCCTGGGGTTCACGCCATTCTCCTGCCTCAGCCTCCCGCATAGCTGGGACTACAGGCGCCCGCCACCTCGCCTGGCTAATTTTTTGTATTTTTAGTAGAGATGGGGTTTCACCGTGTTAGCCAGGATGGTCTCGATCTCCTGACCTCGTGATCCGCCTGTCTCGGCCTCCCAAAGTGCTGGGATTACCGGCGTGAGCCACTGCAAAAAATTTTCTTTTAAATAGAAAAAAACTGAGGAAAGCGTGGTTGAGTAAAGAGGCCTGAGTGGCAAATATTCGACATAGTTGTAGGGACTGAGAGGAAAGCTGATTGAAATGTAACAGCTGCCTTACAGCCCTTCTGGAATAAGGGCAATTACATTAACTCAAGTAAAGGCGTTGATAAGCAATGTTGAGAGTCCATTTAACACTGGAAATTATGAAGTTGTAGTTCTTTTATGTCAAGAACTTTGTGAGGCGCTATGGGCCTACAGAGATGAAAATCAACAAGCCCTCAAGGAGCTTTTATCTGTAGGGAGAAGGCCATCTGTCCCTTCAAAATATATTTAATTCCAACATACCACCTTACTCCTAAAGTGACCTTATTATAACATTGTTAACATTGCAATATAGTTGTCACTGCTTCTAAATATTCTGTTGAAATATGTGAAAAGTTAACTTTTTTTTTTGAGACAGGGTCTTACTCTGTCACCCAGGCTGGAGTGCAGTGGCACGATCACAGCTCACTGCAGCCTCAATCTCCCCAGGCTCAGGTGATCCTCCCACCTCAGCCTCCCAAGTAGCTGGGACTGCAGGTGCACACCACCACACCAGGCTAATTTTTATATTTTTAGTAGAGACTGGGTTTCACCATGTTGGCCAGGCTGGTCTCACATTCCTGGGCTCCTCCTGCCTCAGCCTCCCAGAGTGCTGGGATTATAGGTGTGAGCCACTGTGCCCGGCCCATACTGTCTTTTTAAAAAATTTTGTTCTAAACAAAAATTTATTTATCCTACCTTCCTGCTGAAGATATAGCACTTTCAATTATGGTTATGCAAAATAATTTCATTCCCTGAAGCTGTGTTACATCAAAGATTGACACTTTTCCAAAAAAGAAGTTATTTTTCTGGATCTTATTAAGGTAAGCATCATTATAAAAACTATATTTTTATCTGTAACAAACAAACAGGCCTTTTTGATCCTTGTACATATAAACATTTTGTTAGGGTACTTAAAGGCAAAATAATTGTTCCAGTTGACCTAAGAATCAAATCAAATCTAAGCAAGTTAAATTCAGTCAGGTGTGAGTTTCCAGAGCTCACAAGAAACACATGAAGCAAGAAGTACATTTACTTAAACACGGCAACAACCACAACTGGACAGGAAAAAAACCGCACCTCCGTTCAATTTAAATGAGTTAAAAGTTCCCATAGTTACTTTTCAAAATGTTGTGAGAAACATGATGCCTTCCAAGTTCAGGCTTCCAAAACAGCTCACCCTTTCTGCATAAGATCCAGTCTCCAAATTGGTAACTTATATTCTAAAGAGGTTTTCCAGAAAGCATTTGGGATTTAACTTTAGAAAGCCATTTTTTTTTCTTTCATGAGACAGTGTCTCGCTCTGTCACCCAGGCTGGAGTACAGTGGTGCAGTCATGGTTCACTGCAGCCTTGACCTCCTAGGCTCAAGCGGTCCTCCCACTTCAGCCTCCTGAGTGGCTGGGATTATTATAGGCATGGGCCCCCATGCCTAGCTAATCTTTGTATTTTTTGTAGAGATGGAGTTTCACCATGTTGGCCAGGCTTGTCTTGAACTGCTGAGCTCAAGTGATCTGCCTGCCTTGGGTTCCCAAAGTGCTGAAATTACAGGTGTGAGCCACTGCGCCCAGCCTAGAAAACCAATTTTTAACCTAAAGACATATAAATATTCATTACAAATTTTCTTCTGCATTAATTCCAACTAAAAGGCAGAGTTTTTTTTTTTTTTTTTTTTTTTTTTTGAGACGGAGTCTTGCTCTGTCGCCCAGGCTGGAGTGCAGTGGCACAATCTCGGCTCACTGCAAGCTCCGCCTCCCGGGTTCACGCCATTCTCCTGCCTCAGCCTCTCCGAGTAGCTGGGACTACAGGCGCCCGCCACCACGCCTGGCTAATTTTTTGTATTTTTAGTAGAGACGGGGTTTCACTGTGGTCTCGATCTCCTGACCTCGTGATCCGCCCGCTTTGGCCTCCCAAAGTTTTTTTTTTTTGAGACAGTCTTGCTCTGTTGCCCAGGATGGAATGCAGTGGCGTGATCTTGGCTCACTGCAAGCTCCACCTCCTGGATTCACGCCATTCTCCCGCCTCAGCCTCCCGAGTAGCTGGGACTACAGGCACCCGCCACCACACCTGGCTAATTTTTTGTATTTTTAGTAGAGACAGGGTTTCACCGTTTTAGCCAGGATGGTCTTGATCTCCTGACCTCGTGATCCACCCATCTCGGCCTCCCAAAGTGCCAGGATTACAGGTGTGAGCCACTGCGCCTGGCCAAAAGGCAGGTTTCTTTTGTTTTTGTTTTGTTTTTTCTTTTTTGAGACAGAGTCTTATTCTGTCACTCAGGAGTGCAGTGGCATAATCATGACTCACTGCAGCATTATACTCCTGGGTTTAAATGATCCTCTTGCCTCCCGAGTAGCTAGAACTACAGGCACACACCAGTACACCCAAATAAATTCTTTTAATTTTTTGTAGAGACAGGGTCTCATTATGTTGCCCAGGCTGGTCTCTAACTCCTGGGCTCAAGCGATCCACTTGCCTTGGCCTCCCAAAGTGCTGGGATTACAGGCGTAATCCTCCGCACAGGACCCTAAAAGGTAGTATTTTTAACAAATTTTATTTTTTTTATTTTTTATTTATTGTTTTTGAGATGGAGTCTCACTCTGTTGCCCAGGCTTGAGTGCAGTGGAGCGATCTCAGCTCACTGCAACCTCCACTTCTCAGGCTCAAGCGATTCTCCTGCCTCAGCCTCTGGAGTAGCTGGGACTATAGATGCCTGCCATCACACCCGGCTAATTTTTGTATTTTTAGTAGAGACAGGGTTTCACCATATTGGCCAGGCTGGTCTCGAACTCCTGACCTTGTGATCTGCTCGCCTCATCCTTCCAAAATGCTGGGATTACAGGCATGAGCCACCGCGCCTGGCCAATAAATATGTTTTTTATAATAGATACCCAGCTCATTTTATATAAATCTTTTTTTTTTTTTTTTTGAAGGTGTCTTGCTCTGATACCAGGGCTGGAGTGCAGTGGCGCGATCTCAGCTCACGGCAACCTCTGCCTCCCGGGTTCAAGTGATTCTCCTGCCTCAGCCTCCGGAGTAGCTGGGAGTACAGGCATGCACTACCAGGCCCGGCTAATTTTTGTATTTTTAGTAGAGATGGGGTTTTGCTTTGTTGGCCAGGCTGATCTCGAACTCCTGACCTCAGGTGATCTGACCACCTCAGCTTCCCAAAGTGCTGGGATTACAGTCATAAGCCACTGTGCCCAGCCCACAAATCTTTTTAATAAAAAACTTACTTAAGAATTCATTTCTGAAACCCATTGGAAAAAGCAATTTTAAAAGTCCTCAAAGCCATTACCTTTCCTCTTCTTTTCTATAAAATTCAGCTCTGTCTTACATCTCACATTCCTTTTAGAGGATCAATTCTTTCTGAATATGGACTCTTTTTTTCTTTTTTGTCAAGGAGTTCATCCTTAGATTTCCCACAAATGTGCAGATATATTTAGAAATGTTCTCTGAAGCCAGACAAGGTGGCTTATGCCTGTAATCCCAGCTCTTTGGGAGGCTGAGGTAGGAGGATCACCTGAGCCCAGGAGTTCAAGACTGGCCTGGGCAAGATAGGGAGATCCCCATCTCCACAAATAATTTTAAAATTAGCCAGGTGTGGTGGCATGAGCTGTGATCCTGTCATTGCACCTCAGCCTGGACAACAGAGTAAGACCATACCAAAAAAAGAAAAGAAAAGAAAAAAAAAGTTCTTGAAAATATTGTCTGAAATACCATGAAACTGAAAACAAACCAAATGTTCGTCAATTTTGGTTTAATGAACTACAGTATATCTTTTTTTTTTTTTTTTTTTTTTTGAGACAGAGTCTCACTCTGTTCCCCAGGCTGGAGTGCAGTGGCACGATCTCAGCTCACTGCAAGCTCCACCTCCTGGGTTCACGCCATTCTCCTGCCTCAGCCTCCCAAGTAGCTGGGACTACAGGCACCCACCACCACGCCTGGCTAATTTTTTTTTGTATTTTTAGTAGAGACGGGGTTTCGCCATGTTAGCCGGGATGGTCTCGATCTCCTGACCTCATGGTCTGCCCGTCTTGGCCGCCCAAAGTGCTGGGATTACAGGCGTGAGCCACCGCGCCTGGCCAATAAACTATAGTATATCTTTATGAAGAAATACTATATAGCAAGTAACACAAACGAGGTAAATCTATGACTAATATGTGAAGATGTCCAATAATCATTTTATTGACTGTTTTTTGAATCAGGGTCATTAATTTATTTCTTATATTTTGAATGGAAGTCTCTGTTGCCCTGGCTGGAGTGCAGTGGCGCGGTCATGGCTCACTGCAGTCTTGAACTCCTGGGCTCAACTGATCATCCCACTTTGGCCTCCCAAAGCCGCGATTACAGGCATGAGCCACTGTAAGTGGCTCAGTAACAGTTTTAAATGAAAGATTAAAAAAATGTTGACCAATATGTACAGAATGATCTAATTTTTGTTTTTGTTCTTGTTTTAAAATCATAGTTAAGTATCTTTTTTTTTTTTTTCCCTGAGATGGAGTCTCACTCTGTCGCCCAGGCTGGAGTGCAGTGGCGTGATCTTGGCTCACTGCAACCTCTGCCCTCTAAGTTCAAGCAATTCTCCTGCCTCAGCCTCCTGAGTAGCTGGGATTACAGGCGCCTGCCACCGCGCCTGGCTAATTTTTTGTATTTTTAGTAGAGACAGGGTTTCACCATCTTGGCCAGGCTGGTCTTGAACTCCTGACCTCGTGATCCACCTGCCTTGGCCTCCCAAAGTGCTGGGATTACAGGTGTGAGCCACCGTGCCTGGCCTATAGTTGAGTATCTTTAGAGACCAAATAGTCCCAATGCTACATAAATTGTTTTGGGACCTATGAAAGGAAGGAAAACGTCTAAATATATATATAGTATATGTGTGTGTGTGTCTATATATATATATTTTAGATGGAGTCTTGCTCTGTTGCCCAGGCTGGAGTGCAGTGATATGATCTTGGCTCACTGCCACTTCCGCCTCCCTGGTTCAAGCAATTCTCCTACTTCAGTCTCCCTAGTAGCTGGAATTACAGGTGCACACCACCATGCCCGGCTAATTTTTGTATTTTTAGTAGAGACAGGGTTTCACCATGTTGGCCAGGCTGGTCTTGAACTCCTGACCTCAGGAGATCTGCCCGCCTTGGCCTCCCAAAGTGCTGGGATTACAGGCGTGAGCCACTGCGCCTGGCCTCCACTACAGTTTTATGAGTAATATTAGCCAATGCAAATGGATAAGAGAAAACAATTAGAAGGATAAGATTGAAAGAGAATTAAAACTATGTCCATTTGAAGATTATGCCTGGAAAAAGATTACACCTGGAAAAAGACAATATACCTGAAAATTTTCAGAGAATTAATTATAAAATAAACTGAACAAACAAGAATTTAACAAGAAGCAGAGTATAAAAGTAATGTGCAAAATCAATAGGCTTCAGATACATATATAAGGCTAACTAGGAGAAAAAATGGAAGAGAACACCCCATTTAGAATGGCAACAACAACAACAACAAAAAAATACTTAGGAATATATATGAGAAATGTGAAAAATCTATGTGAAGAAAACGACAAAACTACTAGAAAAAATAAAAATGTACTTGAGCAAATAGAAAGGCATCCTTTTTTCTTGGATAGAATGTTTCATCATCATCAAGATATCAGTTCTGCTTAATTTATAAATGTAATACAATCTCAATAAAAAATAGACGCCTTTTTTTTTTTAAGAAGAGAAGAGGAGGCTTCATTTCTTAGGATTACAGCCTCAAGGCAGGTATTTTTCCTGGAATTAGAAAGTTGAAACTAAAGTTTGAGCTCAAGTCAGTTTGTCAACTCAGAACAAAACTGTGACTTAAAGGAGAAAGCATGCTTGTGTCCCTCTAATACATGAACTCACTACCTTATAATCCTATTGAGACAGTCCTACTTACCTCTAGCTGATTTGCTGCCATATGGAATGAAGACTTAGGGTTGCCAAATCATCCAGTTTCCAAAAGAAGCTGAACATCTCAATTTGCAAGTGACATTTTACAGTCTGAATATATTTGCAACTATTTTAAATGAAAAATAAAATACATTTTGGGAAAAATAAAATACATCTTGCAGATCATACCTACTTCACAGGCTGTTTTTGACTTTTCAGGGATTGGTAAACTTTTTCTGGAAAGGGTCAAATAGCAAATATTTTAGGCTTTGTAGGCCCCTAACAGTCTCTGTCCCATATTCCTGTTTATTTCTATATCATTAAAAAATGTAAAAAGACAGTAAAAAATAGACCTTGGGTTTGGCTCTCAGTGTGGTAATTTACTAATTTTGGTTAACAGAAACCATTAGCCTTGAGATTCGACAATGAGTACCTTGGAAGGAGACAGCCAGCCACTTCCATCTCTGACCTCTCTCAGTTTTTTGTTTGTTTGTTTGTTTTCTGGAGTCTCTCTTTGCCACCCAGGCTGTAGTACAATGGCATGACCTTGGCTCACTGCAACCTCTGCCTCCTGGGTTCAAGGATTCTCCTGACTCAGCCTCCTGAGTAGCTGGGATTACAGGCGCCCACCACTACACCCAGCTAATTTTTGGATTTGTAGTGGAGATGGTGTTTCACCATGTTGGCCAGGCTGGTCTTGAACTTCTGACCTCAGGTGATCCGCCTGCCTTGGCCTCCCAAAGTGCTGGGATTACAGGTGTGAGCCACCGTGCCCAGCCTTCTCTCACAATTTTTTTTTAAACTTATGCTGGGATAAGTATAATATATAGATTCACTGCAGTGGGTCATTTTGTAATGCAGTGCTTTTTCTTTCTGGCAAATAAACAATATCCAGAAGCATATCCTGAAAGGGAGTTTATGCATAATATTGCGATGTCATCCCACCATCTGTCACGTTTTAACTGCTCTTACAGATGATACCATATCAACTGAAAAATGTTTTCTAGATACTTGGCTCTCAAAAAACAGTATTATCAGATTTACAATTTAGACTTTTCTGCTCAAGAATTATTAGGGTGGTTCTTGCTTCTTGGCTGGCAGCTATACTCGTTTCCTTTTCTAACCCTTTAAAGAGAATCATGTTTCTGTTTTCTTTAGAGACAGGATCTCATTCTATTGCCCAGGTTGGAGTGCAGTGGGGCAATCACAGCTCACTGTGGCCTCAAACTCCTGGGCTCAGGTGATGCTTCTGCCTCAGCCTCCTGTTAGCTGGGACTACAAGTGTGCGCCACCGCAACTGGCTGATTTTTTTTTTCATAGAGATGGGGTCTTGCTATGTTGCCCAGGCTGGTCTCAAACTCCTGGCCTCAAGGGATCCTCCCACCTGGCCCTCACAAAGCACTGGGAATTATAGGTGTGAGCCACTGTGCATGTCTGAAAATCATGTTTGATAAAGTAAAGAATAATAGCATGTATTTCTGAGACAGGCCAAGAACTGTATAATCCCACTAGACTAATGATGTGGCAAACATCAGGAGAAAAGTCTTACCCAATTCATCCTTACAGAGTGCTTTGGTCCTGGTCTAACCTCAGAACAGACATTTCATGGATTTGATCTGGCCTTGGACAGTTGTGAAACTTACCAGGAGACTGTAAAAAAATTTTTTAGAATCCCTTAAGAATAGGACAGATATTATTTGAGATTAAAAAAAAAAACATGTAAAAGAGGTTGATAAGATGCCTTTTAAACTTCACAATTCATTGAAAAGATACTGAGATTATCATTTATAGCATGATTTACTGAATCAAATTTGGTCCTGGATAACTTGTAATATGATTGTAGGTCTACCCAAGTTGTCCTAAATCTTCAAATCAGTAACAAAACCAACCCAAGACTAAGGATTACCTTGAGCTTAGCTAGACTCATGCTCCCGGGCTGCTGCTTTTTTTCTTTTTTTTTTTTTTATTTAAAAGACAGGGTCTCACTATGCTGCCCAGGCTGGCCTCGAACTTCTGGGCTCAAGCAATCCTCCCACCTCTACCTCCTCCGTAGCTGGGTGATATGGTTTGGCTGTGTCCCCACCCAAACCTCATCTTGAATTGTAGTTCCTATAATCCCCACGTATCGTGAGAGGGACCCGGTGAAAGGCAATTGAATCATGGGTCAGTTACTCCCATGCTGCCGTTCTCGGGATAGTGGGTGAGTTCTCACAAGATCTGATGGTTTTACAAGGGGCTTTCCCCTCTTTTGCTTGGCACTTCTGCTTGCTGCTGTCACGTGAAGAACATGTTTGCTTCCCCTTCCGCCATGATTGTAAGTTTCCTGAGACCTCCCCTGCCATGCTGAACTGTGAGTCAATTAAACCTCTTTCCTTTATAAATTACCCAGACTGGGGTATGTCTTTATTAGCAGCATGAGAACGGACTAATACACTGGGACTACTGGCACAGGCTACCATGCCCCGCTTCCTGCCTTCTTAACTAGTATCTCGAACTTCAGGTGAGAACAAACTCAAATACAGCTCTTAAAGATTAACAATAGTGATGGACAGGAGCAGGTAAGTCAACTGTTTAACAGACAGCCAGTGGTTAAACACAGCCAGCATTAAAGATGAAGTTATATAAAGGATGATGAACTGTATATTAAAAACAAAGACACCAAATACTGAAAAGTGATCACTCCCTAAGTACTTCACTACATTTTACCATTCCCTGTGCTGTTGAGTTTTATTATCTACTGCATCTGTACGGTGGAGGTACCACATAATGGTGTGCTGCCGACCATCTCTTCCCCTTCTCTACTGGCATTGCACTGGTAACCTCAAATTGGCTACGATGGCAGTACTTAAACACCACGCAAGTAGGCAAACACTGTAAGTCAGCTTCCCTCTCCCAGACAGCCAGCTATTAAACATTTAGCAGCACACTGCTGGCCAAAGAAGATGCTACAGCCTCTGATTAGCTCATGTATAGACCCCCATCTCACTCACTCTCATGCTAGCCCTATAGAGAACTAAATTCTTAAAAGTTACCTAAATATTAAACGGCATCTTTTAGAGATCATTAGAAATGGTTTCTTTTTTGAACACACATACCTCCTTTCTAAACAAGTATCTTTTATAACAATAGCAAATTGGGCCTGAGAAGTTTTGGAATTCCCATGATTAGTTTTAGAAAAATTGGTTATTTTTATTTTTTGTCCTCTGTCTCTTACATCAAATACTTTCTCATGTCAGAAGAGCTGTTGCCTAAGGCAACATAAACTGGCCTCATGAACAAAGATAGGCCAATTTGCTCTCTACCAACCTCCAGGAAGTGATTAAGTAGGCCCAGAGCAACTCCATACAATACAAAGGCCAGATTCACTAACAAATGGTTTGGATGCCATTTGGGTCATTTCAGACATATGGAGTATTTCACTCGAGTTACTTAAAAGAATATCAAAATTGGACAATGTAAAAAAAAATAAGCATGTGTGTAAAGGGCATTACATACGTTTTGATTTTATTTCTTTAGATGTGGAGTGCCTGCAAATTATCTAAATAGCCAAGCTGAACTGGAAAAAGATATACACGGTATATGTCATTTTTAATCTACTCTTTTTTAGATAGCTGAAAAAAACCCTAAAATTCTATATAGTTGGTGATGTGTGCTATACAAAGACAACTACAGTCATGCACTGTTTAACAACAGTGTCAAGAACAGACTACATATATGATGGTGGTCCTATGAGATTATAATGGAACTGAAAAATTCCTACCACCTAGTGACATCGTAGCTGTGGCAATGTCTTCGTGCAACACATTACTCATGTGTTTGTGGTGATGATGGTGTAAACAAACCTACTGCACTGCCAGCTGAATAAAAGTGTGGCAATACAAGTATGTATAGTACATAATACTTGACAATGATAATGACAATGTTACCGGTTTATGTATTTTCCATGTTTTTAGAGTGTACTCCTTTTACTTATTAAAAAGAAGTTCGGCTGAGTGCAGTGGCTCATGCCTGTAATCCCCACACTTTGGGAGGCCAATGTGGGCAGATCATCTGAGGTCAGGAGTTCGAGACCAGCCTGGAGAAACCCCATCTCTACTAAAAATACAAAATTAGCTGGGCATGGTGGCGCATGTCTGTAAGCCCAGCTACTCAGGAGGCTGAGGCAGGAGAATCGTTTGAACCCAGGAGTCGGAGGTTGCAGTGAGCTGAGATCATGCCATTGCACTCCAGCCTGGGCTACAGAGCGAAACTCCGCCTCAAGGAAAACAAAAACAAAAACAAAACAAAACAAAACAAAAAAAGCTCACTGTAAAACAGCCCCAGGCAGGTCCTTCGGGAGGTTTTCCAGAAGAAATTGTTTTCATAGGAGACGTCAGCTCTATGCACATTATTGCTCCTGAAGACCTTCCTGTGGGACAGATTGTGGAGGTGGAAACAGTGATATTGGTGATCCTGACGCTGTGTAGGCCCACGCTAATGTGTGTGTTTGCCTTGGTTTTTAACAAAAAGTTTTTTTTTTTGAGTCAGGGTTTCACTGTCATTCAGGCTGGAGTTAGTGGCATGATCTCAGCTCAATGCAACTTCTGACTTCCAGGATCAAGTGATCCTCCCACCTCAGCCTCCTGAGTAGCTGGGACTACAGGTACGTACCACCACACCCAGCTACTTTTTAAATTTCTTTGTATAGGCAGGGTTTCATCATGTTGCCCAGGCTGGTCTCGAATTCCTGGACTCAAGCGATCTGCCTGCCTCGGCCTCCCAAAGTGTTGGGATTACAAGTGTAAGCCACCACATGCAGATAAATTTTTTTTTTTTTTTTGAGACGGAGTTTTGCTCTTGTTGCCGACTGGAGTGCAGTGGCGCGATCTCGGCCCACTGCAACCTCCGCATCCCAGGTTCAAGCGATTCTCCTGCCTCAGCCTTCCCAAGTAGCTGGAATTATAGGCCCCTGCCACCATGCCTGGCGAATTTTTTTTTTTTTTTTTTTTTAGTAGAGACGGAGTTTCACCATGTTGGCCAGGCTGGTCTCAAATCCCTGACCTCAGGTGATCCACCTGCCTTGGCCTCCCAAAGTGCTGGGATTACAGGCGTGAGCCACCACACCCGGCCTCAAAAATTTTAAAATATTTATTTTTAATATTTAATAATTTTTATTAATAAAAATATTTTTGTACAGCTGTATATGTTTTAAACTAAATCTTTTGAGTCAAAACATTTAGAAAATTTAAACTTATAAAGTAAAAAACTGTAGTAAGCTAAGGTTATTACAGGAAAAAATAGTTTTATAAATTTAGTGTAGCCCAAGTGTACAGTGTTTACAAAGTCTAGAGTAGTGTGTAGTCATGTGCCTAGGCCTTCACATTCACCCACCACTCACTCACTCAGAGCAGCTTCTTTTTTTTTTTTTTGAGATGGAGTCTCACTCTGTTGCCCAGGCTGGAGTGCAGTGGTGCAATCTAGGCTCACTGCAACCTCTGCCTCCCGGGTTCAAGCGATTCTCCTGCCTCACCCTCCTGAGTAGCTGGGACTATCGGCGCATACCACTATGACTGGCTAATTTTTGTATTTTCTTTTTTAGCAGACGGGGTTTCACCATGTTGGCCAGGATGGTCTCAATCTCGACTTCGTGATCTGCCGTTCTCGGCCTCCCAAAGTGCTGGGATTACAGGCGTGAGCCACTGCACCTGGCCACTCAGAGCAACTTCTTGTCCTGCAAGCTCCATTTATGGTAAGTGCCCTTGACAGGTGTGCCATTTTTATCTTTTATACTGTTTTTTTTTTTTTGAGACAGAGTCTCACTCTGTTGCCCAGGATAGAGTGCAGTGGTGCAATCTCGGCTCACTGCAACCTCTGCCTCCTGGGCTCAAGCAATTCTTGTGCCTCAGCTTACCTGAGTAGCTGGGACTACAGGCATGCGCCACCACACCTGGCTAATTTTTTTTTATTTTTAGTAGAGTCAGGGTTTTGCTATGTTGGCCTGGCTGGTCTCGAAGTCCTGACCTCAGGTCATGTACCTGCCTCGGCCTCCCAAAGTGCTGGGATTACAGGAGTTAGCCACTGCGCGCGGTCCTATACTGTGTTTTTACTATATTTTTTCTATGTTTAGATATGCAAATACTTACAATTGTGTTACAACTGCCTACAGTCTCCAGTACCATAATATGCCGTATAGGTTTGTAGCCTAGGAGCAATAGGCTATACCATCTAGTCTAGGTGTGTAGTAGGCTATACCATCTAGCTTTATGTAAGTACACTTTGTGATGTTAGCACAATGACAAAATGGCTTAATGATGCATTCCTTAAAACATTTCCCCATTTATAAGTGACACATGACTGTATATCATCTTATAAAAAGTGCATAAATCAAGACAAATGGCCATGCACTTGTTGTTTCTAGGAGAAAGGTATCAAAAACTCAAAAGAAAAAAGTAGTTTTCATGTCTGAGGAATTACCACTTAACTAAATTTGAGGAATACCAACTTTCTGTATTTTTTTTTGTGGGAAATTTGCAAAGATAATGCAGAATACTGAGTTCGGTCACTGTTGGGAAATAGGAGAGCAGCCATTAGGATTTTAAAGGTTATTTCCAAGCATTTAGGTGTGTGTATATGTATGATGGATCCTTCAAATACACTTTTTTTTTTTTTTTTGAGACAGAGTCTTGCTCTGTTGCCCAGGCTAAAGTACAGGGGCACAATCTCAGCTCATTGCAACCTCCACCTCCTGGGTTCAAGCAATTCTTCTGCCTCAGTATCTCAAGTAGTTGAAATTACTTTTTGTATTTTTAAGAGAGATGGGGTTTTGCCATGTTGGCCAGGCTGGTCTTGAACTCCTAAGCTCAAGTGACCTGCCTGCTGCAGCTTCCCAAAGCGCTGGGATTACAGGCGCAAGCCACCATGCCCAGCCCAAATACACCCTTAATAGTTAATATTAATATTTAAACAAAACTAAAGCATTATCACGTCATGGTTTTGATCTTAAAAAAAATCATTTGTAAATCTGCCTGGACTGAGATGGATGGCTTTATTTGTATTGTCCTACTTTGACAAGCACTGGGGGGATATGGTTATCATCCTGCTTTTGATCTACCAAAAGGGGTGAAGAACATCTGCATTTTACACTTTATTTAACATTAATAAAATGATAAATACAGTTACAGGCAAACGAAAATTCAGTACACTTAGTTAGATAATAGTTTAAAATTTACATATTCACAAGCTTGTAGATCCTTCACCACCATGGAATATTTTAGTCTATGTAGTCAAAATCTTCTGGAATTCCAAAAGTTTTATCAATTTTATTTTCTTCAAACCCAAATTTTCTTTTGGCCCAAGATTTTATTGCAAATATGTTATCTATAAAGAAAATTGAGAAATAATTTTGAGAAAAACACAATCATAAAACATTTCAAGTATAATTATCTTCATTGTTCTTTTACTTCCTTCTATTAACTTTCAGATATATCAAAATAAGGAGTTTTCTGTATTTTTAAGAGTAATGGCAACTAATTAAAAAGTACTTAAGGCCAGGTGCGGTGGCTCATGCCTGTAATCCCAGCACTTTGGGAGGCTGAGGCGGGCGGATCATGAGGTCAGGAGTTTGAGACCAGCCTGGCCAATGTGGTAAAACCCATCTCTACTAAAAGTACAAAAATTAGCTGGGCATGGTCAGTAGCGGGCACCTGTAATCCTAGCTATTCGGGAGGCTGAGGCAGGAGAATCATTTGAACCTGGGAGGCGGAGGTTGTAGTGAGCCGAGATCACACCATTGCACTCCAGCCTGGGCAACAGGAGTGAAATTCCGTATCAAAAAAAAGTATTTAAATACTGTTATGAACAAGTTAATAGATCTCATACTTAAAAATTCTGTAAGCTGCTTGCTGCTAAATACCAGACTTAAGAATAATACAAAAACAGGGACAGGTTAATGGTGTCTCTTCTACATTTCCACAGCAGAGGCCAGGGCTGTTGCCTCAGGAATTAAAGTTGCTCCTGTTCCCAAAGGGAACACATTCTCTCCAGACCCTTTTTCCTGTCCCACAGACAGTAATGGCTTCCAGACAATCAGGCCAGTACTAGGGAGAGGGGGTGGGGAGCAGGGAAAGGGGTTCTCTTAAGACTAAGAACAGAAATGTCCTCAGCATCTCCTGGGGGGATTTAAAATGCATTAACGACTGAAAAAAAGTGGTATGTCTACTTCAAGGGATTTATCCCAAGGAAATAAAACAATCTGTGTACAAGGACTTTTGGTCAAGGGTCTTTATCCCAGTGCCATAATAGAAAAAATAAAAGCAATCTAAATGTCTACTCATCAGGAAGCTAGTGAGGGAGGCAGGACCGTGCCAGTGTGCTCACAGTGGCTGCACTGGGGAGGGTGGGAGGAACAGTGGATTTTTTTCCTTTTTTTTTCTTTTCCTTGAGACAGGATCTTGCTTTGTCTCCCAGGCTGGAGTGCAGTGAGTGGTGCAATCTCAGCTCACTGCAGTCTCTACCTTCTAAGCTCAGGCAACCCTCCAACCTCAGCCCCACGGGTAGCAGAGACAACAGGCGTGCGCCACCATACCTGGCAACTTTTGTACTTTTTGTAGGGATGAGGTTTCACCATGTTGCCCAGGCTGGTCTTGAACTCCAAGCCCAAGCAATCAACCCACCTCGGCCTCCCAAAATGCTGGGATTACAAGTGTGAGCCACTGTGTCCAGCCTTTTCTTAATTTCATACATTTCTTTAATGTACATACACAACCTTTATGATGAAAATGTATTATACACACAGAAAAAATAATGGTATAAGACTTTATAGCTTGTCAGGGTATTCTGTAAAATGTTAAACACTCTATTAGTAGTGATAATGAAGTAAAGGGTTAGAATAGGTTCTTCTGGAATGTTATGGGCTGAATCATTTCCCTCCAAATTTGTATGTTGAAGTCCTAGCCCCTACTACCTCAGAATGTGACTATATTGAAACAGATCTTTAAAGAGGTGATTAAGTTAAAATGAAGTCATTGGGGTGGGCCCTAATCCAGTAGGATTGGTGTCTTTATAAGAAAAGGATCACGAGGTCAAGAGATCGAGACCATCCTGGCCGACATAGTAAAATCCTGTCTCTACTAACAATACAAAAAGATTAGCTGGATGTGGTGGCGTGCGCCGGTAGTCCCAGCTATTCCGGAGGCTGAGGCAGGGGAATCGCTTGAACCCGGGAGGCAGAGGTTGCAGCGAGCTGAGATCGCGCCACTGCACGCCAGCCTGGCGACAAAGCAAGACTCCGTCTCAAAAAAAAAAAAAAAAAAAAAAAAAAAAAGAAGAAGAAGAAAAGGATTGGCTGGTTGCAGGGGTGGCTCATGCCTGTAATGCCAGCACTTTGTAGGGCTGAGGCAAGCAGATTGCCTGAGGTCAGGAGTTTGAGAGACCAGTCTGGCCAACATGGTGAAACCCCGTCTCTACTAAAAATACAAAAAAATTTAGCCGGGCATGGTGGTGTGAGCCTATAATCCCAGCTACTCGGGAGGCTGAGGCAGGGAAATTGCTTGAACCAGGGAGGTGGAGGTTGTGGTGAGCTGAGATTGCACCACTGCACTCCAGCCTGGGCGACACAGCAAGACTCCATTTCCAAAAAAAAAGGGAAATCTGGACACACAGGAAAAACTGTGAGAGGACACAGGGAGAAGAAAGACCTACAGAAGAAACCAAACCTGCCAACATCTTGATCTTGAAATTTGATCCTCCAGGATGGTGAGAAAAATTTCTGTTGTTTAAGCCACCCTATCTGTGATATTTTGTTCCGGCATCTCTAGCAAACTAATACATGGAGTTTGGAGTTTGATCACTTTTTAAAATGTTTTTTCTATGGAAGTTTATTTCCAAGTGTCAAATATTGATAAACACCTTTCTGGAATGAATTTTATGGAGAATACTACTGCATCAAATAGAATAATGTTAACAAAATTAACTTCTTTCAATCAAAGTGTTATGGAATGTCAACAGATATTAAAATGATCTTTACTCTTTGTAACAATCTAAAATGAACCTTTACTTTTCCTAACAACCTAAGAGAGAATGTTAAAATAACACCATAAGATATTCTAGGATAATTTTTACCAGTCTCTGCCCAACCAGTACATTCTTGCTACTCACATCCAAATGTTATGTCTGCTGCTACATAAGACAAGTATCAGGCGCACTGCAGGTATTACAGAATGTGAAAAACCTATGCCTTCAAGTTGACATAAGAGTGAAAAAAATAATTTATTACTAAACAATTACAAAGTGATAGGTGTCTCAGAGAGAAAAGGCCAAGTCTTATATGTATAGCTTACAGGATAGGCTTCATGAATATAGAAAGATTTCTAGGAAATGAGAGAACAGATACAACAATGTAGGAAGCTTGCAGGAAACAAACTTCAAACCTGGATCAGAAATGAGAATGAGGCACCAGGGTAAGACTATTGAATAGCTTCTACAGGAAGGATTTCCTGATTCATAGGAAGATAAGAAATCATTTCATTATAAATGTTTAAAGGTTAAAAGCAAGAAAAAGAACAAATAAAAACCTCTCCACAACAATGCCTAATGGAGCAATTCAAAGAAGACTCTGATTAAACATTTCTTTGGGCCACTGGATGTCGGCCTTCAAGATAATGTCACTGAGAATTTTGATAGTTCATTCTCTGTCAAATAATTTCCCTATTTAACGTAGAAATTTTTATAAATGGATATAGAATAAATTTTTTCTTTTAAAGAAACAACCTTAAGACTGGCAGAATTTCTGTTTGATTTATACAGTGGCACAGCAAAGATACCTATAGGAATAGGATGGGCAGTATCATTTGCAATGAATCTAGGTTAGGCCCTCACAACACCTATCCCGCTTCACTCATTAAGATCCCTCTCATATGTGTTTACAAAAACCTCACTATCTTAATTATTAAGCAAGGTTTCATATGATATAATTGAAGTCACACTTAAAGTGTACTTAATATCACAAAACATTTAGATGTGGCATGTCTATACTTAGACTCTGAGGTAATCTCTCATCCTATAAAACTGAGATACTGAATTGTTGAATAGTATATATTCTCAATTCTAGCTACATTTTTAAGGACTTTTTTATTTTCTTGAGACAGTGTCTCACTCTTGCTCAGGCTGGAGTGCAGTGGCACGATCTCAGCTCACTGCAACCTCCGCCTCCTGGGTTCAAGCAATT
Organism: Symphalangus syndactylus; assembly: GCF_028878055.3. NCBI lineage: Eukaryota > Metazoa > Chordata > Mammalia > Primates > Hylobatidae > Symphalangus > Symphalangus syndactylus. Next base: position 126,726,357 of record NC_072426.2, on the reverse strand, counting down.
CTCCTACCTCAGCCTCCTGAGTAGCTGGTATTACAGGTGTGCACCACCATGCCTGGCTAATTTTTGTATTTTTAGTAGAGACAGGGTTTCATCACGTTGGCCAGGCTGGTCTCAAACTCCTGACCTCAAGTGATCCTCCTGCCTCGGCCTCCCAAAGTGCTGGGATTACGGGCATGAGCCACCACACCCGGCCAGGACTTTTTTAAGTAAAAAGAAAGCAAACTTTCTTTTTATATGATAATTTTAATATGAATATTAAAACAAACTTTAAAAGCTGTATGATAAATAAGACTGCGATTTCATTAAAAGACAAACTAAAGGCCAGTTATATTGATTTTCCCAATCTACCTAATTCTAAAATAGACTAGGAAAAAAATAATTCTTATTACTGTTTTCTTTTTTTGTTGTGAAGGTGGCAGTTTTCTGAGGTGTGATGCTTTCTCTCTTATCTCTGTCTTTTCATAACACATGTTTAAGCTGGAAGCTGGAAGGAGTAAGCTGTAACTTTAAATGGAAATATAGTTCTTAACAGCTGTTTCTGCTGTTCTAAAAATATCTTTCTTCCTCATGGTTTTAAAAGTCCCAGGTTCTTCTGCAGCTAATAGGATAGGAAAAAAAAAAGCCATTCCAAATGTTTTTCCAATTATAATTTTGGAAGTTTATGATCAATTGGAAAACATGAACATTTTTAAGAGAAGAAAAGGAAAAGGGGAGTATTTATCTACGTGTCCAACATGGTGCTGAAGGGCTTACAAACTCTTATTTAATCCTCCCAAAATGGGAGGTAGGTATTATTTATCCACGATGAACAGATGAGGAAGTAGGCTGAGAGAGGGTCAAGAGGTCACACAGCAAGTAAGGAGAACAGCTTGAATTCTTTTCAAAGCCACATTCCTGCCACTATACACACATGCTGCCTGTGCCTACTGTGTGCTGAGCCTCTTTGTTGAAAATACTGGGGGAAATTACCTTGGATTCCTATCTTATTTTTAACCTAAAAATCCACATTTATTTATGCTTTGTGGGACACTTATTTCATGTCAGTTTGCTGTTTCACCCTCTGTTCTTATCACTAAAGCATTACCTTACTTAAGAAATAACTTTGTAATAAATAAAACTGCAATTTCAGAAAAAAAAAATCCAAAAGGCCAATTATATTGATTTTACCAATCTATTTAATTCTAAAATAGAGTAGGAAAAAAATAATTATTATATTTTTTGTGTGAAACAGAGGCCTGGACAGGGAGTCAGAGAAACCTGGCTCCAGCGTCTGTTCTTCCAGTGACTAATCGCCTTTGACTAAACATAGTCACTTTAAGTCCAGCCAAAAAAGCTGGATTATAATTCCTGTTCTGCTGTCTGACACATGTGTGGCCTTGGACTCCTGAGGGTCTTAGTTTTGTCTCCTAAATTAGGGATAATAATCATATCTACCTCACAAGATCATCATGGAGATAAAATGAGAATGAACCATAGACATTACAATAACTGGCAAATAGTCTTCAACAAAACTTAGCTATTATTATTATTATCAAGACAATAAATCTTTAAGATTTCATTATCTTAAAGTGTATCTTACATTAATATATATGAAAGTTGGGCCGGGCGCGGTGGCTCACACGTGTAATCCCAGCACTTTGGGAGGCCAAGGCGGGCAGATCACGAGGTCAGGAGATCGAGACCACGGTGAAACCCCGTCTCTACTAAAAATACAAAAAATTAGCCGGGCGTGGTGGCGGGCGCCTGTAGTCCCAGCTACTCGGAGAGGCTGAGGCAGGAGAATGGCGTGAACCCGGGAGGCGGAGCTTGCAGTGAGCTGAGATCGCGCCACTGCACTCCAACCTGGGTGACAGAGCGAGACTCCGTCTCAAAAAAAAGAAAGTTAAGTGATTAGCCCAAGTGACTTATCTTGGGAAAAGTTGCACAAAAGTTAAACTGGAAGCAATCATTAGTTTTACAAAAATATCTTATGCTTTACAAAATGACTCATAAGATTTTTAAAAAAACTTTAAATAACTGAAATAATTTAATATATAAACATTTGAGTAATGCATACATTTTTCATTAACGTCCTTTCTTGAACAAAGCTAGCACAAGGTATCTGAATTTCACATCACAGTGTGAAGGGAGTTTAGCTATAGTTTATCAGCATTATTATAGTACATACCAGTCCATCTGTTAGCAGCTTCTTTGGCTACTTTATTTGCTTGGCCTGAAAAAAAAATTATATATATAAAATGAAATGTATTTATATATATATATAAAATTATCTTTAGCTATGTATACATTTATATTTTTTCATATGAACAAAATTTTTATAAAATTTATGTATAAAATGGCTACGAAAAAAGCAGAAATAGTGACATAATATTGTATTTTGCAAACTCTTGCAAATTCCCAAGGAAATTTAGGGAGTTGCAGTAATATTAGTAATTAATGGAAAGTCAAAGTGAACAATTTCCCTTTCCTAAGTGTCCATCATCATTGTACTTGCTCCTTTAAAGACAACATGTAAGTTTAAATGAGATGTTTTTCAAACAACTCACCATACCAAGATACAACAAAATAAGTTAAATTTAACGATAAGAATTTTACTATATAGGCATTATAAGACCACGATAAGTGTGACTCTAAAAAAAATTTTAGTGATAAGAAAGTAATCTCATAGCAGGAAGTATTTACTTTTACTTTAGAGTTAAATACACATCGTGCTATCAAATGTATCTGTATGTATATTATGTACTTCAAGTTAATCTGCACAGCACATAACAATGCCATGATTAATGGGGCATTAACTGTTACTTACAATGATGGCATTTTTAATTGAAAGATAATTTATATGTCACAAAATTCAGCATAGTAAACTACATAATTCAGTAATTTTTATTTATTTATTTACTTATTTAGGGACTGGGTCTCACTCTGTCTCCCAAGCTGGAGTGCTAATGGTGTGATCATAGCTCACTGTAGCCTCAAACTCCTGGGCTTAAGCAATCCTCCTGCCTCAGTTTTCTGAGCAGCTGAGACTACAGGCATGCGCCACCATGCCCAGCTCATTTTTTATTTCTTGTAGAGATAGGGGTCTTGCTATGTTGCCCAGGTTAGTCTCCAACTCCTGGCCTCAAGTGATCCACCCCATCTTGGCCTCCTAAAGTGCTGGGATTACAGGTATGGGGCACCAAGCCTGGCTTTCAGTGGTTTTTATGATAGCCACAAAATTGTACAACCATTACTACTATTTAATTCCAGAACATTTTTTCATCACCCAAAAAAAACTCTTGTGCCCCTTAGCACTCACTCCACATTCCTTTTCCCTCCGTCCCCTGGCAACTACTAACCTAGTTGCTGTCTCTTCTCTATGGATTTCCCTTTTGTGTACATTTAATATGAACGAAACATACGATATGTGGTCTTTTAGGTCTGGCCTCTCTCACTTAACACAACGTTTTCAAGGTTCATTCATGTATCAATACTTCATTCTTTTTTTATGCTAAGTACTATTTTACAATTTGCTTATCCATTCATCAGCTGATGGACATTTGGGCTGTTTCTGCTAATATGAATAATTTTTGTGTGGACATATTTTCAATTATCTTGGGTATATATTTTGGGGAAGAGATAAATTGTTTGCCAAAGTGGTAGCACCACTTTATAATACCACCAGCAATCTAAGAGTTCCAGTCTCTCCACATTCTCATCACTTATTATTTTCTATTTTTTTTTTTTGAGACGGAGTTTTGCTCTTGTTGCCCAGGGTGGAGTGCAATAGTGCGGTCTTGGCTCACTGCAACTTCCGCCTCCCAGGTTCAAGCAATTCTTCTGCCTCAGCCTCCCGAGTAGCTGGGATTACAGGCATGCACCACCACACCCAGCTAATTTTGTATTTTTAGTAGAGATAGGGTTTCACCATGTTGGTCAGGCTGGTCTCCAAGTCCCAACCTCAGGTGATCTGCCTGCCTCGGCCTCCCAAAGTGCTGGGATTACAGGCATGAGCCACCGTGCCCGGCCTCATTATTTTCTATTTTTACATTATAGCCATCCTAATGGGTGTTCATATGGTTTGGCTGTGTCCCCAATTCAAATCTCATCTTGAATTGTAACACCCACAATTAACATGTGTTGTGGGAGGACCCCAGTGGGAGGTGATTGAATTATGGGGGTGGGTCTTTCCTGCACTGTTCTCATGATAGTGAATGAGTCTCACAAGATCTGATGGCTTTAAAAATGGGAGTTTCCCTGCAGAAGCTCTCTTCTCATCTGCCACCATGCGAGACGTACCTTTCACCTTCCGCCATGATTGTGAGGTTCCCCCAAACACGTGGCACCCTAAAGTCCAATAAACCTCTTTTGTAAATTGCCAAGTCTCAGGTATGTCTTTATTAGCAGTGTGAAAACAGACTAATACAAGTGTGAAGTAGTATCTCACTGGGGTTCTTATTTGCATTTCCTAATGATTTTGTGCATCTTTTCATGTGCTTATTCGCCATCTGTGTATCTTCTTGGGGGAAGTGTCCGTTCATATCCTTTGCTCATTTTTCAATTGGGTTGTCTTTTTATTGTTGTATTATGAGTTCTTTATATATTTTGGATACTAGACACTTGTCAGATATAGGACTTGTGAATATTTTCTTCCATCCTGAGTTCACTTTTCACTTTCCTTTTTTCTTTTTGTGATGGAGTCTCTGTCACCCAGGCTGGAGTGCAGTGGTGCAATCTCGGCTCAATGCAACCTCTGCCTTCCTGGTTCAAGCGATTCTCCTGCCTCAGCCTCCCGAGTAGCTGGGATTACAGGTGTGTGCCACTACGCCTGGCTAATTTTTGTATTTTTAGTAGAGATGGGGTTTCACCATGTTGGCCAGGCTGGTCTCAAACTCCTGGCTTCACACGATCCGCCCACCTCGGCCTCCCAAAGTGCTGGGATCACAGGCATGAGACACTGTGCCCAGCCTCGTTTTACTTTCTTGATATTGTACAAAACTTTTTAATTTTGATGAAGTCCATTTATCTACTTTTTCTGTGGTTGTTTCTGCTTTCAGTGTCATATTCAAGGAATTGTTGCCTAACCCAAGGATAAAGAAATATAAATCCGGCCGGGCGCAGTGGCTCACGCCTGTAATCCCAGCACTTTGGGAAGCCGAGGTGGGCAGATCACGAGGTCTGATCAAGACCATCCTGGCTAACACGGTGAAACCCCGTCTCTACCAAAAATGTAAAAAATTAGCCTGGCGTGGTGGTGGGCACCTGTAGTCCCAGCTACTCGGGAGGCTGAGGCAGGAGAATAGCGTGAACCCAGGAGGCGGAGCTTGCAGTGAGCCGAGATCACGCCACTGTACTCCAGCCTGGGCGACAGAGCGAGACTCCGTCTCAAAAAAAAAAGAAATATAAATGTTTTCTTCTAAAAGTTTCATAGTTTCAGCTCTTCCATGTAGGTCTTTGATCCATTTGAGTTAATTTTTTTGATTTAAGGTGGGGGTTCAGATTAATTCATTTGCATGTGGATATCCAGTTGTGCCCAATACCATTAGCTAAAAACATGATTTCTTTCCTGATTCCATGGTCTTGGCACCTTTGTTGAAAATCAATTGGGTTTATTTCTGGACTCTTGATTCCATTCCATTAATCTATATGTCTATTCTTTTTTTTTTTTTTTGAGACAGAGTCTCGCTCTGTCGCCCAGGCTGGAGTGCAGTGGCATGATCTCGGCTCACTGCAAGCTCCGCCTCCTGGGTTCACGCTATTCTCCTGCCTCAGCCTCCCGAGTAGCTGGGACTACAGGCACCTGCCACCATGCCTGGCTAATTTTTTATATTTTTAGCAGAGACCAGGTTTCACCGTGTTAGCCAGGATGGTCTCGATCTCCTGACCTCATGATCTACCTGCCTCGGCCTCCCAAAGTGTGTATGTCTATTCTCATACCACTACCATACTGTCTTGATAACTGTAGCCTTGTAGCGAGTTTTGAAATTGGGAAATTTGAGTCCGTAACTTTGTTCTTTTTCAAGATTCTTTTGACTATTCCGGATCTCTTGCATTTCCATATGAAACTTAAGATCAGCTTACCAATTTCTGCAAAAAAGCAGCTGAAATTTTGATAGGTTTAGCATTGAATCTGTAGATCAATTTGGGGAGTATTTCTTTAATAATATTGTCTTTCAGCCGGGTGCAATAGCTCACACCTGGATTCCTAGCACTCTGGGAGGCTGAGGCAGGAGGACTGCTTGAGCCCAGGAGTTCGAGACCAGTCTAGCTAACATAGTGGGACCCCGTCTCTACAAAAAAGATAATAAAAAAAAATTAGCCAGGTGTAGTGGTGCACACTTCTAGTCCCAGCTACTAATTTTTTTCTATTTCTCTTTCGTCTAGCTAAAGGTTTGTCTACTTTGTGATCCGCTTAAAGAACCAATTTTTGGGCAGGGTGTGGTGGCTCATGCCTGTAATCCTAGCACTTTCAGAGGCTGAGGCGGGCAGATCACTGGAGGTCAGGAGTTCGAGACAAGCCTGGCCAACATGGTGAAACCCCGTTTCTATTAAAAATACAAAAAAAAAAGTAGCCAGGCGTGGTGGTGGGCACCTGTAATCCCAGCTACTCAGGAGGCTGACGCAGGAGAATCGCTTGAACCCGGGAGGCGGAGGTTACAGTGAGCCAAGATCGCACCACTGCACTCCTACAAGAGCGAAACCCTGTTTAAAAAAAAAAAAAAAAAGTCCGCGTGCAGTGGCTCACGCCTGTAATCGCAGCACTTTGGGAGGCTGAGGCGGGCAGATCATGAAGTCAAGAGATCGAGACTATCCTGGCCAACATGGTGAAACCTCGTCTCTACTAAAAAAAAAAAAAAAAAAAAGCTGGGCATGGTGGCACCTGCCTGTAGTCTCAGCTACTTAGAAGGCTGAGGCAGAAGAATTGCTTGAACCCAGGAGGCGGAGGTTGCAGTGAGCTGAGATCACGCCACTGCACTCCAGCCTGGTGACAGAGCAAGACTCCACCTCAAAAAAAAAACAAAAACAAAAACAAAAAAACCCCTAATTTTTGGTTTTGGTTTTCTCGTTTTTCATTTCTCTTTGAATATATTTAAAGTGTCTTTGTCTAGTAAGTCCAACACGTGGGCTTTCTCAGGAATAGTTTCCATTGAAAACAGTTTCCATTGAAACATTTTTATTCCAGTGTGTGAGCCACAATTTATTTCTATGTTTTGCAATCTTTTTGTTGCAAACTGGACATTTAAAATAATGTTAGCCTGAGTAACATGGTGAAATCCTGTCTCTACAAAAAATACAAAAATTAGCTCAGCATGGTAGCATGTGCTTGTAGTTCTAGCTACTCAGGGGACTGAGGCAGGAGGATTGCTTGAGCCCAAGAGGTTGAGGCTGCACTGAGTCATGATCATGCCACTGCACTCCAGCTGAGGCGACAGAGTGAAAGTGTCTCAAAAACAAAAAGTAATAATTAATTTAAAAAATAATATAAGGCTACGTTGTAATCCCAGCTACTTGGGAGGCTGAGGCATGAGAATCACTTGAACCCGGCTGGGAAGCAGGGGTTGTAGTGAGCCAAGATCGTGCCACTGCACTCCAGCTTGGGTTACAGAGCAAGATTGTCTCAAAAAAAAAAAAAAAAAAAAAAAAATATATATATATATATATATAAATGGCAACCCTAGAAAGCAGATTCTTCCCCCTCCCCCGGATTGTTGCTTGTAGTTGTTGTTACAATTTGTTTAGTAATTTTCCTGAACTCAATCTGTAAAGTCCGTGTTCTTAAGTGTGGCCACTGAAGTCTCTACTTGGTTAGCTTAGTGGTCAAGCTATTAATTGAACAGAGATTTCCTTAAACGCTTGGACTAAACCTCCATGAAGAGGCTCTCTTTTCCAAAGGGCTCAGCCGTCTTTGCTAAGAGGGTTTGCGTGTGCTGCGACATGCATTCTCAGCAAGGCAGTTTATAACTCTGACTTGGTCTTCGCTTCTTGCTTGCACAGAGCATCAAGGTCAGCTAGATGTGGGGACTGTCCCAGGTCTTTACTGAGAATGTGAACAACCCTAAGCATGCATGTAGGCCTTCTATATTTCCAGGAATATGTTGCTCTTCAAGGCTCTCATGAACATATCATTTAGTTTCTCCTTTTTTTTTTTAGAAGGGTCTCACTCTGTCACCCAAGCTGGAGCACAGTGGCGCGATCATGGCTCACTGCAGTCTTGATCTCCTGGGCTCAAGTGATCCTCCCACCTCAGCCTCCTGAGTAGCTAGTACTACAGGCACATGCCACCATGCCTAATTTTTAATTTTTTTACATAGATGGAGTTTTGCCATTTTCTTCAGACTGGTTTTGAACTCTTGAGCTCAAGCAATCTTCCCAAAGTGTTAGAATTACAGGCATAAACCACTGCATCTGGCCCTTTTAAGCTTTTTGATTAGTCTACTGTTTGCCTCAACTGTTACTCATCAACAATGATTAACTGAGAAGTTAAAATTATTGTTTATAATTGTTATAGACAAACACTCCCCAAAGAGAGGATTTTAGCATTGGGCATACCCCAGGCCAGATCAAATACAGTTTTTCCTATTGGTGTCCTCCAGGGAACCAGCAAACATGTAAATAATGACAATTCTTTGGGATCAAGGCTCTTACAGAGCTCCAACTGCATTTTGCTCCCCTAGACAGTAGGAATGCAGGGTTGTTATCCCTCAAGGTCACTGCTGAGGTGAAAGTGGGAAATAAGTATAGGCAAATTCAATACCACAAAGCTCATTATTCTTACCCAGAGTCTGCTAATTTTCCTCAGTAGGCTCCTGTAAGCCTTTGGTGAATTTCCAGAGTTCTGAAAAAGTTGACTACAACGATATTTTCAAGTTTTCTGAAAGGGCAGTTTCAGAAGTCCTTACTCCACCTTTTTACTGTCATCCTGGCATTTTTTTCTAAGAAAATTACTTAAGTACCTCTAAGATATTTTCAAGTATTTTGGTGGGAATTTAATTTCTACTAACATGTTTTATCTGGTCACATTTGAATAATGGTCAGAATAGCTAAATTTAAAATTTGTTTAAAGAATTGTTGCTTTTAAATATCACTTCTTGGATATTGCAATTAATGTCTGTTGTTGTTGTTTTGAGACTGTTATGCTCTGTCACCCAGGATGGAGTGCAGTGCGTGATGTTGGCTCACTGCAGCCTTCACCTCCTCGGTTCAAGCGATTCTCCTGCTTCAGCATCCAGAGTAGCTGGGATTACAGGTGTGTGTCACCATGCCCGGCTAATTTTTGTATTTTTAATAGAAACAGCATTTCACCAAGTTGGCCAGGCTGGTCTCAAACTCCTGACCCCTAGTGATCCGCCTGCCTCTGCCTCCAAAGCAATTAATCTTCTAAATACTTGCTTAATGATATCAATAATTCAACTGGCATAATTAAATATACGTATTTCTCACGGGTGTTAGGGAGAAATAAGAAAATACATAGCCATGCCCCATATGAACAAATGGTTATGGCTACAGTCACCAAATTGTTCTCTGAATAAATCATGACAGACTTAGAGATAAGCCTGAGTGATATAATATGGGGGGCTATAGCCATGCTACTAAGAACCAAATCCTATTAAAATCAATTTGTGAAACTCATAAGCCTTTAATCCAGTATAATCTGTTCTGTGTTAACATGATAGCTGAAATCCCATGAAACCCCTATCAAAAAGTGCATTTTAAAAACAATAATTTCATTGAGGAATGGAGATTTGGGGTGAGTAGAGGTTAAAGTCTTAAGAAGTTCTCTAAAGTTAGCGATAAGGGGATCACTGGCATCTACTACTTAAATATTTAAATTTCTTGGATTTGTAGGTTTATACTTTTCATCGAATTTGAAAAACTTTAGCTTTTATTTCTTCAGATATTTTTCTGGCTCAGCAACCTCTCCTCCCACCAAAACATACTCCATTTGGGACTATAATTACACATATATTAGGTCCCTTGAAGTTGTCTTAAGGCTCAGAGATGCCATTTTCATATTTTTAAAATTTTTATTTATATGGGAGTCAAGGACTCCATATGCTGTCCAGGCTGGTCTCGAACTCCTGGGCTCAAGTGATCCACCCACCTTGGCCTCCCAAAGTGCTGGAATTACAGGCGTGAGCCACTGAGCCTGGACCCATTTTCATATTTTTTAAATTCTTTATTTTCTGTGTTTCATTTTGGATGTTTCTATTGCTATATCTTCAACTAACATCAATTCTTTCTTCTGCAAAATTTAATCTGCTGGTAATTTACCATAGTGTATTTTTCATGTCAGACATTGTAGTTTTCATGTCCAAAAGTTTGACCTGGGTCTTTTTTATATCTTCTCTATTTCCACTTAACTTTTTGAACATATGGAATACAGTTATAATAACTTTTTAAATGTTCTGGTCTTCTGATCCTAATTTCTGGGTCAGTTTTGATTGATGGAGTATTCTGCTCATTATAGATCATGTTTACCCACTTCTCTCCAGGCCTGGTAGTCTTTGCTTGTATGCCAGACATAATGAATTTTATCTTGCTAGATGTTAATCCTTTTTCAAGAAACAGGGTCTCACTCGGTTGTCCAGGCTGGAGTATAGTGGCATGACCATAGCTCACTGCAGCCTTGAACTACTGGGTGCAAGCAATCCTCCCATCTCAGCCTCTCAAGTAGAAAGGTAATAAAATTGGAGGAAGAAAACTTGACTAAAGTGCATGCCAGCATGACCAGCTAATTTTAAATTGTTTGTAGAGATAGGGTCTCACTCTCTTGCCCAGGCTAATCTCAAACTCCTAGCCTAAGCCTCCCAAAGTGCTGGGATTACAGGCACAAGCCACTGTGCCTTGCAAAAAAGGTGATAATCTTTAATAAATTTTTAAAAATGCACAAAGCCAGGAAGGAAGGATTCTTACTCTCTCATTCCCAAGTAAAAAATATATCTCTAATAGACTCCATTACAAGTTCTCCAGGATCCATCTTTACATGGTTGCATAAATAACTATTAAAAGATAACCTAGTCTGATGCTGATGAAAAATGATAAAGGCCAAGCATGGTGAATCACACCTGTAATCCCAGCACTTTGGGAGGCCAAGGGGAGAGAATTGCTTGAGGCCAGGAGTTCGAGACCAGCTGGGCAACATAGCGAGACACCATCTCTATAAAAAATAAAAGTAAAAGTAAACTAGCTGGGTGTGGTGGCATGTGCCTGTAGTCCCAGCTACTTGGGAAGCTGAGGTGGGAGAATGACTTGAGCTTGGGGGGATTGAGGCTACAGTGAGTCCTGATCATGCACTGCACTTCAGCCTGGGAGATAGAGCAAGGCCCTGTCTCCAAAAAAAAAAAAAAACTCACTGAAAACCAGAAAATATCAGGTTTGCTCTCTCAGTGAGACCTCATATACTGATATACTCATTCACAATGGCGTGTTTTCCTTGGGTTGGGAAATAAATTTCCAAAGTTATAAATTCAAGGGTTAAGATAGACAGCAGAATGCAGGCAACCAGTTTAAAATTTCAGTTGCTGCCTCCTCAACTGTGTTATTCCACCCCCCAGAAAGTTCACTGTCCTTTGTATACCCTGAACTTCTTTTCTGAAGTTTTATTACCTAAGAGGTGATGTGTTTGCCAAAAGTGCTACTTGAATCAGACCTACAAGGAATGGCAACATCTTAAATTACATGCCTAAAATACAAGTTTTCCCCACTTCATGAATCGGTCTGGCACAATTCCCTATCCCTGTTAATTTCCTGAACCTTAATGTGATCCACTGGCTCAGGGTCACTATCAGTGTAGGTTACAGTAGTTTAGTAAGCCTAAATAAGAGTTTTATTCATGCCTGAGTGGGCAGAATGTATCAAAATTAAGAAAAGGACTGGGGAGTCAATTGGAGGTGATGTCAGTGAGGGTCACCTGCCCAAGGAAATAGCTGTGGCAGTACAGCTGTGGAGTGGAAAAGCTTATGTCTTTTTGGGTATACCTAAGAGTTGTAGGTTCCTAGACATAAAAGAGAATGAAACAGGTAAGCAAAGAGGTAGCACACCAAAGAAAAAGTACAAGAATCACACAAAACTGAAATCAGGAAAAAAGGCAAATAAGAGTAAATGAAGGGTCAGATTTGGTTATTGTGAAACTCAGATTTTTCATGATGAACTGCTAGAGGGCACAGTCATGCTATCCTGAAAATAAATCACCTGAAAGTATTCAACCTAGTTAAGAAAACTGCTTGAAGTTCTCTTGCAAGAGAATGAGAAGGTGCTCTAGATAAGGTACACAATGTTCTAAGTCCTCCTGAACAAGCAGTCTGTTTCCTTTTGAAGATGAATCATACGCAGGCCTAGCTTCCTAACAGTAACCTTCTACTTGTGAAGTACTCTCCTGTTGTGATGTGCTTGTGCTCACTGAGGATCATCTGGTATTAGTTAAAACTTTCAAACAGATTAAGGTGTTTATTTTTGTAGGTGTAGATTTGATTAGCACTTTCTTCTGCAGGATGATGACAAATGAATCTGTGGTCAGCATAAAAGAGCTGACATGTCTCTCCAAATACTTAATTTACTGACAATGACTGGCTCAGGGAGTTCTTCTGCCTCCAACTCTCTTTGATAATCGCCCTGGGTAATCAGCTGAACCAGTGGCACTACATATCACCACCTAGGCTATGTACTCCATATATGTGAATGGTGCCTCCTGGAGTTGTGCAAAGCAGCGACCTGTCTCTAAAATGGAAGTTTAACTTTAGATTTACACTAACTGAACTGCTTAAAATTCTTTAATTGTAAAGACCACTGCCAAGGACTAGGCCAGCTTAGTTGCAATCAAACTATCCTCAGGTTAATTTTAACATAACAAATATTTTCCATTTCTTTCAAAGCCTTCTATCACACACTATAATATCAGTTTTTCTATAAGTTTCACTTGGTAAAGTTTCCTAAATAAAAGACAGGCTAAGACAGAAAATTATTTAAAAAGTTATAAATATTTTCCCAAATAATTAAATGCTATGTCTTTATAATACACTCTTTTATCTCCTCAAATATTCACATTTCTATCTTTAAAAAAATATAAACATTATTCAAAACAAGGCTCTGGGGACTCTGGTCTAAAAGAAGGAAAAAAAATTACTGGTATATTTAAAAGGCAACTCAATGTACAGACTGATTTTCTGCAACTTGCAAACTCTTCTACTTATGGTATCATTTTTCCTAGAAGATAATGATGGATTTCTTTACAGAATCAAAGTTCTTGAGGCCAAATTAGCTCTTTTTCTGACTCCTCAGTTCTCTAACCTTATATTTTATGTCTTTATCCTTCTATCCCACACATCTTCCTTAATTTTAAAATGCTTATAATTTCAAAGTTGTCACTGTTCAATGCTCTAACATTAAGACTTCTCTCTTTTTTTTTGAGACAGAGTTCTACTTTGTCACCCAAGCTGGAGTGCAATGGCATGTATAGCACACTGCAGCTTCAACCTCCTGGGCTTGACGGATTCTCCCACCCCAGCCTCCCGAGTAGCTGGGACTACTGGCATCTGTCACCATGCTTGGATAATTTTTGTGTTTTTTTTTTGTAGAGATGGGATTTCACCATGTTGGCCAGGCTGGTCTTGAACTCCTGAGCTCAAGCAATCCACCCACCTCAGCCTCCCAAAGTGCTGGGATTATAGGCGTAAGCCAATGTGCCTGGCACATTAAGACTTCTTAATGGCAATACTAAAGCAATATTTTCCTACTATGTTACAAATACAAAATTAGAGTACTACAA